>NW_027361680.1:6307500-6787500 GCF_039654945.1 Dendrobates tinctorius | reverse complement strand
AGAATGAATGGAGGACACCAGGGCTTGCAGTTCCAAAGCTTTACTCACAGTCTGTAGTACACACAGGTGCCTGCCTCTGTGCCGTGTCCGCCGGGTCAGGGACTCAGTCGACCTCCAGGCAAGATGGAATGCTCCCAACGCTCCACCCACATGTGCCTTTCTGAATGTCTCCTCTATAGCGCCTTTAAGTGTGAAGTACTCCCAGTACTGAGTTACACTGGAGTGCCTCCTGACAGATGTTCCCAAGAACTCTACTTGTACGGCAGACAGCTGTAGCCTGCTTCGGGGACACCCTACTCCTGAGTCCCGGTTCACTATCCAAGTTGCTGTTGTGCCCCCAAGTCTTAGATGGGAGTAGTGCATTTACAGCCCACTACTCCACCGGTGTCTGCTGCAGAACCATTAGTGTCCATACAACCTCGGGGACCGGGTCCCGGCCTTGCGCTTAGAACTTCTAGGCAGGGTTCATCCTCTAACCCACATCCTCTCTGTTCCCTTTTACTCCTTCGTTCCGTTCTAATCTCTCTCTCTTATGGAAGATCAGGTTTCAGTTCAATGTCTTTCTCCTTCTTTCCTTTCCCGTGCCAGCAGACCCAGGTCACTGAGATCTGCTGCAGCACCTCCTTCCTCCATCCCTCTTCCAGGGATCTCCTTTCCTCACTCCTCTCTGAGTGGCTTCCTCTCCCAGACTGACCTGTAATTCTAAACCTTCCCGCTCTTTTATGTATTCTCAACTCCTCCCGCCTCCCAGCACGTTTCGTGTTCCAAGCAGGGAACCACCAAAGGTGCTCTGCTACTCTCTAAACAAGGAGCCGCGATGTGGCTTTGCTGAACTACTCTGTTGTGTGGGGTGCGAGTGTTGGAGCGTGGTCAGGAGCCTCCAACTTACCTGGATGGTGGGGCACCACACCTCAGGAGGAGGTGCAGTACCTCTGTGGTGACTGAGCCTCAGGGGTGCCACACATGTGTTGTGCAGCCTAGCCTGTTAAGCGCCCAGGCTTAGGTGAAGGTAGGACAGAGTCTGAGACAGGCATCAGTCTCCATCAGTGACTCCGCATACCTCAGTGCACGTGCCCTACACTCCGTAGTCAGCGTCTATAGCGTCGGCGTTGCGACGCTGCACGCTCAGAAGGTCTAGAGGGACTCTGACCACGTGTCCTTGGGGCAGAGTTCTGTGACCACTTTCTGTGCGCTCATTGGCCGGGCTCTGTGAGCTAAACAGGCTCCGGCATTTATGTTCAGCGGTAGTGCAGCTCTGTGAGTTAACAGAGTTCGCTCCTGTTCACACTGGGTGACGTTAACCCATGTGTGACCTTTTCACACCGCTTTATACTCCCGCCATTACCTAGCAGCAGTGTACCACCTCTGCACGGTGGACCCCGGGCTGTGAACGCACCTACTATTATTTTATAATTTGGTGCGTTCCGCCAGCCCTAACACGTGCACATGTCAGATTTTTCCATGGATAGCGCCAAGTGCATGCCCAAGTGTGATCCAAAATTCAGATCGCATTCAGCTATGCAAGTCAAAGAGTCCGCGGAAAACATCGGACAGCACGCAGATAACATCTGAGTCCGATTTCCACAGATTTACACATCTGAGAGAATTGGTTGTCTGCACCTGCCCTAATGTTAATAAAAATAACATAAAAAACATATATGCTTGAGTTTGTTATCTGAGCAGTGCAAATTGAAAACCCAGGGACTTTGATAGTTTGCTTGCATATAATTATATGTATATACATACATCTTATCCATAAAATGTATGCAATATGCCTCTCATATGCCTAGGAAGTCGTATTACCAATCTGTGTCTCAATCAACACTATGTATATTAAAAAAAATAGTTTGAAAAATCCTAAGTACAAATCCTAAGTACCATGTGTGTAATAATACTAAAAAAATAACGTAAAAGTAAAGCAGTAAAAATAGCTAAAATGGCTTGTCATTAAAGCTCAAAATACATGCAGTATTAATGGGTTAATGTTCTGGCTGATCATTACCAAAAACATACAAAACCTCATGTACTAAAGGAAATATATCAGCAGTTTTGCTATGTAATCTGAGAGCAGCATGATATAGGGCAGAGACTCTGATTGCAGGGATGTATCACTTACTGAGCTTCTTGGTGTAGTTTTGATAACGTGCCTGTATTCTCTGCTGTAGGTGTAGCAATGGACAGAATGCTGAGCTATGTATAACACCATCCACACCCCTGATTCACAGCTTCCTGTGTAGACTGTTAACAGTCAGCAAGCTGCCAATCAGTGGTGGGGCAAGCATTACACAGAATAGCTGGACTCCCTTGTACCTGACCTAGTCTGACAGTGATAATCTCCTACTGATAAAACATTGACTGTGATGAAACTACAGCACAAACCCCAATGCCCGACATATCCCTAGAATTAGATTCTCTGTCCTGTCCCTACATTATGCTGCTCTCAGATTAAATAGCATAATCTGCTGACTAGGGATAAGCATACGTGCTCAGTGATATTTGGTTATCACTCGAGTATCACAGTGCTCAGATGTGCTTTTACTAGTTGGACAATGGGCGATTCTGAAGTTCAAACTCGATTCCCGCCCTACATCTTTGCCATCTGTTTCGCAGCCAATAAGCATTGTCAGATTGCCTGTGAGTCATTGTAATGCGATAACCATCTTGGTTGTGGCATTACTGTGATTGGCTGGCCATCTGATATCATCAGATTAGTAAAAAAGACAGGCACCGCCCTGCTCGGCACACTGACGCCATTGCACCGCTTTGCGACACTTCCTATTGGAGGGAGAGAGTGCTTGTCTAGACCTGTGTGCACAGTATAACAAATTAGAGGCCTGTAGTGTTGATACTGGTGCTGAAGCTGAACCATCATACTAACAGCCCTTCTTAGCTTTACTTTTGTTCTGCACAGGCGCTAGAGAGTCACTGAAACTTCTAACCCCAGTGTTCTCCAGTGTGCAGAAAAGGTGCATTTTTAACTTCCTTCCTCCCACCTTGCATAGTAAGCATGTCATTTGCACCTTTTCTACACGCCGGAGAATACTGGGAGCAGAAGTTAGGCCAGAGTCACACTTGCAAGAAACTCGCATGAATCTTGCATCTCAATACCCGGCACTGTCATCGGCACTCTGGACTGGAGTGTACGGCTGAATGTATTTCTATGCAGCTGAACACTCCAGTCCCGAGTGTCGGCGGCTGTGCCGGGTACTGAGATGCGAGACTCATGCGAGCTTTTCGCAAGTGTGACCCCGGCCTTACAGCGAATCTCAGGCGTCTGTGCAGAACAAAATGTGAAGTCAATGCCCATAGAAGGGCGGAGCAGTTCACAGGCGCCGAATTTTCTGCCGTGCTTCTGACGTCACAGGGACACAGTAATGATAGGTGAGAAGAAAGATAGGAGAATGAACTGAGGAACCAGCATTATCTTCCGGGCAACGTACGCCCCATAGCCTGGAAGGTCGAATTTACATAAAGCGATAAAAGATGATTTTGACAAAATCAAGCATCAACCATGAGGCATACATGTATGACTATTTTCAGCAGTCCACAACCTTTATGCCTATAACAGGTCATATAGATCAAATGTGGTGACCAATTCCCTTTAAGCCAAGCAGGCTGCTCTCAGTAGCATGAGCAACATGTGGCATAGCACTGTCATATGCATTAAGCCACTGGAATCAGGGCTTTCAGACCCTACTTTACATGGCCTTTAGGTAGGGCAGCATAAACATGGTGACAGTTTCTTTTTTCACTGTTAATATAGGAGGAATAACGATAAAAAGATGTACAAGTATTTCCAATTCTTATATCTGTGTACTTAGCTAAACTAAAACTGACGTACAGACCTGGCATTCTTGTTGGCATCTGCTCTGAGCATTTTCACAGCCACAAGAGTGGGCTGACCAATGTTTGTATCCAAAATCAAATCTTTGTCTAGAAAGGCCTCTACCCCCTCTGCTTCACAGAGGTGAACCTACAAAACAAAAATTGCAGTATTTTAAAAGCATTAATTAAATTCTTTCAGTGCCTCATCACACGTGCATCAGGGTTTTTTTCATGCTTTCCTGCAGCATAGATTGATACTCCTGGTAAAGGTTACACATTGTGTAATTTAAAGGGTTGTCCAGATTTTGCACAAAAGTCTGCAGTGACGCTATATGACTGCAGATGTGTAAATCCTCACAGCGTGCACATCGCAGGCCGTCAGGATTCTCCGACGCTGCGAGTGAGTGGTCATGTGACCACAAATATGCAATATACTGTAAATACGCCTGGTAGCATTACAAATAAATTGAGCGAAGTCAAGCACATCTAGTCGGAATGTGGCAGAAAGTAAGCATATTGCATATTTGCTGTTCCATTATCACCTGATCTTGCCTCTGTCTCCAGAAAATCCTCAAAAACTCGCTCTGTGCGCACTGTGAGGATTTACAAGTCTGGATTTACACAGGGTGACTGCAGCCTTTCATGCCAAACCTGGACAACCCCTTTGCTAAAATGCCAACAAGCATAGCCCTGAGGTTTGAATGTTACATTTAGCAAATGCCGTATGTTATATATTCTCAGAGTTCACTACTTTCTAAGCAGAGTTGATATTCTGTGGTATTAGGAATGTATGACACCATTAATGATGAAAGTAGTGGGAGCAGGCAGTCACCTAGTTTGTTAGGGGAATGGGTGTGATATATTTATTTTATAAAAAAATGTTGTTCTGCCTTTACATTTTTTCCCCATTTTTTACCTTAGTATAACTACAACCCCTGGCAAAAATTATAAAATCACCAGCCTTGGAGGATGTTCATTCAGTTGTTTAATTTTGCAGAAAAAAAGCAGATCACAGATATGGCATAAAACTAAAGTCAATTCAAATGGCAACTTTCTGGCTTTAAGAAACACTAAAAGAAATCAAGAACAAAAAATGTGGTAGTCAGTAATGGTTACTTTTTTAAACCAAACATAGGGGAAAAATTATAAAATCACACGATTCTGAGGGAAAAAATTATAGAATCATGAAAAACACTCCAACAAATCACTAGTATTTTTTTGCACCACCTCTGGCTTTTATAACAGCTTGTAGTCTCTGAGGCATGGACTTAATGAGTGTCAAACAGTACTCTTCAATCTTCATCGATCTGGCTCCAACTTTCTCTGACTGCTGTTGCCAGATCAGCTTTGCAGGTTGGAGCCTTGTCATGGACCATTTTCTTCAACTTCCACCAAAGAATTCCAATTGGATTGAGATCCGGATTATTTGCAGGCCATGACATTGACCTTATGTGTCTTTTTTCAAGGAATGTTTTCTCAGTTTTTACTCTATGGCAGGATGCATTAATATCTTGAAAAATGATTTTATCAATCCCAAACATCCTTTCAATTGATGGGATAAGAAAAGTGTCCAACATATCAACATAAACTTGTCCATTTATTGAAGATGTAATGACAGCCATCTCCCTAGTGCCTTTACCCGACATGCAGCCCCATATCATCAATTACTGTGGAAGAATGTATGTTCTCTTCAGGCAGTCATCTTTATATATCTCATTGGAATGGCACCAAACAAAAGTTCCAGCATCATCACCTTGCCAATGCAGATTCGCGATTCATCACTGAATATGACTTTCATCCAGTCATCCACGATTGCTTTTCCTTAGCCCATTGTAACATTGTTTTTTTCTGTTTAGGTGTTATTTATGGCTTTCATTTAGCTTTTCTGTATCTAAATCCCATTTCCTTTAGGCGGTTTCTTACAGTTCAGTCACAGACGTTGACTCCAGTTTCCTCCCATTCGTTCCTCATTTGATTTTTTGTGCATTTCCTATTTTGGAGACATATTGCTTTAAGTTTCTTGACGCTTTGATGTCTTCCTTGGTCTACTAGTATGTTTGCCTTTAACAACCTTCCCATGTTGTTTATATGTGGTCCAGATTTTATACACAGCTGACTGTGAACAACCAACATCTTTTGCAAAATTGCGTGATGATTTACCCTCTTTTAAGAGTTTGATAATCCTCTCCTTTGTTTCAATTGACATCTCTCGTGTTGGAGCCATGATTCATGTCAGTCCACTTGGTGCAACAGCTCTCCAAGGTGTGCTCACTCCTTTTTAGATGCAGACTAACAAGCAGATCTAATTTGATGCAGGTGTTAGTTTTGGGAATTAAAATTTACAGGGTGATTCCATAGTTTTTTTCCTCAGAATCGTGTGATTCCATAATTTTCAGCCTATGCTTTGTTTAAAAAAAGTAACCATTACTGACTACCACATTTTTTGTTCTTGATTTCTTTTATTGTTTCGTAAAGCCAGAACGTTGCCATTTGAATTGACTTTAGTTTTGTGCCATGTCTGTGATCTAATTTTTTTCTACAAAATTAAACATCTAAATGAACATCCTCCAAGGCTGGTGATTCCATAATTTTTGCCAGGGGTTGTATGAACACTTTGGATTTGTGGAGAAAGGAGTCAACCCTGACCGCTTTATAACTGATTGTTCAATGGACTGGACAGTAGCTTAAAAAACATAGAAATTAAAAAATTTCAGTGACCCATGGGAATCTTCAAAACCACCATTTCCTTTGCACATATATTGGTATCTCAGAAATATACTGTGTAATTTTTTTCATCACTGCTTTGTTGCATCCATATATTTTAAGAGTTTCTTTATGAGCGGCTGTGTTTTATGTCTGACTACCTCTTCAAAGCATGCTCTCCTGTGTAGAGAAGATTACATTCTCTGACTTCCGGTGATGATGCCTCCATAACCTATCAAATTCTACATGGCAGCTTTCAGATTATAATAATCTTTTTCTTTTTTTTATATATAGCACTAACATATTCTCCTGCACTTTATAGTTTGCACTGTCAGTATGTGTATGGAATGTGGGAGGAAACTGGAGTACCCGGAGGAAACCCACGCAAACAAGGGAGAACATACAAAATCCTTGCAGATGTTGTCCTTGCTCCACTTCCAAACTAGCTTCAACTTCCTTGTTTCTCTGCATGTCTCCCATGCAGACAAGGGTTATTTTCTGCCCTAAATTCTTAAATAAGAGAGCAGTGACATTGTAGTCTATACAATGATTGGTAGTGTGAAACAGGGGAGTTATAAACATCCACTGACTGACACTGCACCACTATAATATCCGTCAGTGCGTGCACGCTGTGTGTCCTGTGTATTCTTATATGATACAGCTTCAGACTCTCTCCGCTCATTCCTAATTGCAAAAGCTGATAGGGAGAAACCTATCACAAGCAGGGGCAAGTGTACAAGATAAAGCTACATTATATAGGGATTCATAGATACTCTGAATTGTGAATCAGGAGACATCAGTTCTTTTTGACTGATCAATCTAAAACATAGTTAAGATGCAAAACAGAACAAGAGCAATTAAATAATGCTCCACTTGCAAGCAAGATGCATCATGGGAAATACAAATTTAATTTGGGGAGCCAAATCAGAATTAAGAAATAATAAATATGGCGATCAACCCAGAAATGGCACATCATAGAAAGCAGGTACACAAAGTACAGTATATACTGGAACTTCCACATTATCATTAATAGCCCAGACTGCACAATATAGACAAAAATGTGGAGTGCTACTTTATATGAATAGTATCACATGACTGCATATGACAATATGGAGCGCCCCACGGGGCCTGGGGGTACTCGGTACCGGGCCCGTCGACTTCAATGGGGGACGGTGTCACGGTGGCGGCGACCCGGTCCGTGGCCCAGAGGTGTCCAGTAATAAAATGGGGGAGAGTTGTGTGGTATTTATGTGGTAAAAATTAAGATAATGCTTATAGATGGTGAAATACGTGACGCCACCTGTGGTATTCTAGTCAGAGGTGACCAGCTCTGTGGCGTTGCTTCTCTGGGATGGATGTTGGGCGCAGCTATGATGTTGTAGCCCTCCACAGGTAGGGCTGTAGTCCCAGGGCAAAGATGCTAAATAAATAGTAAAAATGGCTGTAAACGTTGGGGTGCAGATAAATGAGAGAAAGACACAGAGAGGTGCAGTTTCTTTACCTTTTACTGGTAATAGGTTGCAGTCCAGAGTACCACATACAGGTGATGGAATGAGTCCAGCTCGCCTGGAGGCATTCAGGGAATCCACCTTGCCAGGTGGGGATTTAGGACCTTCCTTTCTGCGCTTTGTGTGTGGGTCTCCGCTGTATATAACTATGCTGTGACCCTCCATTCGTGATGGTTTCACTAAGCTGTACAGCTGTCCGCGTGAGCCTATTCCACGGGAACCGTTCTCTTCAACATCGGACCCGGGCTCCTTATCCGCTGCGGTGCCCTCAGGTGATCAATGTGTACAGGAATTTACAATGCCCTGTACTTTCAGATTCGGCTATCAGGGCTTACAGCTCCTGTCAGCCTAGGACTCTGATGTCCCTCTTCTCTTTATTAGCACTTCGCTCAGGGGTCTGCTATATGCAGTATTTTAGCTTTCCCAGAGCCTCTCATCTCTGCTCGTTTCCTTTTCCTCTTGTCAGATCAGCTGCCTGTCTTGTGATTAAATCTATTACCTGGCATGGGGGTCCCTTTTCTACCTCCAAGCATGACTTCACCTCATAGAGGGAGGCAATGTCACTGTGACAATCGGACTCTGGGGTGTCACATTCCCCCCCAGTTAAGTTCAGTACTCCTGGACTGAGCAAAATATAACAAGAATTGTTAACAGCAACAATTAATGCAAATCTACAAAGTCTTAAAAATTGTAAAAATTATCAAAAACTAGACAAGAAAAAGAAAATAGCACAGTTACTGCAGCGACCAGTCCTTAAGCTGCTATCCAGGAATTGTCTTTGTGCTTGTACCTGGAGTTTGGTTGGTGGGAACCGCCTTAACCCACTTTGTGTGTCGTCCCTGGGCGTGGCTACAGGGCACTCTGTAGATGGGCATGTTTTGCGGCTTATTTCCAAGGCCTTTTTGGAGTAACTATTTACAAATACAGTTCTGACCACACATAGTCCTGTGGCCCAATTGTCCTTTAACTGGTTATTATGAATACTTAAAAAAAAGGTTCTTACAGTAAGTCTTTGTAGACTCTCATGCTTAACGGTTACAACAATACATTCTTATTACTTTATTTACATTATGTAATCTCTGTAATGGGCAGGGATTTGACCTCTAGTACTACGAGTGGATCTACGCAGTATAGGTATTTCTGATGACCTGACCTGTTCTCTGATGTTTACTGTTTAGTCACTACGCTATAAGTAGACTTGTGTAAGATTGGTATACTAGACTGCCTTCTTGTTACTCCTAGAGTCACCATGAGATTGTCAGATTTGCTGTTAGCAGGGGACAGATTTCCGCATTCCTCTGCAGATGTGGTATCTGTTACTGGAACCATTTCATTTAGAGTGTCTACTTCATCTGGTGCAGTAGGCTGATGAAAGGTTAGGATTGGTACTACGATTGCCTGATTTACTTGTGTCCACGTCCGAGGAAATTCTCCAAGTATAGTTTGAATCTTTTCTTCCACCTCTACTATTGGTTGTGGAATGTCTTGAACTTCTTTCTTGTCCTTCAATTGATCAGGGCACATCTTTAGATGATCTCGAGACTGCTTTAAAGGTTTCTCCTCCATCTTTGCTGATGATACATACTTTGGTGTTATTAAAGTCTGAAGGTATCATGGTGTATGGCTCTGCTTCCCACTGGTCATCTAGTTTGTGAACATGCCTCTTTCTTTTAAGTACTTGTTCTCCTGGTGTCAAGGGAACTGCAGGGGCATGTTGATTGTAATTTCTTTCCTGTCTCTGTCTTGCTTGGGACAAACTTTTCTCCACACATTCTTGCACTTTGCGGTATTGTTGTTGCCGCTCTGTATTCCAGTCTGCATCTGGTGATGTTGTCTCAGGTGTTAAGACTCCCATGTCTAAATCAATGGGTAATTTGCCAGGTCTTTCTCTCATCAATGCATACAGGAGGAGGCGGCGGAATGACTGAATCCAACAAATAAATTAATTATAAAAGTATGAAAATTTATTATAATAAATATATATAAAGAAGCAAACAATGGCCGTGAAATGATTACACATAAAATATGACGCCAAAAAGCCAGGAGAGGAGATACATAGGAGTCATGAAAACACCATCATGCAGAATTATAACCGCCCTTATAGGGTGCAAGTTAAATACTACTACCTGTATAGGTTTATATCATGACCATAGTCATGTAAAAGTAATAGGAAGCTCCTACGACGGATATCACATAATAGGGAAAAAAACACGTCAGTGAAAGTTCAACGGTAACAATTAATGCCATAATGGCGAAAAAATCCCCATATGCGAACACTCACCTAGTGGTGTCGACTACCCCTGGTTGTGTGAAAATCTCCAACGCGCGTTTCGCGCTCCACAACTAGCGCACACGGTGCTCAACATTTCACAACTCGAATAGGTCAAAAGAATTTCAAATTATGGAACGGATATCATGCGGCAGCACTAATGTTGTGTATTATGCTGTCTGCGGATGTCCTCTTATATATGTGGGCCTAACTTCCAGAGAACTCCGTGTAAGGATCTGAGAGCATGTCCGTGACATTGTGGCGGCCAAGACAGTGACTGACCTTTCTATTTAAAAGACGATCCCCCGCCATTTTAGGCTGATGCATAATTGTGATCCTCAGACATTTATGGTGAGGGAGATTGATAGGGTTCATCTGGGGATTAGAGCCGGCAATTATAAAAAGATTTTGGCGCAGAGAGAATCAAAGTGGATAGTCATGTTGGATACGATTACTCCAAACGGTCTTAATGAGTCTCTGAGCTTTGCCTCTTTTCTGTAAAATAGGCTATTTTTTGGCTTACCATGTCCACCACTGCTCATCACTTTCCCCTGTTTGTGTTTTTTATTGTTCTTAATTTTTACCTGTTTTTCATTTTTTATTCTTTAGTTCCATTGTTCCTGTTGCTGTGTTGATGCATATGGACCTACTATTATCTCTTTCACCGGTTCCAGTCATTTAGCTGCCATTGGACGGATAATGATTGGATACTGCACCTGAACTTCTCCCCCCTGCATATCTGCTAATCATCTGGGCTGTTATTGTGTCTTTTTTATATGTGTTAAATATAACAGAATATCTTTGGAGATGGGGGCTTTAGTGATTTGTATATTCAATTCTTACTCTTTCAGTCCACTGGCATTCTATCTGGGGCTGGTTTATGTAGGTATAAGTGTCATTCAATCTGTTTACTTTACTTTCTTCTCTTATGGTTAGTCTGTTAGTAGTGCCTTCCAGCGGCTGTGCGCATGCGCGGCGTGTCCCCCGTGTCTCTCCTCATGGGGGCGGTGCCCTCTCAGCATTTGTGGCGTTAACGCTTTTCCTGAGCGTGCACCCAATGCCGGGCGCCTGCCTCTATGTTGGAGAACTTGTGGGTGTCACGGCGCATGCGCCGATATAACCGCCTGTGATTGGCCTTTCAACATCACATGGCCAGACATGTGACAGTCGTCAGGGTTACAAAAGGTCCTGTGTCAGGACTAGCAGCATCTCCTTGAGAAAGCGCTAGTTGTGGAGCGTGAAACGCGCGTTGGAGATTTTCACACAACCAGGGGTAGTCGACACCACTAGGTGAGTGTTCGCATATGGGAATTTTTTCGCCATTATGGCATTGTTACCGTTGAACTTTCACTGACGTGTTTTTTTCCCTATTATGTGATATCCGTCTTAGGAGCTTCCTATTACTTTTACATGACTATGGTCATGATATAAACCTATACAGGTAGTAGTATTTAACTTGCACCCTATAAGGGCGGTTATAATTCTGCATGATGGTGTTTTCATGACTCCTATGTATCTCCTCTCCTGGCTTTTTGGCGTCATATTTTATGTGTAATCATTTCACGGCCATTGTTTGCTTCTTTATATATATTTATTATAATAAATTTTCATACTTTTATAATTAATTTATTTGTTGGATTCAGTCATTCCGCCTCCTCCTCCTGTATGCATATATTCATGGAGTGGAACCATTGATTATGGCAGACCATATATTTAGGTCACTGCCTTTTGTCTTTTGTAAAGTATTGGGCTATTTGGCTTTACTTTCTCTCATCAAGTAGGCCAGAGTGAAATTTGTGGAGTTTACCGGTATATGATTATAGAGATCTACCAGATCTGGCAACTTCTCTGGCCACTGGCTCCGTTCTTCCAGAGGTAAGGTCTTCAATAAGTCAATGACCACCTGGTTAATCTTCTCACACATGCCATTTGTCTGTGGATGGTATGGCGTCATCCTGATTTTCTTGCAACCGTACATGTTACAGAACTCCTGGAACACTTCTGTCTCAAAGGCTGGACCTTGGTCGGTGAACACTTGGTCAGGGCATCCGTGCGGTCGACAAAAGTGTTGCTGAAATGCCTTGGCTGCTGTCTTCGCTGTTTGGTCTTTAACAGGTACGACTACCAAGAACCTTGAGTAATTGTCCACGATGGTCAAAGCATAAGTGTAGCCATTCCTACTTGGAGTTAACTTCACGTGATCCAAGGCTACCAATTCAAGCGGCTGTTTTGTTATGATCGGCTGTAATGGGGCTCGCTGACTGTTTCGATCTTTTCTGCGCAGGATGCATGGGCCACATTCTCGGCACCACTTCTCAATGGAACTCCTCATGCCAATCCAGTAGAATCTTTCACGAAGTAGGACCTCCAACTTCTTCCAATCGAAGTGTCTTGCTCCATTGTGGCACGCCTCCAAGACCATCGGCGCATCCCTCTTCGGGACTACCACCTACCAGACCAGTTTGTGTGTGCGTGAGTTGATGTTCCTCCGACACAGTTTACCCTCGTAGATGAACAGCTTGCCTCTTTCCTTGCTGTGCTTCCTGTGGATCATCTGGACCAGGGTGTGAATCAGCTTGTGCCAGCCATTCCTTTACTAGGTGAACAGCTGAATCACTATCTTGTGTCTCTGCCCACTCATGATGGGGTAATGGGCTCAACGTTACCTCTTGTACGATAAAGCGCTTATCCTTCACCCCCTTGGGAGCGCTGGGCTGCAATTGGACGGTGGAAGGCTGGTAACTCGATTTCTTCGAGTTCTTTTGGATCTTCTCCCCTGTCTGGTGAATTGGGCATCCTGGACAGCGCATTCGCATTAGCGTTCTTATGTCCTGCTCGGTACTTGATGGTGAACTCGTAGTTGGACAGCCGGGCCATCCTTCGCTGCTCAAGTGCTCCGAGCTTTGCCGTTTCAAGGTGGGTTAGCGGATTATTGTCCATGTAGATGGTGAACTTTGCAGAAGCCAAGTAGTGCTTGAAGCGCTCTGTTACCGCCCAGACTATGGCGAGGAACTCCAGCTTAAAGGAACTGTAGCTGTCGGGGTTCCTCTCAGTGGGACAAAGCTTCCTGCTGGCGTAGGCAATCACTCTCTCTCTGCCTTTCTGCACTTGTGACAGCACTGCTCCCAATCCCACGTTGCTGGCGTCAGTGTAAAGTACAAATGGTCAGGGTAGGCCAGGACCTCATCTCCTGTGAGGGCCAATTTCAACTTGGTGAAGGACTCTTCTATCCTTTTGTTCCACTCGAATGGAATATTTTTGTTCTTGGCCTTCTTGGATTGGCCCACTAGAAGATCTTGCAGCGGTGCTGCTGTCTTGGTGAAGTTCTTGATAAATCTTCGGTAATAGCCTACTAACCCAAGAAATTGCCTCACTTCATGGATAGTGCTGGGTCTTTTCCAGTCCCGGATAACGGTGACTTTGTCAGGATCGGGTGCCACACCTTCTGCGCTCACCACATGGCCTAGGTACTGCACCTTGGGTTTCAAAAGGTGACATTTGGACGGTTTTATTTTCAGGCCAAAGTTTGACAGGGCTTCGAATACCTCGGCTAGGTTTTTCAAATGGTCTTCGTAGGTTTTGGAGAAGACGATGATGTCATCCAGGTACAGCAGAACGGTTTCAAAGTTTTTATGTCCAAGGCAGCATTCCATTAATCGCTGAAATGTTCCTGGCGCATTGCTGAGCCCGAACGGCATGTAGCTAAACCCGCAGAGGCCCATTGGTGTTGTAAACGCTGACTTCTCTTTGTCTGCCTCTGCCACAGGAACCTGCCAATACCCACTGGTGAGATCTAAGGTAGAGAAATAATTAGCAGTTCTCAGTGCAGCTAGTGATTCCTCAATTCTAGGCAATGGGTACGCGTCTTTATGTGTAATGCTGTTAATCCGCCTGTAGTCTACACACATCCTCATAGTACCATCTTTCTTTTTAACGAGGACTAATGGAGCTGCCCAGGGGCTACAACTATCTCTGATTACCCCAGCCTCCTTCATCTCTCGTAACATACTCTTAGCACATTGGTAGTGTGCTGGGGGTACAGGCCGGTGTCTCTCTTTAATGGGTGGATGATCTCCTGTGGGGATATGATGTTGAACCCCTTTTGCCTGCCCAAAATCTAGAGGATGCTTGCTGAAGACCTGTTCAAATTCTCAAGCCACCCGGTAAGCCCCATGATTTTGGTGTGAAGGGGTGGAATCAGTGCCTACGTGTAGCTGCTGACACCAATCCTCTTGTTGCCCTTCAGAGCCATTCTCTTCCACCTTGTCTGACGGAAGCAAGGGTTCTAGTGTCTCGATTGTATTGTTACTGATGGTGAACAATTTAGCAAGGGTGGCATACCGGGGCAACTGGACCTCTCTCTCCCCACAATTTAAGATGCGTATTGGTACTCTCCCCTTGCGGACATCAACTACCAAGGCTTCGTAATCTTGACCCCTTAGGCCTATTGCTGCCCGACACCAAATTAACATTTCACTTCTGGGAGGTACTGCAATGGGGAAAGGATCACTTACTCTGACACTGCCGACTTCTCCACCAGACAGCTTTTTCTGTTGTCTCTGCATCAGGGCTCTGATCTCCTTTTGCAGGACCCGCTGCTGACTGGAGCTGGCGGTCTCGGCTACCTGTTGTAACAAAACAATAATTTCTCCAAGACAATTTTCAATTACATTAGTGCCTAAAGTTATCATAGGATGGCACTCTCGTTTGTCAAAATCAACTATTATCAAACCTTGCGACTGCAATTCTACTCGGCCAATTTTGATGGTCACCTCTTTATATTCCATCTGAGGCAAGGGCTGACCATTGCTGGCAAAAATGGTAAGGTCTTTATCTGGGCTATGAGTAATGTCTGAATCTGCCCAGTACTGCTTAAAAAGTACATATGGTATCGTCACCTGGGAGCCGCTGTCCAGTAAAGCGTTCATCGGAAAACGGTCAATCACGACAGGCAAGACTGGTCGTCCTCCTACGTACTTGTCTCGCCAATTTGGTGGGCCTGGTCATCTAACTCCTGGGGGTTGGCCCTTTGCCCCAGGGGTTGCTTGTTTAAATGACAATATCTTGCTAGGTGTCCTGCCTTGTTGCAGCGGCGACAGATGGGCTGTCCGTCCTCGTCGTAACGATCGCTGTCTCTCCCTCTGGTTGGTGGGATCCTCTTCTGCTGTCGCCATGGGACGTCTTCTGGACTGGAGGCCAGCTGGATCTTCTTCTTTGGAATCACTTGCAAGGACTGCACAGTTTCTGTGAGTGCAGCCACACTTTTGGTTAGTTCCTTGACTTGGAGACGTAAGTCTGCAGCAGAATCATCATCTTGGGACGGCTTGTCAGTCTCAATAGAGGTCTTTTGAAAGGATGCTGTCTCCTGCTGGTATGTAATTGCAGAATGCTTAGAGGGCTCTGTGCTGCTAGGGTTCGGTTCACGCAGCACTCTGATGGCTCTATCCTTAAAGTGTGCAAAGTCCAATTCAGGATTTTGTAGGACCATTATGCGCAGCTGTGTCCTTTGGTTGTTAGACTGGAGTCCCTCTATGAACTGCTCTGGTAATAATCTATCTTCATCTTTCACGCTCTCAGGATCAACCTGCTTTACAGCCCGTAGTGCCTCCTGAAGATTAAGGGTATAGTCCCGTATACTGTCCTGCACTCTCTGTTTGCACCCAAAAAAATCTCATTTCTATCTCTGTTGCAGTACGGGTATCAAAAGTGTCTTTCAGTCTGGCTAAGATTTGTTTGACAGTTCTTTTATCAGTGTCCGGCCAGGACTTTACTTCCCTCTGGGCCACACCAGTTAACTGGCCAATGAGGATACTGACTTTTTGGCTTTCTGACACGGGTACACTTGGAACAAACTACATAGTCTTCCTTTAAAATCGCTCAGGGTGTGCGACTCCCCTGAGTACTGTGGTAACCAGGCTGCTCCAGGTATATATGGCATTGATAGCGGCATTATGGAGGCTGCGGCTGCGACCGCCGCTGAATCTTCACCCGCATTGGGCATTTTCTTCTTGTTTTTTTTCACTTGCTCACAATAGAGCGCAGCTCCAGCTTCACTGGCATGCCCCTCTCTGCTCGCACGCACTGTGTGACGCTGTTATGGCGGTTATTTGAAAGCACATTAAAGTCTCTAGCACTCAATTTAATAAAGTCTATGGTGCACAGTACCCAGCTTTGCCAGGCTCCTTGTACCCAACTTTGCTAGACTCGCTAAATCATGTTCGTGATGCCAGTTGGAGCGCCCCGTGGGGCCTGGGGGTACACAGTACTGGGCCCGTCGACTTCAATGGGGGACGGTGTCACTGTGGCGGCGAC
Source organism: Dendrobates tinctorius (assembly GCF_039654945.1). Lineage (NCBI taxonomy): Eukaryota > Metazoa > Chordata > Amphibia > Anura > Dendrobatidae > Dendrobates > Dendrobates tinctorius. Next base: position 6,770,883 of record NW_027361680.1, on the reverse strand, counting down.
CCGGTCCATGGCCCAGAGGCGTCCAGTAATAAAATGGGGGAGAGTTGTGTGGTATTTATGTGGTAAAAATGAAGATAATGTTTATAGATGGTGAAATACGTGACGCCACCTGTGGTATTCTAGTCAGAGGTGACCAGCGCTGCGGCGTTGCTTCTCTGGGATGGATGTTGGGCGCAGCTATGATGTTGTAGTCCTCCACAGGTAGGGCTGTAGTCCCAGGGCAAAGATGTTAAATAAATAGTAAAAATGGCTGTAAACGTTGGGGTGCAGATAAATGAGAGAAAGACACAGAGAGGTGCAGTTTCTTTACCTTTTACTGGTAATAGGTTGCAGTCCAGAGTACCACCAACCCCCTCTGCTGGCCCTCTGCTGCTCTCCCTTTTCTGACCTGCAGCAGGAAACTGTGATTAAATCTATTACCTGGCATGGGGGTCCCTTTTCTGCCTCCAAGCATGACTTCACCTCATAGAGGGTGGCAATGTCACTGTGACAACCGGACTCTAGGGTGTCACAATTACAGGGTATGATTGCTTTAGGGTGGCTCTAAAATTGTAGTTGTAAGCCATACAATACTGAAACAATCAACTAGTTTGAAATATCTGAACATTTATTTTTAAATGTAAGTGTCATGATCCAGACCGGATTTTGAATCCTGTCTTCCCCATTTTCCAGTCTGGTCATGCCATGGGTTAACTTTCTCAGCCTCAGTCTGGTCTCATGTTTGCTATTTAGCTCCGCTGCGTCCTGCAGACCATTTCAGTTATAGTTTCTGCCTATGGTGTGTGCAGCTGACCCCGTTTGCCCTGATTTGTCCTGCTGCTTGCTTACTGAACCCGTGTCTGTTTATCCCCTCGTCCCTTTCCGACACAGTGTATACCTTTTGTTTATTGACTCCCTGATTTTGACTTGGCTTGGACCCTGACTTGTTGTTTTGCCTCTTGTCTTTGGAATATCTGCTCCTGACCAGTACTGACCCGTTTGGCTTGTTTTTGACGCTGTGTTTTCTTATTCCTTTGGTACTGCACTACAGTCTTATATCAACCCGGCATGTTTGACTATTCTGCTGCCACCTAGTGGTGGCCTCTCCACTGCATTGCAGGTCTGGCCTTGCTGTGTGCAGTCTTCCCTCCACTCTAGTGCCATCTAGTTGTCATGGGTATGTCACAGGAAAACAGGAGATGAGGAAACTGGGCTCCTGCACTGCCCCTAGGACTAAAGGGGGGCCCTATCTGTCCTTAACTTTGGGGTACCCTTGAAGGTAGGGAGGCCCAAGTCACCGACCTGTCCCTATCTCCTGTTTAACCCTGAGCTAAACCCCCAACCCACACCCCAGGAGGTGTACAGCAAAGGATATAATAACATAGAAAACAGCAGGGGCTAAAGTAGACAACTGCACACAGCAAACTTAATAGACAATACAATACAATATACGTTTGGGATAAACACGACACTAATAACGAAGTAAACAACACGGTATACTTCACCAATCTCCTAGGTGAAGTCACGAGTAACAACAGAAACTCCAACAGTGGACCGGTTTGCAAGAGGTAACCAAATGCTATAATCGGCACCCAGGAATGTTCTGGGCCATACTAAAAGGAAGAAGGCGTTCCCAGCAACCTCAGCCAGAAATCAAAAAGTTAACTCCTGCCAAGTTGGACATCAGTGAATGAACCAACATCGACGCCCAACCTCAGGTTCAGCAACAGAAAAGTCTAAGACTGCACAACAGACTCCCCAGTGGGAGCAGAGTCTGAAGCCGGCATGGCACCAGTGGAGCTAGCATTTACCTGCATTGCAGCGGCGTGACACTAAGGTTCTTGCTGCTTACAAAGTGCATGGAGTTTCATGTAATGAATTTAGTAGCATTCTAAGGGGTGCATGCGTGCTGCGTCTGCCACGCGTACCCCTGCAGCAAAGTATACCTGCAGCTAAGCATACAAAGCTGCAGTTAATTGAAAGGCTGGCAATTAACATCCATCTCCTCTCTTCACACAGGTATAACTCTGCTTGCTGTCTATCATCTGCTGCTTATCATCCTGCAACATTTTTCAATGGTATAACTCTGCTTGCTGTCTATTATCTGCTGCTTATCATCCTGCAACATTTTTTAATGGTATATAACATTGCCTGGTGAATCTTTGCTATAATTCATTTGTTGCATTCTACTCCGTGCTCACTGCTGTATATTCATGGTTGGGGTCACTATGTTATCTGGTGAAAGGTGTTCTCGCATAGAGATGTAGCCAGGCCCAGTGTCTTTGATCATCTATCCACCCCTGGTGTGCTGGCCAGCTGCTAGTTTATCCCAAACCAGCTCCCACAATCCCTCTCACCTCATCCTCTTCTCAGTCCTATAAATTTAGTAGCATTCTAAGGGGTGCATGCATGTGGGGTCTGGCATGCATCCCCCTGCAGCTAAGTATACAGAAGCTGCAGTTAATTCAATGGCAGATAGTCATGGCAGGAGTCAGGACCCCACATTATGTATCTGTCTCTTTTGGGCATGTCTGCCGAGTATGCATTTCTTATTAATTGGACCTAGCTTTTCTATTTACCCATCTTACTCCTTCACCATGTTTGCATATGCCCTTACAGTGTTTGCTCCACTAATCCTCATTCTCTTTTACTATCCCCAAACTCCAACACCCTCTAACCAAATATTCATCTCCCCTTCCATCTTACCTCCCCACCTGACCTCCTCTGCTGACCTGTTCCTGAACCTCAGATTTCTCCTAATAAATAGAGAAAATTGGAGTCCGGCTCAACAGGACTGGATATTCCTTTTCTTTTTATTTTTCAAAAGAAAATAAAGTGCATACAAAAGAAAAATTTACATTATCGACATGAAAATAAAAAAAAGAAAAGGAAAACCCAGTCCTGTTGAGCCAGACTCCAATTTTTTCTATTTTCTTTGATATAAGACCAGAGTGAGGCTGGTGTCTCAGCCCCAGGTGGATGAGCATAGAGCTACTAGGTTAGCTGGAATCAAGTTTTTATAACTCTCCTAATGAAACATGAAACAAGCCAGCCACTCTAATTCTCCTACCTGTTCTCCCTCTCTCTACTTCTCACTGCTGGTGACATATCTCCCAATCCTGGACCCCTACAGCTAATACCTGCCATTAATTCCCCCTCCTACCGCTCCTTATCTAATATGAACTATCGCAATCTCTCCAACGTAAAATTTGTGCCCTCGATGCCCTCCCCCCTGTTCCCTCTCTCTGGAGCACTCTAGAATGCCCGCTCCAACTGCAATAAGCTTCATGTGATTCATGACCTCTTTCTCTCTCGCAATCTTCCCTTCCTCGACCTCACAGCAACATGGCTGACTCCCTCTGACACCGTCTCCCCTGTGACACGGTGTTATGTCGACCTCCACTTTACCCACACTCCTCGCCCCAGCAACAGACATGGTGGAGGAGTGGGTCTTCTCCTTTCTACTAACTGCACCTTTAACCCAATCCCCCCTCTACCCCCCCTTATCCTGCCGTCTTTTGAAGTACACTCTGTCCGCAATCAACTCTCACTCCAACCTCCTAGTGGCCGTCATATACCGACCTCTGGGCCTGGCCATTGCTTTTATTGACCAATTCTCTACATGGCTTCTTCACTTTCTTTCCACTGACATTATCTTCATGGGTGACTTCAACATCCCTACTGATACCTTTCAGTCAACAGCCTCAAAACTTCTGTCCCTTACTTCACCTTTTGGACTTACTCAGTGGTCTTCTTCAGCCACCAACACAGACCTGATTAGACCTGAATGAATTAGATGGGTGAAGATCAGGTCTACAACCCCATACAGTTATTCAAAACGTTTAACTCTCTCCTCTGCCCACCACTGCCCCATCCAACCTATGTCTTCTCTGCTGAGGACCTTGCCACACACTTCAAAAATAAGATCGACACAACAAGGTAAGTCTTTATTGTTCAACCACCACAATCTCTTTGTATACCAGACCAATGCCCTTACCCCATAACCTCCCTCTCCAATATCACAGAAGGGGAGCTTAATTGTCTCCTCTCCAAATCACACCTCACCACTTGTGCGCTCAACTCCATCCCATTCCACCTCCTCCCCAATATCACCACCACACTTATACCATCCCTAACCCACCTCTTCAACCTATCACTAACTTCTGGTACCTTCCCTTCTGCTTTCAAACATGCCACAATCATGCCTATCCTTAAAAAGCCAACCCTTGACCCACACGCTATGTCCAGCTATCGCCCAATATCGCTGCTTCCATTCGTATCCAAACTCCTGGAGCAGCATGTCCACCCTGAACTTTTCTCCCACCTCTCATCTAACTCGCTCTTTGACAATCTACAATCTGGTTTCCATCCCCATCATTCCACTGGGACTGCCCTGATCAAAATTACTAACGACCTACTTACAACCAATGCTAACAGACAATACTCTATACTCCTCCTTCTAGACCTGTCCTCTGCTTTCAACACATTTGACCACTGCCTCCTACTACATATCCTCTCCTCCTTTGGCATCAAAGACCTCGCCCTATCCTGGATCTCCTCATACCTTCCAACCGCACATTCAGCGTCACCTCTGTACTGTCCAGAATCCCAGAGTGTCAATCAGCCATATCCTCCTTCTTCTCCTCTCGCTTCTTCAAACTCAATGTGGATAAATCTGAACACCTCATCTTTCCTCCATCTCACAGATCTTTCTTACCTGATCTATCACAATTAATGACATCACACTTTCCCCCGTACCGGAAGTCCACTGCCTCGAAGTAACCCTTGACTCTGCCTTGTCCTTCAAACCACACATCTCAGCTCTTTCAACCTCTTATCATCTCCAGATTAAAAATATTTCCAGATTCCCTCCTTTCCTCAACTCTCAATCTAATAAAATGCTTGTGCATGCCCTCATAATCTCTTGCCTCAACTACTGCAACATCCTTTTCTGTGGCCTCCCTGCTAACACTCTTGCCCCTCTCCTTAACTCTGCTGCCCGACTAATTCATCTCTCTCCTCGCTACTTCTCCACTTGTCCCCTCTGCAAATCTCTTCTCTTCACTGGCTGCAATTGCCTCAGCTTATCCAGTTCAAATTACTAATACTGACCTACAAAGCCATCCATAACCTGTCTCCTCCATATATCTCTGAACTAATCTCCCGCTATCTTCCCTCACATAATCTCTGGCCCTCTCAAGACCTCCTACTCTCCTCCACACTTATTCGCTCCTCATCTAATCGCCTCCAAGACTTCTCCCGAATATCCCCCATCCTCTGGAATTCTGTGCCCAACACGTTCGACTATCAACCACATTCGGATCCTTCAGACGGAACCTGAAACCCACCTTTTCTAGAAAATTTACAGCCTGCAATGACCCCACTGTCTTCTCACCACTACTGGAGCTACTGCCTCACCAACACCGGAGCTGCTGCAACCCCCAACCTACTGTCTCCTTACCCTCCATCCTGTAGAATGTAAGCCCACAAGGGAGGGGTCATCTCCCCTCTGTATCAGTCTGTGATTGTTAGTTTGCTTACTGTAACTGATATCTGTAATTTATATGTAACCCCTTCTCATGTACAGCACCATGGAATCAATGGTGATATATAAATAAATAATAATAATGATTAAGATTTGAAAATTGTGATTATAAAATATATATAAATAGTATAGATTTTATGGTTTCACACTCTCATATTGCTGCTTGAAACATGAAGCCTCAGGGTTTTTTATATCACATACGGAATAGTGTTTATTTCCACTGGTTGCATAGTACCGAAAACAAAACTAAAACATAAAATCCCTAACGTTGTCCAGGCACTAACTAAATAATATAGACCCTGGCTACTCAGACACGGCTGAGCTAGTCTCAGTTCATTCACACAAAACAGCTATTGTACATAGTAACTAGAGATACTTGCAGTTTGGTTCACACAGCCTGTGTAGTCTCTCTACAGCGCCAACACAACCCACTCAGTTCTCCCAGCTGAATGACCAGCGAACACATAGCCTGGTTCTAGTCATAGCTATCTAGGTGCACCTTATTTAAATTATATATATATGGTATATGAACAAATTAATACTGACCTCTCCAAACTGACCTTCTCCAAGTTTTTCTTTGAAAGTCAAGTGCTTTCTTGGAAATTCTTCCACTGCCACTTCTTTACCAGATAGGAGATCCATAGTGAGTGCTGGAACAGAATAAGTATTGCCACCAGTGACTCCTTGCAAATTTACTATTTCAGCCTCAGCATAGTGTGGAACACCATCAACATTTGTAGGGAGAGCTAGTTTTCCAGGAGAACATCCTGAAAAAATAAAAGTAAATGTAAAATATACATCAAACTATTATTATATTATTACTTTAAAAGGAATTTGTCTTAAGAAATCTATATGGGCATATAAATAATAGTCACTGAATATCTGTGACTCGATATCTTATCCCAGAGAAATTCACATTTTTTGTACGTGCAAATGAGCAGTTAAGATCTATAGGCCAGACACAGCTTTCCCTGGCAGTCTGCCTCCAGAGCTTATTTTAAATGAAAGGGGGCATTACAAGTGTGAGACATATAATGACTGACACTTTGTTCTCATAATTAAATATGAGTGATTGAGCGCCCATCAGGCGCGCAATGGGATTACGAACCACGCAATGGGGTGTAACCACGCACCAGACTGACCTCACAATGGGGTGTAACCACGCACCAGACTGGCGTTTGTGCAGACTAACAGCAAACATAAATACCTAGTGTATCCCCTTGGATTCAATTTTGACGTAGCTGTCAGCGATAAATTGTTGCGTCAACTTCCCATGATTTAAAAGAAGATTGAACTCATCAAGAATGGCAAGCCTGTATGCATAGTACTGCAACAGGGTGATTTTTTCTTGTCAATCTTGATCCACTGGTATGGATGGTAGATGAATGTCACCAATTCCTTGATGTTGCACAATTAGGGCAATTGGAGTTGTCAAATTTATTGTCCATCCACTGTCTCCATATGGAAATAGAAGTGGATATGTCATTGCATCACACTTTCTGTGAAGAAAGCTGATTTGAACTGTTTGTTTTCACTTTTCAGGTGAACTCTGATGTCCCTATTAAATGGGGGTTCACCCAATGCATTTTGATAAATTATAGCTACTTCATTGCACCTTGGTGCATTGTAGCGCCTCTGGTCATCATTGTAGTAATTTATAATTGACATTGTTATTTTGAGTGGATCACGATTGTCTAATTCAGCAATCCTCTCTTCTTCTCTTTCAAATTCCCTCATCATTGTGAAGGCTCTTGTGAGTGGGTTAATTGCTTTCATTTTCTCTCCAAGAGATGATAGTAGTGCTGGGAGGCACTTTTTATTTGCTTGACTTCTTGTACTTAATGCTTCTTCACTGTCCAAGATATAAATCTGGGCATACTTGGGAGTACTACCCACAGCGGGATGCAATGGGTAGTTCTGTGGTAAATTTGTCCATGAATTCAAAAACAGTATGGACCATGCCCAGGAGGTGGCGCTATGATGCTCCCATTGATGCCAAAGCAAGAGAGCTATTGTATTGCCTTATATTAGCCATAAAGTTCTTGAAGTGCTGATGCTCTCCTTTCATCAACTTGACTAATTGATCATCCATACGAATGGGACATAATTGGATGCGCCCTATCTTGCAGCAGGAAGGGAATGTTTTGTCCTGCCCCATTTCGTCTTGGAAATTTTTAGATTGGCAGAACTGACATCGAAATCTCAGTTTGCCAGCATAGTGCTCTTCAATACGTGTCTCATCAATTTGATTAACAAGCCCTCTAGTGGCAAATGTAACTTGCCGCTGTTGAGTGGCTCTTGCATTTTGGAAAACGTCTTCTATCTTGTTCTCATCTTTGTGAAATTTGTGTATCACTTTGTGCATTGCGTGTTGCTCGTTGTCGTGCAGCATTAGATGTTCTACGTTATTCAGCTACTTAATTTGTTTCTCTTGCTCTGGCCACCCTCTGTCGGGCTGCATCAGCAGTTCTTCGACAATTTCATTTGTCTTGTTTCATTAAGACGCAGGTTACGCATCTGTATGCGATTTTCTTCTCTACGTGCAGCACCGCAATCAATTTGATCCATCTTTGCAATGTGGCCTCACACTGTTGCTTGAGTGTTGCCTCCCAATGTTGCCTCACAGTGTTGCCTCACAGGCTAACGTTCAAAAAAGGCTTATGCCTTAACTCGTCCCCAGGAAGAGCTCCTCTCCTTATTAGATATGTCACTTAACTCCTATCCAGGGCCTTACAGTACTTAGGTATCCATGGGTACGCCGACGCATATAGTCAGTTAGCTGCTAGTGGTAGTAACTATGGATACCTAAGTTACTGTTGAGCTGTGGATGACTCATTGCGCACAGACAGATGCGCAAATTAGGTATATGGATAGCTCTTGTCACGGAGCAGTAGTGGGAAAACAGAGGACGAGAAACCTGGGCCCCAGAACTGCCCCTCAGGCTAAGGAGGTGCCCTGACTTTCCTTAACTTGGGGGTACACTTGATGGTAGTGAGGCCCAAGTCCCCGACCTGTCCCTATCTCCTGTTAAGCCCTGAGCTAAACCCCCAACACCCTCCCCAGGAGGTAAGACAGGGAATAAAGTGAACTGCATCGCAAACCAAAGGAAAGATAAAACAGACACCACGGGGTTAAAGCAACCAAAAACAAAAACTTAGCTTTATCTGCTGCCAATGCTCCAAGCAGCAGAGTAAGGCACCCGATCAGCATCCAGCAGCAACACCACTGCTCCAGATTAGCTGAACCCCCTCTGCACCAGGTAGGTCCAGTCTTCACCAAGGTTGTTTAGCAAATGACCAGTATTACCAACAGTGATCTGTAGCACCAGGGGGCCTTATAAAGGGAAGTGGGAGTAGGCAGCAGCCCTCACACGACTGACCCCAGCCGACTACATCCCTAGACTGCCAATTTATTACCCATTTTTTCTGGTGAGCCATGGCCCTAATGCAGCCTTGTCTCCAATTGCTGAAGACCCTCACTGAGGAGCGTGGGGTGCTGCATGGTGTGATGGAGCAGCAGCTGCAGCAGTTGGTGGGGTTCAAGGCCTCAGCTCAGGTTCAGGCTCAACCAGAACCCAAGTTATCTCTCCCAGACAGGTTTTCTGGAGGGAGAGATAATTTTTTGTTTTTTTCAGGAGGCCTGCAAGCTACAATTCAGGCTTTGCCCTCGTTCTTTAGGGAGTGAGGAACAGCGGGTGGGATTCATCATATCCCTCCTTAAAGGTGATCCCCTATTCTGGGCCTTCTCCCTGCCGGCCGATTCACCATCTCTACGGTCGGTGGACAAGTTTTTTGCAGCTTTGGTGAATATGCCCCTGGTAGTCCTTGCTAGGGAGGAGGACTTACTGGTGCAGGCGGACGAGTCCAGGCAGGTGGGAGGAGTTGGTTCCCCAGCGGTGTTGCCTGCGGTTCATCGTGGTTTGGGGCATGTTTTTGCTGTGGGCAGACTGGCCATTTTTTCAGGGTCTGCCCAGCTGGCGCCAAATCTTTGGTACCAGCTAAGAAGCCTTGTCCCCTTGGTCGTGTGGAGGGAGGCGACCAGGGAGTGTACATTTCCTCTATTTCTTACCCTCAGTGTTACCTGTCTGCGGAAGTGGTGCTTGGCGGGGAGACTGAGGGTCTACCGAAGCTTGTGAACAGTGGAGCAGGAGTCAATCTGGTGGATGCTCACTTTGCCCGGACCCATGGCCTGAGGTGTAGGACGTTAGCCAAACCCCTAAGTGTCCAGGCCATTGACTTTGTCCCACTTAGCCAGGGGAGGTTGACACAAGTCGTAGATAACATACATCTGCGTATAGGGACTCATCATGAAGAGTCCCTGTCATACTACGTCTTGGAGGGAATGCCAGCACCTATTGTTTTAGGCCTTCCGTGGTTGAAAAATCACAACCCGGTAATAAATTTGCGGTCTAAGGAAGTAGTTGGCTGGGGTCAGTCGTGTGAGGGCTGCTGCCTGGGGGCTACTGTCTCTGCCGTCATACTACAACCATCCCCTTCTCCAGTGGGGATAGCAGAGGTGCTGCCAGGAAGTAGGGGCAAGTCTCTACCCTTACCACATGCTAACCTAGGGTGTCGGAGTCCTCTTAGGAGGAGGGGTCAGAGGAGGGTGGTGACTCTTTCTGAGCATTGTGGGGGTGTGAGTGTGATGACACAGGGGGACGCCTCTGTTGTCGGTGCTGTGAAGAGTTCACCATCTTGTGGCAGACATGTGCATGGCAAAAAACGTTCAGGTCCGACCTGTGTGTAAATGAGTACGTATGGCTGTCCACCAGAAACATCCAGTGGAGATTTGCTGCTGGGGTATGGAATTCCCGGGTGATCAGGCCATATCGGGTGTCGGCAATCCTCAGCCCGGGGACTTACCAGCTAGAGCTAACCCCAATAATGCCCTTATACAACTCATCACCCAGGTCAGCGCTCTGGAGATTTGTGGTGCCACCGGAGCATACGTTGCCACTCTCATTTGCCCACGTTTGCCATAAACCTGCAGGTCAGGTGGTTGCTGAGGTGAACTCTGGTGGATCTAGGCGTCCTCACCGTAGATGGTTTTCTGGCGAGGTGCAGTGTTGAGGGTCCAGAGGCCCCTCATTGAAGGAGGGGTACTGTCACGATCCATTTTTGGATCTGAGTCAGAGTCCGGATTCTCTGATATAAATGTTTTTCCTTTCAGGCCATCGGGGGTTAATATTAGTTTTTCCCTCCGGTGGCCGCTGGTGTTACTACAAGTTTAGTTACTCTGCTACTGGGAGCATTGGCAGCAGATAAAGCTAAGTTTTTGTTTTTAGTTGCTTTAACCCCGTGGTGTCTGTTTTATATTTCCTTTCGTGTTATTGGTGCAGTTCACTTTATTCCTTGTCTCACCTCCTGGGGAGGGGGTTAGGTGTTTAGCTCAGGGCTAAACAGGAGGTAGGGACAGGTCGGGACTTGGGCCTCACTACCATCAAGTGTACCCCCAAGTTAAGGAGAGTCAGGGCTCCCCTTTAGCCAGAGGGGCATTTCTGGGGCTCTGGTTCCACATCTCCTGTTTCCCCACAACTGCCTTGTGACAACTCTGCAGTGAGATCAGAATTAACACAGTAGAACATAATTAATGTCAATTGACAATTGATGTCATGCCCATTCTCTGCCAGACCCTCCTCCTGACTCCTTTGCTTCTACTGCCAAGTGTTATAAACAATTACAACACTTGCGTAGTGAGCTTCTTTCAGCCTCCCATTACCTACACACTGTGGTACACTGCAATGCAGTCTTGGCATACAACAGCCGATTTGATTAACATATATAATCAGCTCTTAGAAAGTGAATACAGCTAAATTGAACTGTATAACAGGGAGTCCAAAGCTCCTTTCTCCACTGTTTAATCTGTGTAAAGTCAGAAGGTCCTGCCAGGAACGTTGTGTCATGCGACAGTCTCATGTCACATGACTAGCAGTGAAAAAGAAGGAAGAGGAAAAAGAACAGAATAGGAGCAAGTGGTGTGTGAATATGGAGGGTATTGGGGGATATCATAACAAGTATAAGAGGCCTGTGGGGGCTTCAAGCCATATATATGGGGTCATAGGAATGTCATACCATGTACTGTATAGCGGACTGTGGGATCATCACCCTATATGTAAGAAGTTGTGGTAGACATCATACCATGTGTAGGTGACTAAGGGGTTGTCATTACATATATAAAGTGTTGCATAGTTTGGTCATAGAAGAAACTTGTGAGAGTAGATTATATGGTGTAATTCAACTTTTATCTTCACAGAACATGAGGTACATGCATCAGCTTCTTAATATAGTTTAACAGGAAGTCTGAAAGGACCTTTTACCAGAGAGAAAATGAAACCAAAGTACAAGTATATTCATTACATTCAACTAAGCATATTACAGTAACAAGATCCCCATCTACTGTCAGAAAGTTGTAAACTCCTCCTGCACACAAGTCTGTATCTGTTGCATATCTGCCAACATAAAGTACTGTGCAAACATTTTACTATATAGGAGACTGTGGGACATCATACAATGTATAGGGAGCTGTGAGGGCCATAATATGTATGGGGGGCTGTGTTGACATCATACCATAGATATGAAGCTGTGAGGACATCATGATATTTCCTACACTAACCAGGGTTGTGCAAACTTGGAATTCAAATATCAGCATCGTGGATGACTGACATTTACAAGGGCCCACAATGTCTAGAGAGAGTGAATCATTTTGGATGATTCTGATCCGATTACACTGGAGAAACATAATACAGCAAGACATATATTAACTTTATTAGCATAATGGACAGTATGGTGGCACAGTGGTTAGCACTGCAGCCTTGAAGCGCTGGGGTCCTGGGTTCAAATCCCACCAAGGACAATATTTGCAAGGTGTTTGTATGTTCTCCCCATGTTTGCATGGGTTTCCTCTGAGTACTCAGGTTTCCTCCCACACTCGAAAAACATACTGATAGGAAATCTAGATTGTGAGCCCCAATTTGGACAGTGCAGATAATGTGTTGGGACAAATTACTAACACAGCCATGAGTGTGGAGTGGGCAGGCAGAGGGGAATGCTAGAAACTTGGGCAGTGGAAAAAACAGATGGGTTACTTCTGCGCTGTTGTGGGAAGAATGACAGTTGCCAACATAAATAGTAAGTGGTTAATTCGTCAATGTAGTTTGAAGCATATAGCTTCTTCATCAGGACAAACGCATTGACAAATAATCTACTTACTACTTAGATTGCATCCGTCATTCTTTTTCCTATGCCAGCACAGAACTAACCCATCTGTTTTTTCCATTGCTCATTCTTTATGTCAGGAACACCGCACTGAACTTGCTCACTGAGCCAGTGCGTGTGTCCTGAGTAAAGCGAACTGTGCTCAAAGATACCTGTGGAGCGGGCAGCAGCCGAGTAGATGAGTACTTCAGAGCAGCAGGACCTGAAGCATGTGACTGCTATGGGCGTGGCCTAAATTCCAGAGAGCTAGGAGCTGCAAGAGAACTCCTAGCAGGGTAACTGTGAGACAAAGTTTCCAAGGGGCATAGAGAGGGAGGATAGTCAGGATGTAGCCAATGAGTCATACACAGAGATAGCTGCAAGGTACAAGAGGGGCGAGCAGAGAGTAGTCAGATCACAGGCAATGAGTCATACACAGAGAGGGAAGCGCAGTACAGAATCAACAGGCAAACTCAAAACGGGGAACAGAACCGGGTCAGAACCATATAAACAAGCTATAACAATGAACAGGCACAGGCACACAGAGGTCACCACACTCGGCCAAAAGCAAAAGTATAACTGACAGGGATTGGAGCTTCCCAGGGGTTTAAGAAGCTCTCCCAGAACCAAAAAGAGGCCACAATCATTAACCCCAGGTGTGCAGGTCAAAACCTGCACTGAGCTCCAGACATTAACCCCTGATGTGCAGCTCCAAAACCTGCACTGGGATCATGACAATACCCCCCTCTCAATGGGGGGCCTCTGGACCCTAGGCTTCCCTGGGTACTTGGCATGGAAAGCCCGAACCAGGCGATCTGCATGTACAGAGCGAGCAGGGACCCATATCCCTTCCAGTGGACCAGGTACTGCAAAGTGCGGCGCACCCGCCGAGAGTCCACAATATGTCCGACCTCTTACTACAATTGACCCTCCACCAGCACTGGAGGAACAACAGGCTCGGAGTCCTCTTTGACAGACCCTACGGATTTCAACAGAGATTTATGGAACACATTGGATATTTTTAAGGAGGCGGGGAGATGCAACCTATATGCCACTGGGTTGACTATCTCCATAATCTCGTACGGACCAATGAACTTTGGTCCCAACTTAGCTCAAGGTACCTTTAAGTTGATGTTACGTGTGGAAAGCCAAACTTTCTCTCCCACTTGAAACATGTCTCCCGAGGCTCTCTTTTTGTCAGCAAAATATTTGAACCTCCCCTGGGCCCGAGAGATATTACGCTGGACTTCAGCCCAGAGGTTTTTTAACCACTGAACGGACCCCTCTACCCCTGGACAACCGGAATCCACCGGTGAAAACTCCCCAAAATGCGGATTAAACCCATAGTTAATCAGGAATGGGGACATGTTGGTGGACTGACTCACCAGGTTGTTAAAAGTGAATTCCGCCAACGGTAACGCATCACACCAAACCTCCTGTTTGGCGGAGGTAAGACACCAGAGAATTTGTTCCAGGGATTGATTGGTGCTTTCTGTCTGACCATTACTCTCCGGGTGATATGCCGACGAGAAGGAGAGTGAGATGCCCAATTTCATACAGAACGCCCTCCAAAATTTGGCCACAAACTGCACACCTCTGTCAGACACAACATTCAGGGGTACCCCATGCAATCGGACCACATGCTGCACAAACAACCTTGACAATGTTTCTGCTGAGGGTAATGCTGCCAAGGGAATGAAATGGGCCTGTTTAGAAAACCTATCCATCACCACCCAGATCACGGTATTGCCCCTGGAAGGTGGAAGGCCGGTAATACAATCCATGGAAAGATGAGTCCATGGCCTATCAGGAACCGGTAAAAGTATGAGTTCCCCAGCTGGCCGGTTATGCGAGCTTTTGGAACGGGCACACACGCCACAAGCAGAAACAAATTTCTTGACATCGGCCCTTAGTGAAGGCCACCAAAAACCCCTGGCTACTGCCTCTCTAGTGGCCGTGATACCTGGATGAGCACTCAGCCTAGACTCATGAAACTCCTGCAGAAGTCTAGGCCGCAATAAATCTGGAACAAACAATTTATCCCCTGGCCTGGTTGCCGGAGCTAGGGCCTGAGCCCTTAGAATTTCTTGTTTCAACTCAGATGAGACCCCCGCCACTACCACCCCTTGGGGAAGAATGGAGGACGGCGGCTCAGGGGGAGACACTGGGTCAAAACTTCTGGACAGGGCATCCGCTTTAACATTTCTGGACCCCAGTCGAAAAGTAATGGAGAACTGAAATCGTGAAAAAAAAAGTGACCAACGGGCTTGTCTAGGAGTAAGCCTCTTAGCAGATTCAAGGTATGCCAAATTTTTGTGATCCGTGACAACCATGAAAGGGTTAGCCGCCCCTTCCAAAAAGTGCCTCCATTTCTCAAACGCCAGCTTGACCGCAAGAAGTTTTCTATTGCCTACATCATAGTTTCTCTCAGCTGAAGAGAACTTCTTGGAGAAGGCACAGGGTCTGAGATTGGTAATGGTGGCTGGACCCTGGGACAGCACAGCCCCCACCCCCACTTCAGAAGCATCCACCTCCACAATGAATGGTTTGGACAGGTCTGGTTGTACCAACACCAGGGCAGACATGAAACATTTCTTAATAGCTGAGAAGGACTCCTTAGCGAGTACAGACCAATTTTTTACATCAGCGCTCTTCTGGGTAAGATCCGTGAGTGGTTTAACCACTTGTGAGAAACCTTTAATGAATCTCCGATAATAGTTCGCAAATCCTAAGAAGCGCTGGAGACCCTTGAGATCTCGAGGCTGAACCCAGTCAGCGATCGCCAGCACCTTCTTAGGATCCATACGAAACCCCTCACAGGACACAATCAATCCCAAAAAAGACAGTTCCTGAACGAAAAACGAACATTTTTCCAATTTAGCGAACAATTGGTTCTCCCTGAGTCTCTGGAGAACTGTCTGCAGATGTTGCAAGTGAGATTGGCTGTCCGGGGAATACACCAAAATGTCATCCACAGACATTTTCTCAGGGGCAGAAGAGGAAAGCGAAAATGCGAAGGCTTGTGGGGACCCCCTAAGCAGGGACATAACCACTCCCACCCTCTATTTCTCATCCCCAGAGGAGCGGGGTCTCAAAGAGAAAAAGAGCTTACAGCCCTCCTTAAATGCTCTGAATTCAGCTTTGTTACCAGAAAACTTATCTGGCAATTTAACCAGGGATTCGGGTGGGACTAAAATGACATCTCTATTCCCCACCTGCTTAAAGCCTGCGGAAAACACCCCCTGAACTGAGTCCTCAACCCGCCGTTGGGACTGAGCCAGAGCTTGGTGTTCCAAACTAAGCTTCTGCAGCGACAGAGTCAAGCATTTCACCTGCTCAGATAAAGCACACATTGGATCCATGCTGCAGAAGTGAGGAGAGAGAAAAAAAAAATCAAGGTCAGTTATAATGTCAGGAACACCGCACTGAACTTGCTCGCTGAGCTAGTGCGTGTGTCCTGAGTAAAGCGAACTGTGCTCAAAGATACCTATGGAGCGGGCAGCAGCCGAGTAGATGCGTACTTCAGAGCAGCACGACCTGAAGCACGTGACTGCTAGGGGCATGGCCTAAACTCCAGAGAGCTAGGAGCTGCAAGAGAACTCCTAGCAGGGTAACTGCGAGACAAAGTTACCAAGGGGCATAGACAGGGAGGATAGTCAGGACGTAGCCAATGAGTCATACACAGAGATAGCTGCAAGGTACAAGAGGGGCGATATTATGAATGAGTCAACGGAGGAGGAGGAAACAAAAATACAAGCTAAGTCCAGAAAACCAGAGAGGTTGGTAGCTATCGGATTGCAGACCCCTGATCCTATACACCACAACTAACAGTAGCCGTGGGGGTTCCTACGGTGCCCTAGACCCCTCGTCACAGACGGAGAACTACATAAGCCTAAAGAAGGAAAGGGGAAATCTAAACTGCCCCAGAGCAGACCCCAAAGCAATAGACAGCCCCCAACATGTACTGACGGTGAAAAACAGATGAAAACACAAACACAGACAGAAAGACAGGCTGAGCAAACGATGGGGCCCAACTAACTAGATAGGACAGGACAGAAAAGATGCTGGCTGCAATCCGCAAAAAACCCTACCAAAAATGTCCCAACCGTCTGATAGGGAAAAAGGCCCTGAAGTCGCTAGACTTCAAAATCACTATATCAGCACTCAGATATATTCTGAAAACAGAGAAAAGAGATCAACTGATCAGAGACAAAAATGGAATTCAGCCAGTACAAACACTAAGGAAACCAGACAAAATCTCATGGAATAATAGCAGGGCAAAAACTTAGCTTTTAGTAGACAGGAACTAAGCTGGATGCAAGAGCTCAGAGCAGAAAGGATCACCAGCAGCCCTGCAGGGCGTCGGCTGCCTTATATCCACTCAGAAATTCCAGATGTCCAATCACACTCTGTCTGTTCAGATGACAGGTTCTTCCCATCCCAAACAATTTCACTACCTCTCTTCACCAGCAGAGGGAGTTCATCAGACATCAAAGGTGAAGGGGAGAATGAACTCACAACAGTACCTCCCCCGTGAGGAGGGGTCACCGAACCCTCATCCACGTCACCAGGGTGATCAGGATGGGCCCGATGAAAAGCACGAACCAATCTTTCGGCATGAATATCGGATGTAGGGACCCAAGAATTATCCTCCTGGCCATAACCCTTCCATTTAACCAAGTACTGGAGTCTCCGTCTAGCCAGACGAGAATCCAGTATCTTTTCAACCTCATATTCCACATTACTTTCAACCAATACAGGGTCAGGAGGTGCCACCACAGGAACTACTGGCTCATCAAACCTCTTTAACAGAGACTTATGAAACACGTTATGGATCTTGGATGTAACAGGAAGAGCCAATCGAAAAGAGACCGGATTAAGAATCTCCAAAATCTTGTAAGGTCCAATAAATCTAGGTTTAAACTTTGGAGAAGCCACCTTCATAGAGATATTCTTTGATGACAACCAAACCATATCACCCACCTTAAACCGGGGACCAATGGTCCTATGCCGGTTGGAAAACCGCTGGGCCTTTTCCTGGGAGAGAGACAACTTATCCACAACTTGGTCCCAAATCTGGTGCATTCTCTCCACCACAGTGTCAACACCTGGGCAGGCAGAAGACTCCACCTGTCCTGAAGAGAATCGAGGATGAAACCCAAAGTTACAAAAAAAAGGTGACATCAAAGTGGCAGAACTAGCTCTATTATTTAAAGCAAATTCGTCCAAGGGCAAAAATGAAACCCAATCATCCTGATCAGCAGAAATAAAACATCTCAAATATGACTCCAAAGTCTGGTTTGTTCTCTCCATCTGCCCATTGGTCTGAGGGTGAAACGCAGAGGAGAAGGACAACTGAATTCCCAGCTTGTAACAGAAAGTCCTCCAAAATCTAGAAACAAACGGAACTCCTCTGTCAGATACAATGTTCTCAGGAATCCAGTGCAAGGGCACCAACTCTGAGGAAGATGGCAACTTAGGGAGTGGTACAAGATGGACCATCTTAGAGAATCTATCACAAATCACCCAAATAACAGTCATTCTCTGAGAGACAGGCATATCAGAAATAAAATCCATTGAAATATGGGTCCATGGCCTCCTGGGCACAGGCAAAGGCATCAACAACCCACTAGAGCGAGAACAAGGTTTAGACCGGGAGCAAGTCCCATAGGACTGCACAAAATTCCTGACATCACGAGACAAGGCGGGCCACCAAAAAGACCGACTCACCAAATCTCTAGTACCAAAAATACCTGGATGACCAGCCAATGCGGAGCAATGAACCTCAGACATCACTCTCTTCCTCCACTGGTCAGGAACATACAATTTTCCAATGGGACAACGCTCAGGTTTGTCCTCCTGAAACTCTTCCAGAACACGTCTCAAATCAGGCGAGATGGCAGAAAGAACTACCCCCTCACCTAAGATGGTAGCAGGCTTGGTCACAATAGGAGAATCAGCAAAGAAACTCCTAGAGAGGGCGTCTGCCTTGACATTCTTAGTGCCCGGAAGAAAAGAGACCACAAAATCAAAACGTGTGAAAAACAAGGCCCACCTAGCCTGTCTAGGATTCAAGCGTTTGGCCGACTCCAGGTAAATCAAATTCTTGTGGTCAGTAAGGACCGTTACTTGATGTTTAGCTCCCTCCAACCAATGTCTCCACTCCTCAAATGCCCATTTCATGGCTAGCAGTTCCCGATTCCCCACATCATAGTTACGTTCGGATGGGGAGAACTTTCGGGAAAAGAAAGCACAGGGATTAATTTTAGATGTTACAGGATCTTTTTGGGACAAAACAGCTCCGGCACCAATCTCAGAAGCGTCCACCTCTACCTGAAACGGGAGTGAGACATCAGGTTGCCGCAAAACCGGAGCAGAAGTGAACCTGCGCTTCAGCTCCTGAAAGGAAGAAACAGCCTCCGGAGACCAATTCAGCACATCAGCCCCCTTCTTAGTCAAATCAGTCAATGGTTTGGCAATACCAGAAAAATTAGCTATAAATTTACGATAAAAATTAGCAAAACCCAAAAACTTCTGGAGGGCCTTCAAAGAAGTGGGCTGAACCCAATCATAAATGGCCTGTACCTTGGCCGGGTCCATTTCAATAGTTGACGGAGACAAAATAAATCCCAAAAATGAAATCCTCTGTATACCAAAAAGGCATTTCGATCCCTTGACATACAGGGAATTCTCCCTCAAAATCCGGAACACAGTCCGAACATGTTCCACATGAGAGTCCCAATCCCTGGAAAAGATCAAAATATCATCCAGATAGATGATCAAAAATTTATCCACAAAGTCTCGGAAAATATCATTCATGAAGCACTGGAAGACAGAAGGGGCATTAGTGAGCCCAAAAGGCATCACCAGGTACTCAAAATGTCCCTCCGGAGTATTAAACGCCGTCTTCCATTCATCCCCCTGCTTAATGCGAATAAGATTATACGCCCCCCTGAGGTCAAGCTTGGTAAACCAGCAAGCACCTTTAACTCTGGAGAATAGATCAGAAATCAGGGGTAACGGATACTGATATTTAACAGTAATTTTGTTGAGGGAACGATAGTCAATACAAGGCCTTAATGAACCATCTTTCTTGGCCACAAAAAAAAACAGCACCTAAGGGTGAAGAGGATGGTCTAATATGACCCTTCTCCAACGACTCCTTAATATAGGATCGCATAGCCTCGTGCTCGGGTACAGATAAATTGAAAAGTCGACCCTTGGGAAATTTACATCCAGGGCTCAGCTCAATTGCACAGCCATAACTCCTATGAAGAGGCAAAGACGCAGACTCATTCTCACTAAATACATCATAGAAATCAGCCAAATAGTCAGGAACATCATGCGACTGGGGAGAGGTGGAGAAAATAGGAGCGTCACTAAGGGCACACCGACAACCCCAACTCACCACAGACACAGATTTCCAATCCAAAACTGGATTATAGATTTGCAACCAGGGAAACCCCAGAACGATGGTATCATGCAAATTATGCAACACCAGAAATCTGCAATTTTCTTGATTGTCTGGGGCGACCCGCATTACCACCGGGGTCCAAAACTGAGGTTTATTCTTCGCCAAAGGAGTAGCATCAATACCCCTCAAAAGGATAGGCGTCCGCAGAGGTGTCATAGGAAACCCACAACGTTTAGCAAAATCCAAGTCCATCAGGTTCAGAGCTGCTCCCGAATCCACAAAAGCCTTAGCGGAAAATGTGGACAGGGAGCAGATCAGAGTAATTGCCAGAAGAAACTTAGGTTGAACACCACCCACAGCAAATGTGTGTGCAAAACATTTCTCTCGTTTAGGGCAGACAGAAATAATATGAGAGGCATCTCCACAGAAAAAACACAGCTTATTACGCCTTCTGAACTCCTGACGTTGCGCCCTAGACAAAACTCTATCACATTGCATAGGTTCAGACATTTGTTCAACAGATGGCAACACCTCTCATGCAGTTTTGCGTTCACGCAAACGCCGATCAACCTGAATGGCTAATGACATAGAATCGTCAAGACCAGAGGGAACAGGAAATCCCACCATAGTATCTTTTACAGTTTCTGACAAACGCTTCTGAAAGAGAGCTGCCAAGGCACCATCATTCCAGATAGTAAGGAATTTTTGACAGTACAACTCTGCAGAATCCTGACCCTGGCTCAATGCCAACAGGGCCTCTTCAGCCTGATCAATAGCATTAGGTTCATCATACAACAACCCCAAGGCCTGAAAAAATGCGTTCACATCAGTCAGAATAGGATCATCAGGTTTCAAAGAAAACGCCCAATCCTGGGGATCGCCGCGCAGCAAAGAGATGACAATTTTAACCTGCTGCGCAGAGCTCCCCGTTGAGCTAGGCTTCAAGGCAAAAAATAATTTACAATTATTCTTAAAATTCAGAAATTTAGACCGATCCCCAAAAAACACATCAGGAGTAGGGATCTTTGGTTCAGCAGCATGTGAATGAGCAAGATAGGCGGAAATTCCCCGCACTTCAGCAGTAAGCTGCTCCACACGATCAGACAATTGCTTAATCTCCATTGAGAAAAAATTCCCCCTACGGCCTCAGAGAAATAGAGGAAAAAATATACACCAGAAAAAAAAAATTCTGACACTTTTTTTTTTTTTTTTTAATTCTTTCCTGCTATTGAGCACCCTAGAATCTGCGGTATGGCTGGTGATTCTGTTATGAATGAGTCACCGGAGGAGGAGGAAACAAAAATACAAGCTAAGTCCAGAAAACCAGAGAGGTTGGTAGCTATCGGATTGCAGACCCCTGATCCTATACTCCACAACTAACAGTAGCCGTGGGGGGTTCCTACGGTGCCCTAGACCCCTCGTCACAGCCAGAGAACTACATAAGCCTAAAGAAGGAAAGGGGAAATCTAAACTGCCCCAGAGCAGACCCCAAAGCAAGACAGCTCCCAACAAGTATTGTCGGTGAAAAACAGATGAAAACACAAACACAGACAGAAAGACAGGCTGAACAAACGATGGGGCCCAACTAACTAGATAGGACAGGACAGAAAAGATGCTGGCTGCAATCCGCAAAAAACCCTACCAAAAATGTCCCAACCGTCTGATAGGGAAAAAGGCCCTGAAGTCGCTAGACTTCAAAATCACTATATCAGCACTCAGGTATATTCTGAAAACAGAGCAAAGAGATCAACTGATCAGAGACAAAAATGGAATTCAGCCAGTCCCAACCAGGACTGGCTGAATACAAACATTAAGGAAACCAGACAAAATCTCATGGAATAATAGCAGGGCAAAAACTTAGCTTTTAGTAGACAGGAACTAAGCTGGATGCAAGAGCTCAGAGCAGAAAGGATCACCAGCAGCCCTGCAGGGTGTCAGCTGCCTTATATCCACTCAGAAATTCCAGATGTCCAATCACACTCCGTCTGTTCAGATGACAGGTTCTTCCCATCCCAATTAATTTCACTACCTCTCTTCAGCAGCAGAGGGAGTTCATCAGACATCAAAGGTGAAGGGGAGAATGAACTCACAACAGGGCGAGCAGAGAGTAGTCATATCACAGGCAATGAGTCATACACAGAGAGGGAAGTTATATTCACAAAATTTGCCCAAACCAGCTATTAATAAATAATACTGGATATAGTACCACAACATACCAATAATTACTTTTGTGGTCACCTCATAGAACAATGTACAAGAAGTTTCCACACAATGGTACCTTGTAAAAAACCATCTTTGTTTAAATACCAATGTCACAACATTAAAAAGAACATTAAAAAGAAGGTGCTGGATCAATATGAGAGACAAAATGCATGTAAACACCATATAATGATATATTCATGGGAGGCTGCAAAAACATATGCAGTGTGAACACCAAAGAAATATAAAAAAAACAAAAAATATTTTTTTTTTCACTAGTTCAATGTCAATTGTTGATTGACTATCATTAAGGAGTTATTATACCCATATGCAGTGTGAGAACCAAGGAAAATTCACTTGCTCCATATCCATTATTAATTTAACATAAAAGGACTATTGAATCAATTTACAGTGTGTGCACCGGGGGAGATTTATGAAAATTCACTTGCTCCATACCAATTAGTCATCTGTAAACAGGTGCAACACTAAAGGAGCATCCCATCCAACTGATACTTCACAAGGCATGAAATAGGTTATCAAGTCTCATGAAACCAATGTTTCACAGTGCATAGTTATAAACTAAGAAATGTAAACACTATATAAGCGTGACAAAAAGTCACTACAACCTACCAATAAATAAAGGTGCTTGCTGCAGCATCCCTCATGCCCCGACAAGTGTTTCGCAATGCTTCATCAATGGAGGCTTATCAGGGAAAAGGAGGTTGTCCCATTATTTATACCCCAGCAGCTACCACTATAGGCTAATTTAATTTTCGCACCTGATTAAAAACACTCACTTCCTCATTGCTGACATACAACTGCGCCTGTGCACTACAGGTCCTATGGCTCCTAAGATATAAACCGTCCATATACAGAGTCACATGGTTTTCAGCGGCCAATGAGGTTAGGGAACAGATGTCATGTGATTACAGGAAGGTCCTGTGCTTTATTATGCCGATCTAATCTGATGGAAACCGCTCATGTGCAAATCATCTAAGTTTCACAAACAAATGGAAAACTATACACACACTTCCTTACTGTAGAAGCGCAACCGCACCTATAGCTCAAGGTCCTGAGACTCCTAAAATATAGTCCGCTTATGGGCGGTTTAAGCCTGCTTCCAGCGGCCAATGGGATTAGTGGGCAGATGTCATGTGATTACCAAAAGGTCCTATGCTTACTACAACTACCTAATGTGATGAAAGCCACGCATATGTTAAATAATATGTTTCATAAGCCTAAAAGTATATCCACATCATATGATTGTATAGAGCTTCCACACTGTTCTTTTGTGGCATTTAAAAACGTTACTATCGCGCTTACACGCATATAGGCTTTATAATATATTATATTCAATCTATATATAAGGACATAATTAACGCCCATAACAGAATGAGGAGTTAAAAGGATTATTCTAAATCCACCTATATAGGCATATTCGGCGCATGTGTCGAACTAAGGGGCCCGTGTAAAAATAAGGGATTGTGCAGCGGTCCCGCGGTCCCACGAACACCGGGCACTGCAGTCCCAGGTAATTCAAGGAGAAACGCTGTGGACACACCACGCATCCCTTACGGCCACCCACAGTGCAGACATGCGCACAGCCACAAGGCTAGTAATTCTGATGCATATAATGACATACATTTCTTTGGTGTTCACACTGCATATTGTTTTTGCAGCCTCCCATGAATATATCATTATATGGTGTTTACATGCGTTTTGTCTCTCAAATTGATCCAGCACCTTCTTTTTAGTGTTCTTTTTAATGTTGTGACATTGGTATTTAAACAAAGATGGTTTTTTAAAAGGTACCATTGTGTGGAAACTTCTTGTACATTGTTCTATGAGGTGACCACAAAAGTAATTATTGGTATGTTGTGGTACTATATCCGGTATTATTTATTAATAGCTGGTTTGGGCAATTTTTGTGAATATAATGTTGATTACTGTTATTTAACAGAGCCCAGCAAGATGGACTTTAAGGCCAAAGAAAGTTCTTGGCAGGCGAAAGCAACCAATATGTTTCAGAAAGGTGCTGGTCTTTCGTCTACCCTCAATTGTAATGATTATCAGGAAAATATCAAGAAGTATAAGAGTGCGCTACATAAAAAAATTAAAATATGGTGGACAAAAATTACATTAGAAAATTTTATTGCCCAGAAGATTGTACCCAGGGGATTGAGGATTAGTGTTTTTCCCACTTTTGATCTTGGTGATGAGAGTTTGATTGATCGCTGGATTAGGGCAGCCAATGCATGTTCTTTGGAATTTATTGCCATCATAGTGGAGAAAAATACTATGTCTTTGAAGACTATTGAATTGGAAATTGAGAGTCTACAGAAAACATTACGACGTGATCTAAAGGCAGATCAGTTTCAGGAAATGATTAAAAACAGACAAGGATGTGGAGAAATGGGAGAGTAATATCATTCAGAACAAGCAGAAAAAATAT
Source organism: Dendrobates tinctorius (assembly GCF_039654945.1). Taxonomy (NCBI): domain Eukaryota; kingdom Metazoa; phylum Chordata; class Amphibia; order Anura; family Dendrobatidae; genus Dendrobates; species Dendrobates tinctorius. The sequence goes on along the minus strand of NW_027361680.1, from coordinate 6,746,101 downwards.
GAGAGAGATGTGGGGGATTTTGAGTCCAATAAAATATTCCGCTGGCAAATGAAAAAAGAACCGACAAAAAGGAAGTTTTCCAGGAGCTCCTCTGCTTCAGGCTCATCAATGAGTGAAGGTGGTGGGTCGATGTTTGAAGAGAGATTCGGTCCAAGGACTAGGCAAATGTATAAAAAACATTCATCTTTCTAGAAAAAGGAGAGAGATGGCATTAAGGTAATCAATTTATCAGATCATCAGCTTACAATTGAACAACAAAGTGTATTGTCTAAAGGGCATGTCACGCTAAGAGATATCGCTAGCAATATCGCTATAACTAGTGACGTTATAGCGATATTGCTAGCGATATCTCTGTGTCTGATACTTACCTACGACCGGCTCCCCCGCTGATTATCGCTGATCGCGCGAGAACGTTCAGGACTGTTTCTCGTCGTCAGCTTCCTGCGGCGCTTCCTGCTGTGAGGACGAGCGACGCGTGGAGCCGGGCGGGAGGACGCAGGATCGCCTGGTGTGACAGGTAAGTAGTGATCCCCGTCCCCAGCGATGTCGCTAGTGAGATCTGCCTGTGTGGCAGCTCACTAGCGACTACTTAGCGATGTACCAGCGATCCTGACCGCGTCATATCGCTGGTCGGGATCGCTGGTACATCGCTAAGTGTGACAGTACCTTTAAGGCTTGAGTTTCTCTCCTTCTACTGACCTTGATCTATTTACAGCCATAAAAGATCTCCACCTTTTTTCAAGAAAGTTAGTGCTGAAGAAGCTACATTGCAGGGGAGATGAGGCGGGAAGTCTTTCAAGTAGAGAAGAACAACAAGCATTGGAAATCCTTGAGTCATTAATTGACGAAAATAATCAAATGGTAAGTATGGATTTTCCTATGAAGAAATTTAATAAATCTAAAAAATTCCCTCCACTCACTGCAGTACCAGCAGTTGATACTTTTACTAAGATGGTAGCAATGGAAATTGAAAACTTAAAGAGGTCAAAAGATGTGACGTTTAAGAATCTGACTAGGGCTGAGAATGTGGCATTACAACAGTTGAAAAAATGGGATGACGTTGTCTTTAAAATGGCTGATAAAGGGGGTAATATTGTGGTCTGGCCACATGCCAGGTATGAAATTCAGGCATATAAGCTACTTAAAAATCCAGTTGAGTACAAACAGCTCACTTTTAACCCCCTTATGAAATACAAAGGTGATTTGATTGAGATTTTGAGAAAGGCTTATGAAGACAACGTCATCCCTAAAAAACTTTTGGAAATATATGAAAAATTCTCGCCATAATTGGCCACTTTTTACTTGATTCCAAAGATCCACAAAGATCCGTTGAATCCCCCAGGAAGGCCAATTATATCAGCAAATGAAAGTTTATGTGAGATTATATGTGATGTGGTTGAATACTTTTTGAAGCCACTAGTCTCTCAATTACCTTCCTTTATCAAGGATACCACAGCGGCTTTAGGACATTTGGAGAATGTTCAGCTGACAAATTAGATGTTACTAGTCACAGCGGATGTGGAGGCTTTGTATTCTTCCATTGATCACAACAATGGCCTGATGGCGATAGAAAAATATCTGGGGCAGAGTAATATTGATGCTGGAACAGCATCATTTGTTATCTCATTATTGAGGTTTATTCTTACCCACAATGTTTTCACATTTGATGGAAAAATATTTTTGCAGCAGAGGGGTACTGCGATGGGGGCTTCTTGTGCCCCCTCGTATGCCAATCTTTTTATGGGGGCATGGGAGTGGTCCATTTTTCAGGAGGAGGGTGTCGTCGGTGTTGATCGTGTCCATAATTGGATTTGTTACATCGACGACATCCTCTTCATTTGGGAGGGGTCCAGTTGTGAGTTAAAGCTATTTATGAACAGTTTGAATATTAATAACCAAAACATCAAATTGTCCTACAAGTATGGATGCAAAATCGAGTTCCTTGATTTATTGATTACAGCTCTCCCGAATGGCCGCCTTTCTACTACAATATACAGAAAACCCACGTCAACCAATTCCCTCCTGCATGCTTCATCGGCCCACCCTAGATCTACAATTTCCGGTATACCTATTGGACAATTTTTAAGAGCCAAACGGATCTGCTCTGAAAAATCCCAATTCGAAGAACAGGCAAAAGTCCTGAGGGAGCGCTTCCAAGATCGTGGATACGGTTGTCGAGTAATCCAAAAAGGATATATACGAGCAAAAGATACCCCACGGGAACAATTATTGCATAAAAATTTACCTATTGAGAATCAGGATAAAGAAGAGCAGCAGGTAAGATTTATTACAAACTTTAATAGTAGATGGGATGATTTGAAGCAATGCGTGGTAAAGCATTGGAATATCCTTTTCACAGATCCAGTACTCAAAAAATGCTTGCCATCTGCTCCATCTTTTGTGGCCAAAAGGGCTCCGAATTTGCGTGATATTTTGGTCCATAGCACCTATGATCCAAATGGGAGGGAAAAATTACAGAGGAGTGCCAAACGTGAGGGCTTTTTTCCTTGTGGCCTATGTAAAGGGTGTGCTAATATGAAAAAAGTTTTTTCTTTTTCAATTTTGATAAATCTAGGAAGTTTAACATCAGGATTCACATTACTTGTTCATCGAAGGGTGTGATTTATTTTGCAGAATGCCCTTGTGGCAAGGTGTATATAGGGATGACCACACGTGAGCTCAAAGTGAGAGTGCGTGAACACTGCCTAGACATAGAAAAATCTAAGACTACCAACAATGAATCTAATTTAAAAACCCTTCCTTGGCACTTTAAGAGGTATCATAAGTGTAATTCTAGCCTTTTGACTGTTAAAGGTATTGATTTGGTGGATTTGGGTCTCAGGGGTGGAGATTTGCAAAATAGACTTGCTAAGAAAGAATGCCAATGGATTTTTAGATTGGGAACTCTCACACCCCAGGGCTTAAATGAGTCCTTTGGATTTAGCGCCTTTTTATAAGTCTGATGATGCAATTGTGGGTAGAAATAAGGAGGATTTTTTCTGTTTTTCGTTCATGATTTTAATTTTGTTTTTTATTCATTAGCTTCGCTCATTGCTGAACACATCTCATTATTGGTCCTTGTGGATGGCGAAATAAGGAAGAAGAAAAAAAGAAAAATGGAAGAAAGAAGAAGTTGAAAGAGTGTTAAATTTCCCTAACAATGTCAGGAATGATGAAGATAATTCAGGTTAAGATGGACTTGGATGTGGTTCTATCACTATTTCTTCCTGTCTTCCCTTGGATGATATAGGATAATGGCATCCATTTGTTATGTGCTTTCATGTTTTTTCGGTCGCATTGGTTGTTGCTTTTTCAAGATGGCCATTTATGATGTTAGTGGGATAAGGGGTTGGGATATGGTGGCTGATATATGGGTCTTTGTTGATTACTTGATCGCATGATTTGTGCCTTTAGGAAAACATTCTAGTATGTCATTATATGCATCAGAATTACTAGCCTTGTGGCGGTGCGCATGTCTGCACTGTGGGTGGCCGTAAGGGATGCGTGGTGTGTCCACAGCGTTTCTCCTTGAATTACCTGGGACTGCAGTGCCCGGTGTTCGTGGGACCGCGGGACCGCTGCGAAATCTCTTATTTTTACACGGGCCCCTTAGTTCGACACATGCGCCGAATATGCCTATATAGGTGGATTTAGAATAATCCTTTTAACTCCTCATTCTGTTATGGGTGTTAATTATGTCCTTATATATAGATTGAATATAATATATTATAAAGCCTATATGCGTGTAAGCGTGATAGTAACGTTTTTAAATGGCACAAAAGAACAGTGTGGAAGCTCTATACAATCATTTGATGTGGATATACTTTTAGGCTTATGAAACTTATATTATTTAACATATGCGTGGCTTTCATCACATTAGGTAGTTGTAGTAAGCATAGGACCTTTTGGTAATCACATGACATCTGCCCACTAATCCCATTGGCCGCTGGAAGCAGGCTTAAACCGCCCATATGCGGACTATATTTTAGGAGTCTCAGGACCTTGAGCTATAGGTGCGGTTGCGCTTCTACAGTAAGGAAGTGTGTGTATAGTTTTCCATTTGTTTGTGAAACTTAGATGATTTGCACATGAGCGGTTTCCATCAGATTAGATCAGCATAATAAAGCACAGGACCTTCCTGTAATCACATGACATCTGTTCCCTAACTTCATTGGCCGCTGAAAACCATGTGACTCTGTATATGGACGGTTTATATCTTAGGAGCCATAGGACCTGTAGTGCACAGGCACAGTTGTATGTCAGCAATGAGGAAGTGAGTGTTTTTAATCAGGTGCGAAAATTAAATTAGCCTATAGTGGTAGCTGCTGGGGTATAAATAATGGGACAACCTCCTTTTCCCTGATAAGCCTCCATTGATGAAGCATTGCGAAACACGTGTCGGGGCATGAGGGATGCTGCAGCAAGCACCTTTATTTATTGGTAGGTTGTAGTGACTTTTTGTCACGCTTATATAGTGTTTACATTTCTTAGTTTATAACTATGCACTGTTACACTGGTTTCATGAGACTTGATAACCTATTTTATGCATTGTGAAGTATCAGTTGGATGGGATGCTCCTTTAGTGTTGCACCTCTTTACAGATGACTAATTGGTATGGAGCAAGTGAATTTTCATAAATCTCCCCCGGTGCACACACTGTAAATTGATTCAATAGTCCTTTTATGTTAAATTAATAATGGATATGGAGCAAGTGAATTTTCCTTGGTTCTCACACTGCATATGGGTATAATAACTCCTTAATGATAGTCAATCAACAATTGACATTGAACAAGTGAAAAACATTTTTTTTTTTTGTTTTTTTTATATTTCTTTGGTGTTCACACTGCATATTGTTTTTGCAGCCTCCCATGAATATATCATTATATGGTGTTTACATGAGTTTTGTCTCTCATATTGATCCAGCACCTTCTTTTTAATGTTCTTTTTAATGTTGTGACATTGGTATTTAAACAAAGATGTTTTTTTACAAGGTACCATTGTGTGGAAACTTCTTGTACATTGTTCTATGAGGTGACCACAAAAGTAATTACAGAGAGGGAAGTGCAGTACAGAATCAACAGGCAAACTCACAACGGGGAACAGAACCGGGTCAGAACTATATAAACAAGCTATAAAAACGAACAGGCACAGGCATACAGAGGTCACCACACTCGGCTAAAGGCAAAAGTATAACTGACAGGGATTGGAGCTTCCCAGGGGTTTAAGAAGCTCTTCCAGAACCAAAAAGAGGCCACAATCATTAACCCCAGGTGTGCAGGTCAAAACCTGGACTGAGCTCCAGACATTAACCCCTGAAGTGCAGCTCAAAAACCTGCACTGGGGTCATGACACTTTAATTCTTCGTGGGTCTACAGGAGCCTCAAGTGTTTTTCATGGTTGTGTGTACACAATCCAATCCAGGTGAGCGCAATAGCGCTTTTTTCCTCCATATCTATTTTTCCCAGATAAGACCCTATTTGTGCTTTGTTTTCTTCTAGTCTCTCTCTTGGAGACTTAGAAAGGATGGGCTAGCACTAGCTGTGTAGTTCAGACAGAGAAGCAACTTAAGCTGCCTAACCTGAAAGAGGAGCATTTATACAAACTGGATGCAGGTAATGAAGTGAAAATCAGGAGGAACAAAAGGTAGAAACTGTTATGGGCTTGCGGAACGCTCCAAATAATATAAGATGGTATAAAGGTGCGTTCGCAGCCTGGGGTCCACCGTGCAGACATGTTCACTGCTGCTTGGTAATGGCGGACACTATATGGTGGTATACTAAATGAACACACGCGGGTTAACGTCACCCGGTGTGTACAGAGGCAGACTTTGTTGCCTCACAGAGCCGCACTACCACAGAACATGGATGCCATAGCCTGTTAAAACTCACAGAGCTTGGCAAAGTGAGCGCTGGAGTACAGTCACAAGACTCTGCCCCAAGACACAGGGCCAGAGTCCCTCTAGACCACCAGCGCTCGGCACCGCAGCTACGGTGCCAGCAAGGGGTTAACAGAAAATATAAATGCACTAAGTGCAAACTGCACCGCTCTGGTGGATGCCACTAACACCCTGACTAGGGTAGGAAAGGGCACGACTTGCGCACGGCACTGCCCTGGCAGATGCAGCTACTTAATGTAGTCCTAAGGTGCTAGGAGCTGAACTGCACCATGTGGCGCTGAGATGCTGTGACTGGGAAGCACAGTGGCATAGGACAAGCCACTAGTAGGTGCTAACTCAGAACCCTAAACCCTACAAACATGCATATCCAAGGGAGGGGAGTTATAATGAGTCAGTCACCAGATTCAGTCATCCATCATCACCCACACTTATAGCAAAAGAGTCTATACTAGCGCATGGCCGTGTGGCCATGCGACTCTTTTATAGCAGCCTCCTTCCGGGACCTACCTAGTGGTCCAATGGGAGCAGCAATAGGACCTGACCATGTGACCTCAGATCTCCAATGAGAGGACTTCCCACAGGCATGATGAGTGAGCCGAAAGAAGGACTTAGTCCCAAGAGCTGCTCGCTGCTGGCTATTACAGGTTACTATAGCTGAACCCTGATTGGCTGCAGTAACCAAGCCAACAGTAGTAGACTGAGCAAGACACTGGGCATGACATCTTTGCTCAGCAGGCTCCTCTGTGGCTGGAGAGGAATGGGAGACCGCAGAAGGCAAGGCTCGAGATTCCTCCTGTGCAGAGGCAGGAACCTAACAGAAACAAAATTTATATAGCTGTTTAAAATTGCAATACAGAAAATTTTAGTCTATTTAAAAATTTAGGATTTCTGGGACAGACAATCTTTTATGATCTATGTGCTGGACATAGATCTCCCTGAGAATCTGCCTCCACAAGTGTATTTTATACTAAAAGGGGCATTAACACTGACTGAAGTAAGATTTGTGGTGAGGCACATGCCCTCCTCCGACACACCTGGTTCATTTAGAGGCATGCACCTCTTATTGAATCGGGCCCTTTTGACTCCAACAGGCCCCCTCATCAAGACCAGTGTAAACTACGCGGGTATTGATGAATCGGGGTCTAAATGTTTCTATTCAAGTTGATTGTAATTTACTGCTTCAAGTTTTCATTAATTAGGCGTTTTAAACAAGTAACAACTCTTATTATGGACTTTGGGCAGTGTTTTTGGTGTTCACATTGTAAATCCGCAGCTGAGGTTAGCTGGGAATAATCTTCTTTCTTAACACAAAAATAATGGCCATTAAAACATTTTCACTTAAGTATTTATTATTAAAATTCCTGCATACCAGCTTCCTCTTCTACCACTGCTTGTGCTGTGAGCTCCTGATAGTCTGGCCCAAGAGGAAATATCCTATCATACGTAGAGTTTGATTCATGCTCACTAGCTGACATAGACTCATGCCTTCTGTTCACGTTGAATGTATTAGAATCACTGGGGATTGAGAGGCTGACAGTCAGCTCCTCATCCAACATCCTTCTGGATGCCTAAAAGGAGAAACAAAATGGACAACAATTAAAGTTTGTCAACATTTCACCAGATATTTTTAGGTTGCACTTGTAGTTTTGGATGAAATCTTGGGCAAACACAGCAAGTCTATTCTCAGGTTTGCCGTTTTTCTTTTTTTTGCAGCATAAAAGTACATAGTATAAAATATATACCACACATTTCACTGTTTTTCACAATTGTCCATTAGTTGTCACTAGAACTGTTTTCCTATACAGCGGGAAACATTGCAAGTCCTCCAGATATGTAACAAATATAGTCGTGTATAAGCGGAGTTTTTCAGCACTTTTTTTGTGCTGAAAATGCCATCCTCAGCTTATACGTGAGTCAATTGTCCCAGAGGGCTGGCGGGGAAGGGGGAGCGGCGAAGCAGCGGGTCACAGAGGCAGGAGCCGGCGACTGCAGGTGTCACTGTGCCCGCTGCTAAATAGAAATAAATATTAATTTCTCTTATAGTGCACAGTGTCACCCGCAACCGCCAGCTTCCAGAAGACACCCTATTCACCCTCCTGCACACCTTCACAGCATTTCCTTGGTTACAGAGAAGAAAGAAGGAAATTCGGCACCACTGCCGCCACCTTGATGTGCGCACCTGGGCTGCACGCCAGCTATCCAACGAACGGGTGCTCAATCCAAAGAAAAACATGCATAGCTACGTTGTAAGAAGGAGAATAAAAGGGATGGCACTCACCATTCTGAAGTAGTGAATTTATTTTCAGATGAAAAGCATAGGCTCGGGAGAGATGTGTAAACTGTGGACAACGGCCGTTTCATGCCAACTGCGCTTCAATGGGTCCCGAGTGCCATCCCTTTTGTTCTCCTTCTTACAACGTAGCTATCTCCTTGGTTATGATGCCGGCAGCTGTTCCAGTGCCAAGCAATCAAATGGCCCCACTCATTAAGGTAATGAATATGCATGCCTCTCCACTCCCATAGGCATGGAGTGCATATTCATTACCTTAATGTGAGGGGCCATGTGATTGCTCGGCAGGAAGAGCTGATGGTGCCGAAACGAGATTCATCAGGGCGCTCAGGAAGGTGTGTAGGATGTTTGTTTTTTAATGTGAAACATGCATACAACAACAGAGATCGGGAGCCATACATACAATGACAGGGACCGGGGAGCCATGCATACAACGACAGGGACCGGGAAGCCATGCATACAATGACACGGATGGGGAGCCTTGCATACAAAGACAGGGACGGGAGCAATGCATACGACTGGGACGAGGGAGCCATGCATACAATGATAGGGATGGGGGAGCCATGAATACGACAGGGACAGGGGAGCCACGCATACAATGACAGGGATCGGGGAGCCATGCATGCAACGACAGGGACTGGGGATCCATGCATACCAGCAGAGGGATGAGGGGACAATGCATACCCGGCTTATACTTGAGTCAATAAGCTTACCCAGTTTTTCATGGCAAAATTAGGTGCCTCGGCTTATACTCGGGTCAGCTTATACTCGAGTATATGTAAGGGTGTGGCAGGTCCCATCAGTTGCGCCCTCCTATCGTTTCGTGTGACCCCCTGTGCACCTTATATAAACGTGTTCTGATTGTATGTGTGCTGGATCTGTTATGTAGTGTATAATGTCATGTGTTTTATGCTGTGATGTTCCCCTTTAAATCATCCATGTGTATTTGCTGCATGTGTATAGTTAGGAGTAGGGAAAGAGTTAATGTTCTGGGCTGGACTTGCAGTCTTGAGGAAAGAGGAAGCTGCTGCTTCCCGGTCAGAAAGCCCAGTATGTCAGCCAGGGCAGATGTCTGCTACAGAAGGGGCATTGCCAGACTCCCGGATGAGAGAGATATGCTGCCTCGGATCAAGGAGTTATACGGGCTGAAGGCTTACAACACAGGCCCCCAGGACGTGGGAAGGGCCTTCGCTGAAGGGGTCTCAGGCCAGCAATTGGATGACTGCGAATATCAGCCACTGTTGATGTTGTGGGTACGGCTGCAGCAAGTGTCAGGGAGAGAGCAGGAATCCAGTGTTGAAATTGTCTTTTTGTCCATACTTCATTGTTGTTCAATAAAAGTTCCTTTTCCCTGTTGGAGTACAGCTGCCTTCCAGACACAATGTGCTGGTATGAGGGTCATCACATATTATATTGTTTTAAATAGCTAAAAGCCATCCTTACTATGAAACTGTTCACAACGCATGGCACACAGTATAGATCCAAATAGCATGGTAGTCAATCGTATGAAGTATGCATAGACAGCAGAACAATACTAGAGGTAGAAAAATATACAAAATGTGTATAATGCAATTCAAACAGGCATACCTCACATAGGCACCATATTAACAGGAAGAAGGGGGGAGACTACCAAGCAGCACACGCGTCCACCCTGACACACGTTTCGGATTTGCTTTCGTCAGGGGGCATACCGAGCTAGATAGTGCGATGTTTAAAAAGGGGCCGGAACCAATGCCTGATGAACCGGAAGCGACCTGCCGTTGCCAAGACAGTACCCACACCAGCTGACGTTGCCGCGACACCCAGGGCAGTGCTGGGAGCGAAGCTCCATGTAAGCGCTGACAGCATAGGGGGCGCGGAGGCCAGCGGGAAAGAGAGATGCTTAGGCCTCTTTAACACATCAGTTTTTTCCAATCAGTCGCAATCCGTCAAAGTATTAAAAAAAAGGAGAGAAAGAGGGAGAGAGAGATTTTATATGTGCCAGAATGGAAAATGGGATTAAATTAAAGGAATCTAATATATAAAGCTCAATGTGTGTGTGTGTATGTTTGTATGTATGTATGTGTGTATGTTCGGGATTGGCATCCGCACCGTCGCAGCTACAGCCACAAAATTTTGCACAGTCACACGTCTGGACCCCGAGAGTGTCATAGGCTATGTTGTGAGGTGAAATTTTAACCCTGCGTGTTCCAATTCACCAAACAATTTTGCCCCTAGGTACATAATGAGGAAAAAGTGTATGTATGTATGTGTGTATGTCCGGGATTGGCATCTGCACCGTCACAGCTACAGCCACAAAATTTTGCACAGTCACACGTCTGGACCCCGAGAGCGTCATAGACTATGTTGTGAGGTGAAATTTTAACCCCGCACATTCCAATTCACCAAACAATTTGGCCTATTATTCTTATCATTTCAATTGTGTTATCGTCCTTCTGTAAAGCTGGAAATAACACAATTTACTACCGTGCCAAAATAACACAATTTATTACTGTGCCAACACAGACCACCCTCTGACACAGACTGCAGGGGGAGCCCAGTATCACACAGGATAGGATTAGATACACGGCTCAGCAGTCAGTATCACACAGGATAGGATTAGATACACAGCTCAGCAGTCAGTATCACACAGGAGAGGATTAGACACATGGCTCAGCAGACAGTATAACACAGAAAAGGATTAGATACACAACTCAGCACACAGTATCACACAGAATAGTATTAGATACACAGCTCAGCAGACAGTATCACACAGAATAGGATTAGATACACTGCTCAGAAGTCAGTATCACACAGGATAGGATTAGATACACGGCTCAGCAGTCAGTATCACACAGGATAGGATTAGATACACGGCTCAGCAGTAAGTAACACACATGATAGGATTAGGTACACGGCTCAGCAGTCAGTATCACACAGGATAGGGATAGATACATGGCTCAGCAGACGGTATCACAAAGGATAGCATTAGATACACTGCTCAGCAGTCAGTATCACACAGGATAGGAGTAGATACACGGCTCAGCAGTCAGTATTACACAGGATGGGATTAGATACACATCTCAGCAGTCAGTATCACACAGGAGAGGATTAGATACACATCTCAGCAATCAGTATCACACAGGATAGGATTAGATACACAGCTCAGCAGTCAGTATCACACAGGATAGGAATAGATACACGGCTCAGCAGACAGTATCACACAGGATTGGATTAGATACACAGCTCAGCAGAAAGTGTCACACAGGAGAGGATTAGATACACAGCTCAGCAGACATTATCACACAAGATAGGGTTAGATACACAGCTCAGAAACAGGATGTGCCAAAGGAGAGGACATTTTCATTCCAAGAATTCCACTCATTCCATCTGATTTGTTTTTCGATTTTAAATGCCTCCAGTTTCCAGTTCAAATGCTATTTGCAATGTCCATTAACAATGCTCAGGGACAGTCCTTGAAAGTAGTAGGGATCGATTTGCAATCTCCATGCTTTTCTCATGGTCTACTTTATGTGGTCTGTTCAAGAGCTGGAACTGCCAAAAATCTGTTCATCTTTGCACTGAAAGGAAAAACCAAAAATCTTGAATGAGTTGAAAATAAAATACTATCAATTCTTGGGTAATCATTTAGTTAATTTGTGTTGCAAATCTGTAGTGTTGAATATATGATGTGAAATGTTTTATGTGCAATATAATCATTATAATTTGTTAGAACTAACCACAGTTGGTTACTATGCCCAGGTAACACCGGGCTCTTCAGCTAGTAGAGATTAAAAACGGAATCCGTCAACGGATTCCTTCTTTTGACGGGCAGCGACGGATCCTGCGCCCATAGGCTTCCATTATATCCAACGATGGATGGTGCTGGATCCGTCGCTGTCCGACTTTTTGATGTAGACAAAAAACGTTCCTATGTCCGTTGTCTCTGTCCGACGGACAAAGAATTTCGGATGAATCCCAATGGATATGGACTTTGAACACCTTGCATCCCAATGGGTTAAACGAGAATATTAGTTTTGTTCCCTTCTTGTGACTCCTGACGGTCTGTTATAGGCAATTTTCATCTAATGTGCCTTTGTCAGTTACTGTCCTTTTATTTTTTTCTGTAAAAAGAGAAGCAAACGATGAATTGCAAAAAAATGTCGATACATTTTATTAAATATCATATAAAGTGCACAACGTCATATAAAGTGCTAATTTAATTGCAGATGAAAAACATGCCCAAGACAGCCCACGTCACCAACCAAGATGGAAGAAAACCCCCCTGGTAAAGGTAAATCCCACAATGAATTAACTGTGTGTGAATATATATATATATATATATATATCTGCCCTATTAAAACATAACGCCTAGTGGCCACTAATATGTTAAAAAAGTCCCAGGGATAGATCACAAAGTACTATAAAGGAGATATCTGCAGACATCTCACATTATCCCAGGGACATAGGTTACACATAGGGCTGACAATAAATCCAAAAAATGGTCCACAGTGTGGGGGCTTACCAGAGGAAGCGGAGGGAGGGTGGTTGCCTGGCAGAGGAACCCCAGACGCGCGTTTCGCAGCACACAAAAGCCGCTTCTCCTTGACTAAGCCATTGGTTTCAGCCCCTTTTTAAACACCGCGCTATCTATGTCGGTATTCCCCCCTGACGAAAGCAATGCCGAAATGTGCGTTAGGGTGGACACGTGTGCTGCTGAATGGCCTTCCCCTCATTCTTCCAGTTAACTCGATGTCTATGTGAGGTATGTCTGTTGTTAGGCACTGGAATTCTCCCTCTGCACAGGAGGAATCCAAAGCTATGTCTTCTCCTGTGGTCACCCATTCAGTCTCGGCCGCAGTGGATCCTGCTCAGCAGAGACGTCGGTCTCAGTGTCTTGCTCAGACCCGTGCTGTGCGATTGATTGCTGCTGCCTCTCCAGGTTCAGGTAGGCAGTCAGCTGCTCATGTCCTCAAGCGAGTTCGGATTCGTCTGCTAGCAAAGACCCGGAAGAATGGAACCTATAAATGGATCTCATGGCCGCACGGCCGTGCGCAAGTATAGACCTTGAGATGTGATTTGCATGTATGATTGTCTCTGGTGAATGCTCATAAATATCTTCTACCCTTGGTTGAGCATGTGTTCACAGGAGATTGGAGATAGAGGTGTCGCTTGTGCAACACTGTGCGCATTGTGGGTCCGGTCAGACTCTTACCCCAGCGTTCCAGGGGCTGAGACTTAGGGACCTCACTAGCGCCATATCTGCTGTGCCCAGTGACACTTAATGGGGAATAACATTCTATTGCAGTGTTTGCTGTGGCTCTGTGGTTCAACAGAGGTCGCTGTTGTTCACACCAGATGACATTTAACCTAAGTGTCTTTGGTGCTCAACCGCCATCTTGTGTCCACCATTGCAGCAGGTTCCATCTCTGCACGATGGACCTTGGGTTGTGAGCGCACCTTACTATTATATTTTATTTGGTGCGTTCCGCCAACCCTAACATTGTTTGAATTGCATTATATACATTTTGTATATATTTCTACCTTCAATACTGCTGTGCTGCCTATGCATACTTCATACGATTGACTACCATGCTTTTGGTATCTATATTGTGAGGCATGAGTTCTAAACAGTTTCATACTAAGGATTGCTTTTAGCCATTTAAAACAATATAATATGTGATGACCCTCATACCAGCACATTGCATCCCGTTTTTGTACACTGCACATGTGCACTTTGTGGCGTTCCCTTTCTTAACCTGTTTTCTTATATAAACGATAATAAATCATTTTCATTTTTTCATCATTCTGGTCTGTATGATCATTCCTTTCATTGGTGTCTATTGTATATAACCTAGAATACAAACATAATGCATAGCAGTGCAGTAAGTAAAATATTACTTACTGCAGAGTGCCTATGCATAATGTTTTCATTCTTGATTACATATATATCGAGAGACCTCTCAAACAACTGCAGCAGCTCTGGGAAAAGCTTAGATCTTCAAAGCATATTTTCAGTAACAGCCATAAGCCTTTCACCCATGAAGTCTGTTAGTTTCTTAATCTGTTGATGATCAGCTTTTTGGGCAGCACCAACCGCAGCTTCCCAGACACTGTTCAGAGAGGTGTACTGTTTTCCTTCACTCTAAAGCTCCAATTTAAGAATTGTATTTACAAGTTCTCAATAGGGCTTAGGTTAGGTGAGGAAAAGGCAGTGTCATTATTCTTTCATCTTTAAGGTCTGTATTGTTAGCCCAGCAGTCCAGTAACTCAATGCATAAAATGGAGCATTGTTCTGCATAAAGATCAGGGTTTTCTTTAAAGATGCAGATCTTTTCTTGTACTACTGCTTGAAGAAAATGTCTTCTAAAACTTACAGTAGGTAAGGGAGTTGATTTTGAGTCCATATTCATATCAAAACGGTCCATCTAGCTCATCATTAACAATAAGAAAAACCAGGTCAAAAGAGTACCCCTTAACTACCTTGAGTCGAAGTTGAGGTCTGAGCCTGTTACTGATCGAGCCACAGGCCCATCTATCTTGTCCCTCAATAGTCACATTAATTTAATCAGTTGCTAAACCTGTGAAAAATCTGTCTTCAGATTTTGTATTGGCATTTCGACTTCTGTGTCTTGCTCAGTTATGGTTGGGATTCGGCATTCCTTACCTTGGTCATGTTTCTGAGCACTGAACACCTTGTACTTGTAGGTCTTCAGGGATATTTCAGTTTTGAAATATGACAGCACTAGAGGATAATTAGTTCCTTGTCACTACACATTTGATTCTTCTCAAATCTTTCACAGTTAATGTGCATCTTTTATCTCAACATGGTTTTTGCGACCCTGTTGACTATAGGGTTTCGAGGTTATCTATTTTGGCCAAAATATCAACCAATACTTCATTATCATATGTATTAATTTTTTCATCTTTTATTGCACTTTTTATCATTTTTTGTGGGATGCAGCGAAGCCCCATTTTGTTAGCTTGTTGTATTGGGGTGTCTGTCCCTGTGGGGTGCATGTATATAGTGCTGGGCAGCCCACCTAATATTAAAGGCGTCATTAATAGGCTGTAAGCCAGACACGTTCTACGCAAACCTCATTAGTGTGCATTTTTTCTACTAGGCAGCCAACCCCTCCATAATCTGGTGGGTGTATGGGTGGCTGTTTCTATCAGAAGTTTGCACCTGTGCTGCCACTGTCTTTATCAGTGTGGGCCTGCTGCATCCTGCTAGTGCATTTGTCATCTGACAGGTTTTGGTGAGGCTGTTTCCTTATGGTATGTCACACACTATAGTACTATATCTTACTAATTCCAAGAGTACTGCATCTCTCTCTTTAAGACTTCTAAACATTTTTATATCAGACGAGCTACTGCCTTGATGCCTTAGACCACGTGCACACATTTAGCATTTAGTGAGGTTTTTTTACCTCAGTATCTGTAAGCCAAATCCAGGAGTGGGTGAAAAATAAAGAAGTGGTGACGTGTTTCTATTATACTTTTCCTCTGATTGTTCCACTCCTAGTTTTGGCTTAGAAATACTGATATAAAAAACTCACCAAATACTCAATATGTGCACATGGCTTAAAGGGAATCTGTCACCCTGTAGATAAAGCCCCCGTTACACACTGCGATATCGCTAGCAATACCGCTGTAAAGTCACTGATTTTGTGACGTTGCAGCGATATTGCTAGCGATATCGCTGCATGTGATACTTACCTCCGACCGGCTCCCCCGCTGGTTATTGCTGATCGCGCGAGAAGCTCCTGAACCATTTCCCTTCGTCAGCTTCCTGCGGTGCATCCTGCTGTGACGACGAGCGACGCATGGAGCCGGGCGGGAGGACACAGGATCGCCTCGTATGACAGGTAAGTAGCGATCCCCGACCCCAGCGATGTCGCTAGTGAGATCTGCCTGTGTGGCAGCTCACTAGCGACCACCTAGCGATGCACCAGCGATGCTGACCGTGTCATATCGCTGGTCGGGATCGCTGGTGAGTCGCTAGGTGTAACGGTACCCTAAGCCCCCGATGTAACCTGAAAGATAAGAAAAACACGTTAGATTATACTCACCGGAGGGAGTGGTCCGGTCCGACGCCTCCCATCTTCATATGATGCCATCCTCTTCTTCCCTTCCTGTAGTGGCTTCGGCGCAGGTGCACTGCTCTTCCCTGTTGAGGGCAGAGCAGAGTCCTGCAGTGCGCAGGCATCGGGAGAGGTCTGACGCCTGCGCACTGCAGTATTCTGCTCTGCCCTCAACAGGGCACCTCAACAGGGCAGAGCAGTGCGCCTGCGCCAGAGTTACTACAGGAAGGAAAGAAGAGGACGGTATCGTATGAAGATGGGAGGCGTCAGATCGGACGGCGACACCCATCGGACTGGACCGCCCCCTCCTGTGAATATAATCTAACGTGTTTTTCTTATCTTTCAGGTTACATCGGGGGCTTATCTACAGCATTACAGAATTCTGTAGTTAAGCCCCTGATGTCAATGCCGGCAGCTCATAGGGCAAAGAAAGGGTGACAGATTCCCTTTAAGTCTCTCCTAGGTGTGGAACAGGTAGGATTAGAGTTGAGCGACTTTGGTCGGATCGGGTTTCATGAAACAAAATTTGTTTCAGATGAAACTGGTCCGACTAGGGCAAAAAAAGTCGGAGTTTCGTCTGAAACCCGACCCCAATGCAAGTCAATGGGGAATAAAAGTCGGCATTGAGTGGATGAATGTCATCCGCTCAATGCCGACTTTTATTTCCCATTGACTTGCATTGGGATCGGGATTCGGACGAAACTCTGACTTTTTTTGCCCTAGTTGGACCAGTTTCATCTGAAACAAATTTTGTTTCATGAAACCCGATCCGACCAAAGTCGCTCAGCTCTAGGTAGGACCTTTGAGCAGATAAGACTGCCTAGAATACACAGTCAGTGTCAATTTTGCTCCACGTAGAACAGAGTATATTCGGAGTGCACACACCCAGATTCTCTTGGAGGTGCTAGTGAGGCGGGAGTAGGATCCCAGCATATCCAGAAGGAAATGTTCACTGCACCCTCAGTTAGTCAAGTTGAAGTAGTGACGGTCTATTGATAAGGTACAGTAAGTGCATTCATGATAAGGTACAGCCAAGGACATTGCCCAGTAAGAACAGTCTACATATGCCTGGCATTACACATGCCCTGTGACAAACTGTGATTAAGATTCCACAAATCGAAATGTCATCATTACGTATTGTCACTATCAAGAAACAAGTTTTTTCTATATGAATGCACTTACTGTACGTTGGCTCCAAATTAGAACCATTCAGTAAGGTGTCCAGAGCAGCTCACTGCTGAACTTAAGGTTTGGACCTGTAATGGAAAATACTGAAAAACACATAGTAAGTGCCATAGCATAAAAGCAACTTGTAATGTAAGTTATGCTATACATAATTTTGCCTTAATTTTTCTGATGTACAAATAGAGGAAACATCTTCAATAAGTTACAATTGGAAAGTAATTTTTAGATATTTCAAGTGTTTTTACAAAATTATTTAAAGTCAACTAATAAGAAATATATAATATTAGTATTTCTAGTTACTATGTACCTTCTCTAGCATCTTCTGCCAAAACTGTCTCCACAGGATAATCACAATAATGGCCACTAGTATAAAGATGATGGCAACTAAGCAACCAATCAAAAGGCGCGTATTGCTGTCGTCTACTTTAAGGGTTGGGTCTAATAAGAAAAACATATATATTGGTTAGAACACATCATTCGGTAAAAGACATGCTCATGCATAATATTATATCAAATACGGTTCCTGTAATAGTAAATGTGTAGTGCACACACTATTGTATGCGACCAGTCATCTGTAATGGTGGCTGTAGAGGCAGGGAATGAAACAACCTTTAGCTTGGTATCACACGTATTTATTTTGCAGATGTTGTTTAAGACAAAGCCAACAGTGAATTACAAGGAAATAGTAGCAAAAAAAAGATTTACAGTTTAATTTTCTTTTGTATCCATTCCCAGCTTTAACTTAAAAGAATTGCATAAAAACCATAAGCCTCTCCAAACTAAATGAATGATAGAAGCCTGTTAGGCGTCAGCTTCCTGGCACTGCACAGCGGGAATCCAGAGCCAGACATCCTGCGGTCTCCCATTCCCCTCCGACCGCTCGGACTCCTGCTCAGCAATCTCGGCTAGCCAGGCATCTCCCTCTGACTCGTTCTGTGAGCCTGGATGTTGCTGCCACCTCTGGTGCAGCAATGGTGACGCAACCTGCTTTTGCAGGGAACTGCTCCAGAGGCTAAGTCCTCATGCCGTGCTACTAGGCATGCCCACAACTTGTCCTCTCAGTGGAGAGCAGGGGTCACATGTGCAGGTCCTATGTCGGATCTGATTGGTCCTTCCTATAGTACTGGAAGGTCCCGGAAGCGCATGGCTATAAAAAGCCCGCATGGCGGCTCGGCCATGCGCTAGTGTAGCATATTATGCTGTGTGTGTATGGTGATGGATGCATGGACTGGTGACTGACTCATTTGAAACCCCTTCCCTCGGTTATTACGAATGGTGACAGATTGTCGGGTAGTCAGCTCCAGATTGTGGCAAGCTACACGCCATTGTGCCTCCTGCACTACACACTAGCGTCCGACGGTGCTCGGTCATTCCGGCGCCGTCGCTCAGCAGCCATAGTTATTGCCGCGCTGCGGTTGCAGCGTTCTTGGCGTCTGCGGTTGCAGCGTCACTCGCTGGGTATCCTGTGAAGTGAACAGGGCCAGCGTCCTCATACATCTTTATTGGTTTAGCGACTCTGTGTGTGAACAGAGCCGTTCTTAGCGTTCGGGTGACGTTAACCCGAGCGCAGTACCTCACCTTTTGGTGCATCCGCCATTACTCAGCAGCGGTCTTGTCACCTACCGCACGGTGGACCCCGGGCGGCGAACGCACCTCCTATTATTTATATCTGGTGCGTTCCGCCGACCCTAACATTGCCTCAAGAACATGTCCTGCATATTTTATCCAAAAAGACAGTTACATAAAGACAAGGTGTATATAAATAAATAATAACACCCCATTTCCTAAGCTTTTCTTATACTAGAGGTATTGCATTACATATTGTAATTGATGCTCTGCTTTTCCATTTCTAATAAATTAAATTATAGTGCCACTGGGTGGGAACCTTGTTTTCAGACCGTACCAACACAAGTGCCAAAATAAAACTTAAAGGGGTATTACCTTATGAGACATTTCTTATATAGTGAAAGTATATTCCATAAATGACTGACAGGTGTGAGTCAGAAATGAAGTCATTACCTATTAGGAAAATAGGGGTCATCTGCTCAGCTCTCCAAACAGGATATTGGGTGGCCACACATGAATATCAAAGTTTATGGAAGCTGAGCTTCACACAACTCCCCTAAACTTCATTGAATAGAGCCACATGCACACTGAAGCCAACTCTCTGCCTTGTCATCTTCTATGTGTATCTGTTAAAAGGAATACATTTTACACTGCCTCCAGCTGAGCTGGGGTGGTACCTGACACAGTGATACAAAGAGCACCAATGAGAATATCAGCCACTAGGCATCAAGGGGACCAGTTTTAGTTTGGTTGCTCCTGTGAGATGCTTAAAATATAACTCATACAACCAAACAGTTTTTGACATTAGTATAATGGTTGGTGGTAGTATAGATTGCTATTATGGACCAAATAGAGCCCACTGAGCTGAATGTTGTGCACTCTTGTTATAATAGAAATGGGGCACAGTACTGTCATTTGCTCAGTGCAGCTGTGATTGTGCCATGTGCTAGTGTTTAATAAAGGTCCACTAAGACTTTCTTTTGGGATTGGGTTTCCTTTTTATGGGTGCTTCCTGTTTCGTGATGAAACTGTCCTGGCAAAGAGGTCAAAAATGCAAAAAATAGAAATCATGGAGTAGAATTTCTTTTTATGGGCAATACCAAAGAGCTTTATAAGGATGTCAGGGACAAGATCATAGACCTGCACAAATCTGGAATGGGCTACAAAACCATAAGTAAGATGCTGGGTGCGAAGGAGACAACTGTTGGTGCAATAGTAAGAAAATGGAAGAAATACAAAATGACTGTCAATCAACATCGATCTGGGGCACCATGCAAAATCTCACCTCGTGGGGTATCTTTAATAATGAGAAATATGATAGATCAGCCTAAAACTACACAGGAGGGGGGAATTGTTAATGACCTCAAGGAAGCTGGAACTACAGTCACCAAGAAAACCATTGGTAACACATTACACGGTAAAGGTTTAAAATCCTGCAGTGCCCACAAGGTCCCCCCTGCTCAAGAAGGCACATGTGCAGGCCCACCTGAAGTTTGCAAATGAACATCTGGATGATTGTGTGAGTGATTGGGAGAAGGTGCTGTGGTCAGATGAGACAAAAATTAAGGTCTTTGGCATTAACTCAACTTGCCGTGTTTGGAGGAAGAGAAATGCTGCCTATGACCCAAAGAACACCATCCCCACTGTCAAGCATGGAGGTGGAAACATGTTTTGGGGGTGTTTCTCTGCTAAGGGCACAGGATTACTTAACAGCATCAATGGGAAAATGGATGGAGCCATGTACCGTAAAATCCTGAGTGACGACCTCCTTCACTACCCCAGGGCATTAAAAATGGGTCGTGGCTGGGTCTTCCAGCAAGACAATGACCCAAAACATACAGCCAAGGCAACAAAGGATTGCATCAAAAAGGAGTGGCCTAGCCAGTCTCCAGACCTTAATCCCATAGAAAACCTACTGAAGGAGTTGAAGCTTCAAGTTGCCAAGCGACAGCCTCAATATCTTAATGATTTAGAGATGATCTGCAAAGAGGAGTGGACCAATATTCCTCCTGAAATGTGCACAAACCTCATCATCAACTACAAAAAAGTCTGACTGCTGTGCTGCCAACAAGGGTTTTGCCACCAAGTATTAAGTTTTGTTTGCCAGAGGGATCAAATACTTATTTCCACTGCAAAATGCAAATAAATGTATATAATTTATACAATGTGATTTTTCTGGATTTTATTTTTGATATTCTATCTCTCGATTTTAAAATTAACCTACCCTTAAAATTATAGACTCTTCATGTCTTTGTCAGTGGGCAAACTTACAAAATCAGCAAGGGAGCAAATACTTATTTCCCGCACTGTATTCCCAGTACTGTTTATCAAGCATGCTGAGCACAGCACACTAAGGGCAGAGATGACACAGTGGGAGAGGGGAAACCCAGGAACCTCCATTTGCATATGTTTTGCCACATGAAAAGCTTTATTAATTTATAGCATCTCGATTAATATTTAATAAAGATGCCACTGCATGTAATGTGAGCACAGGCCGAGATATGTCATTGCACACCTAAATACCATTAACAAAGCCACATGTGGATGTGTGTACAGCTTCACTGTGTTATTACTGTTCACTTGGTGCCAGTTGTTCTGGCATGGCGTACTCCAATTGTGTCTGTTAATCTCCAAGAAACAGGACAAGCTATAGTTGCTAAAAACTTGAACAGTAATAGGCACAGCTGATAGCATGCACATATCTTGGATATCTTTGATTACACAAGTTCTTTCACAAAAAAAGAGAACTGCTTAATGGCTCAGGCAGTAGTACCTGTTATGATTAGGTCACCGAGGAGGATTACGGGAAATTAGCTAAGCAACCAGGAAACCAGAAAGTTTGGCAACTTAGCAGATTGCAGAGCCCTAAACCTAACAACACAACTAGCATTAGCCGTGGGACGTGCCTACGATGCCCTAGACGCCTCAGCACAGCGAAAGAGTTAACTAAGCCTAAAGCAAGAAAGGGGAAAGCTAAACTGCCCCGGAGTAGAACCCCAAAGAAATAGCCCCCAAACATATATTGTCGGTGAGACAAGATGAGGCACAAACACAGGCAGAAAATAGAGTGAGCAAATGATGGGGCCCAAACTGTCTAGATAGGACAGGACAGAAAAGATACTGTCTGCAATCACGCAAAAATCCTAAAAAATCCAACACGTCTGATATACAAAAACACTGAGGCCACATGACCTCTCCCCCTCTAGATCAGCATTCTGGTGTGAACTGGAAGCAAAGCAAAAGATACTAATATAACAGGAGATTAGCAATACTGAACAGAATGACATAAGCTGTGACATATGAACGGGGTCCAGCACAAATCCCAGCAGGGAATAATGCTGAACCCACACAGCAAAGCAAAAAGCAGAGAAAGGCAAAACTATATCAAATGCAAAAGATTCCAGCAAACAAATAACTTATCTGAATGATGTAAGACCAAGGAGGGGAAAAAGCAGACTTCACAATGCACAGGAAGACAAACAAATCACCAGCAGCAACTGAAGGAAGCTTGCTCACATAAATCCTCCCATTCAGTGACCCCTGACTTCCAATCATCGTCTTCAGGTGATAAACTTCTGTCAATACGACCAGCTCCACTACCAGCGGCAACCACCAGAGGGAGCCCCGACTCAGAAGTTAGATCAAGAGAGTTCACAACAGTACCCCCCTTTAAGGAGGGGTCACCAAACCATCATCCACGCTACCAGGCTGATCAGGATGGGCCCGGTGAAATGCACGAACCAATCTCTGGGCATGAATGTCAGAAGCAGATACCCAAGAATTATCCTCCTGGCCATAACCTTTCCACTTGACCAAGTACTGGAGTCTTCGTCTAGCCATACGAGAATCCAATATCTTCTCTACCTCATACTCCAGATTACCTTCAACCAATACAGGATCAGGGGGCGCAGCCAAGGGAACCACTGGCTCTACAAACCTTTTCAACAAAGATTTATGAAAAATGTTGTGAATCTTAAACGTTCCTGGAAGAGCCAAACGGTAAGAAACAGGATTAAGGACTTCCAAAATCTTATAAGGTCCAATGAACCTTGGCTTGAATTTTGGAGACGCAACTTTCATAGGAATATTTTTTGAGGACAACCAAACCATGTCACCCACTTTAAACCGGGGACCAGTGGTCCTATGCTGGTTGGCAAACCCTTGGACTTTCTCTTGAGATAGAGACAACTTATCCACTACTTGATCCCAAATATGCTGCATTCTCTCTACCACAGAATCCACACCTGGACAGGCCGAAGCCTCCACCTGCCCTGAAAAAAACCGAGGATGAAACCCAAAGTTGCAGAAAAAAGGAGACAACAAAATGGCAGAACTAGCCCTATTATTTAGAGCAAATTCAGCCAAGGGCAAAAATGAGACCCAGTCATCTTGAGTAGCAGATATAAAAGATCTCAAATAGGTTTCCAAAGTCTGGTTTGTTCTCTCCATTTGCCCATTGGTTTGAGGATGAAATGCAGAGGAGAAAGAAAACTGAATTTCAAGTTTAGAACAAAAGCTCTCCAAAATCTGGAAACAAACTGAACTCCTCTGTCCGACACAATGTTCTCAGGAATACCGTGCAAACGAACCACCTGTTGTAAAAACAAGGGCACCAACTCAGAAGAAGATGGCAAATTTGGGAGTGGTACGAAATGGACCATCTTAGAAAATCTGGGCGCTGGGCGGTTTGGAGATAGACTAAATTTTTGTGGTCAGTGTAAACTTGGAAGGGATAGCGAGCCCCCTCCAGGAGGTGTCTCCATTCAGAAAAGGCCGACTTCATGGCTAGCAACTCCTTGCCCCCATTGGAATATTTCCTCTCTGCCGGTGAGAAGGTCTTGGAAAAGAAGAAGCAAGGATGCTTCCGACCTTGAGCATCCTTTTGGAACAGATCTGCTCCAGCACCGACGGACGAGGCATCCACCTCTAAAACAAATGGCTTATCCACATTGGGGCAATGTAAAATGGGAGCGCTAGCAAAGTGAGACTTGATGGAGAGGAAGGCCTTGGAGACCTCCTCTGACCACAATTTAGGATTCGCTCCCTTCTTGGTGAGGGCAACCAAGGGAGCTACCAAAGTCGAGAAGTGCGTAATGAGTTGGTGGTAGTAGTTAATAAAGCCCATAAAGCACTGCACCACTTTGAGCGAGTGAGGCTCCTGTCAATCCATCACCGCCTGTAGTTTGGCAGGATCCATGGCCAACCCCTGGGCCGAGATGATATAGCCCAGAAAAGGCAAGGACCCCTGTTCAAACACACACTTATTTAACTTAGCATAGAGGGAGTTTGCCCATAGGAGATCGAAGACTTTATAAACATCCTTCCAGTGGGAGTCTATATCTGGAGAGTACATGAGGATATCATCCAGATAGACTACAACCAAGGTGGTGAGCATATCCTGGAAGATGTCGTTCACAAAGTCTTGGAAGACAGCAGAAGCATTACAGAGCCCGAAGGGCATCACCAGGTATTCATAATGCCCTTCCCTGGTGTTAAAGGCTGTCTTCCATTTGTCTCCCTCACGAATGTGAATCAGGTTGTAAGCACCCCACAGATCTAGCTTAGTAAAAACCCTCGCTCCCCGCAACCTATGAAAAAGCTCCGATATCAGGGGCAGAGGGTATTTGTTCTTAACGGTGATGGCGTTAAGACCCCTGTAGTCAATGCATGGACGTAATTCTCTGTTCTTCTTCTGCACGAAGAAAAACCCTACCCCTGCAGGTGACACTGACTTCCTAATAAAGCCTCTTGCCAAATTCTCTCATATGTACTGCGACATTGCCTCTGTCTCTGGGAGAGAGAGTGGATAAACTTGACCCCGGGGAGGCTCAACACCAGGCAAGAGGTCAATAGGGCAGTCATAGGGGCGATGAGGTGGAAGGGTCTCCGCCGCCTTCTTGGAGAACATAGGACCAATAGTGTTTGGAAAGAGAGGAAAGATCCATGGGTAACTCCATAGTAGCAACCTAGACGCACTCCCTGTGGCATCTACCAACACAGGATTTACTCCATCCCAAAATTCTCCCTGAGGACCACTCTATATCAGGGGCGTGGTAACGTAGCCACGGCATCCCTAAGAGGACCTCATCAATTCCTTCGGGAATGACTAGCAGGGAGATGATCTCCTGATGGGAAGGAGACATGGATAACGTAAAAGGGATGGTCTGATGGGTTATCTGTGATGGTAGTGACGACCCAATTATCACCCGTATGGTCACTTGCTTGGCGAAGGCAGAAGACATGAAGTTGCCCTCCGCCCCGGAATCCACGCAAAGCTCTACCACATGGGTGGATGGGCCAATAGAAACTGTCCCCTTAAAGGTCAACTTAGAGGAAGACACCGCTGCGTTTAGTGAGCCAGCTCCCAAGGTCACCAAACGGGGACGCTCTCCCAGGTGCCGAGGACATCTGGAGGTGAGATGTCCTGACTGCCGGCAGACATGACAGACCATGCGTGCCCTAGCAGTCTGGGACTTGGATCCCACTCGAGACGTCTCCATGGCCTCATGTGGCTCGAACGCCTGGACCGGAGGTTCCAGAGGTTTGGCGAACGTGGGTGCCTGCCAAAACCTCTTCCTACACTGGGCTTGCTCCAACCTTCGCTCGTTAAAGCGGGGGTTGATGCGAGTGGATATTGCTATTAACTCCTCCAGTGTGGTGGGAATCTCCCTAGTGGCCAGGGCGTCCTTCACATGGTCAGCCAGCCCCCTCCAAAATACGGGAATGAGGGCTTTATCCGGCCACTCCAGCTCAGATGCTAGGGTCCGGAAGTGGATGGCAAAATGACTGACTATGGACGAACCCTGTGTAGATGCCATCAGTTGGAGCGCCGTATCATGGGTGACCCGAGGTCCTAAAAAGACCTGTTTCAGAATGCTCAAGAACCGTGTAGCACTCTGCACCACATGATCGTCGCGCTCCCATAGTGGCGTGGCCCACTCCAACGCCCTTTCCGACAGGAGGGATATTATGAACCCCACATTAGCCTGCTCAGAGGGAAAGCGTGCAGCCAGGAGCTCGAGGTGTATTGCACACTGGCTCAGAAATCCCCTACATGCCTTACTATCACCAGAAAATTTATCTGGCAGAGGGAGGTGGGATAATGTCAGAACAGGGGTGGCAGTGCACAAAGTAGCTGCAGCTATGCTAGCAGCCTGAACAGCTATTGCGGTAACATCCACGGCTGAGGTTTTGCGTTCAAGAGCCGCCAACCTACCTTCCAGCTGCTGGATGTACCGTTGCAATCGCTGTTCGTCCGCCATTACTAGCCAGACCCTGGCGCTAGTATAATGTTAGGGCTGGCGGAACGTACCTAATAATAAATGATAGAAAGGTGCGTTCGCAGCCCGGGGTCCACCGTGCAGAGGTGGTAAACTGCTGCTTAGTAATGGCGGATGTATATAGCGGTATACAATAGGTCACACGCGGGTTAACGTCACCCGGTGTGAACAGTAGCGGACTCTGTTACGTCATAGAGCCGCAGTACCGCGGAACTTAAATGCCAGAGTCTGTTAGAACTCACAGAGCTTGGCAAGGGGGCGCACAGAATGCTGTCACAGAACTCTGCCCCAAGGGCACAGGGTCAGAGTCCCTCTAGACCTTCTGAGCACGTGGCGTCGCACCTGCGGACACCACTATAGACACTGACTATGGTGGAGTGTCGAGCATGTGCACCGTGGTGTGTAGAGCCACTGGAGGACACTGATTCCAGTCTCTGGCTCAGCCTCTACCTACACCTAAGCCTGGGCGCTTAACAGGCTAGGCTGCACCACACATGTGTACCAAGGGTAGGGGTTTCTTAATGAGTCATTCACCAGAGACATTCATACATGCATACAACACTCACTCCTCATAGTCTGGTAATGCAGTCTATACTAGCGCATGGCGAAGCGGCCATGCAAACCTTTTATAGCAGCGTCCTTCTGGGACCTTCCTGACCTTCCTGATGTTCCAATCCGAGCTGGAGAAGGACCTGAACATGTAACCTCCGATCTCCAATGAGAGATCGTCCCACGGGCATGCTCAGTGGACCGAAAGGAGGACTTAGTCCCTGGAGTAGCTCGCTGCAGACCAGCCTGCGTTGCTATAGATGGACCAGAGGTGGCAGCAGCAACCCAACCCACAGAGCCGGTCTGAGCAGAGCGCCGGGATCGATGAGTCTGCTGAGCAGCCTCCTCTGCGGCCGGAGAGGAATGGGAGACTGCCGAATGCAAGGCTTGGGATTCCTGCTGTGCAGCGATAGGAACCCAACGCCTAACACAAAGTCTCTGGTACCAAATATACCAGGATGACCAGCTAACGTGAAGCAATGAATTTCCGACATTACTCTTCTCCTCCACTGGTCAGGGATATACAATTTCTCCATAGGGCATCGTTCAGGTTTGTCACAAGGTTGCCACACACTGTTGTTGGTATGTTGGCCCATTCCTCCATGCAGATCTCCTCTAGAGCAGTGATGTTTTTGGCTTTTCGCTTGGCAACACGGACTTTCAACTCCCTCCAAAGGTTTTCTATAGGGTTGAGATCTGGAGACTGGCTAGGCCACTCCAGGACCTTGAAATGCTTCTTACGAAGCCACTCCTTCATTGCCCTGGCGGTGTGCTTTGGATCATTGTCATGTTGAAAGACCCAGCCACGTTTCATCTTCAATGCCCTTGCTGATGGAAGGAGGTTTGCACTCAAAATCTCACGATACATTCTTTCATGTACCCGGATCAGTCGTCCTGGCCCCTTTGCAGAGAAACAGCCCCAAAGCATGATGTTTCCACCACCATGCTTTACAGTAGGTATGGTGTTTGATGGATGCAACTCAGTATTCTTTTTCCTCCAAACACGACAAGTTGTGTTTCTACCAAACAGTTCCAGTTTGGTTTCATCAGACCATAGGACATTCTCCCAAAACTCCTCTGGATCATCCAAATGCTCTCTAGCAAACTTCAGACGGGCCCGGACATGTACAGGCTTAAGCAGTGGGACACGTCTGGCACTGCAGGATCTGAGTCCATGGTGGCGTAGTGTGTTACTTATGGTAGGCCTTGTTACATTGGTCCCAGCTCTCTGCAGTTCATTCACTAGGTCCCCTCGCGTGGTTCTGGGATTTTTGCTCACCGTTCTTGTGATCATTCTGACCCCATGGGGTGGGATTTTGCGTGGAGCACCAGATCGAGGGAGATTATCAGTGGTCTTGTATGTCTTCCATTTTCTAATTATTGCTCCCACAGTTGATTTCTTCACTCCAAGCTGGTTGGCTATTGCAGATTCAGTCTTCCCAGCCAGGTGCAGGGCTACAATTTTGTTTCTGGTGTCCTTTGACAGCTCTTTGGTCTTCACCATAGTGGAGTTTGGAGTCAGACTGTTTGAGGGTGTGCACAGGTGTCTTTTTATACTGATAACAAGTTTAAACAGGTGCCATTACTACAGGTAATGAGTGGAGGAAAGAGGAGACTCTTAAAGAAGAAGTTACAGGTCTGTGAGAGCCAGAAATCTTGATTGCTTGTTTCTGACCAAATACTTATTTTCCACCATAATATGCAAATAAAATGAAAAAAAAACAGACAATGTGATTTTCTGGATTTTTTTTTCTCAGTTTGTCTCCCATAGTTGAGGTCTACCTATGATGTAAATTACAGACGCCTCTCATCTTTTTAAGTGGTGGAACTTGCACTATTGCTGACTGACTAAATACTTTTTTTCCCCACTGTATATTGCATAGAATTAAATACACCACATTGGAAGAGGAACATGTGAATGTCCCTGGGATCTTATAGTCCTGCTGTGTGTTGGGAATTTGGATTTTGTGCCATTTTACTTCCCATAGCGGTGCCGGTGCGTTGTAGGTATAGCTCCTCACCGAAAGAGAAAAAGTTGTGTGTGAGGATGAATCTGGTAAGTGCTATTACAGACTTGGAGGGGATCCCATTGGCCTCAAGAAACATTCGGCAGGCCGCTAGTCCATCTTCATGTGGGATGTTGGAATAGAAGGATTCTACACCAAACTGGATGATGACCCACCTCCAAAATATCTGAGGGAGTTGAAAAGAGTCATCAAAGGTCAATGTACAGACCCCATAAACCTTCTGGACTTAATACCCGAGAATCCAAGGATGGGAACTTTCTATATGCTTCCCAAGATTCATAAGCCAGGCAACCCAGGGAGGCCAATCATCTCAGGGGTGGGAACACTAACTGAAAAATTCTCAGGGTGGATTGAAAACATCCTCAAGCCGCTGGTAAGGAAGACAGCCAGCTATATACAGGACACTACAGACCTGCTTAATAAGCTATCCACGATAGGTCCCCTCGCCGACAGCACCATCTTAGCCACCATGGACATTGAATCCTTCTATTCCAACATCCCACACGAAGATGGACTAGCGGCCTGCCGAATGTTTCTTGAGGCCAATGGGATCCCCTCCAAGTCTGTAATAGCAGACACTGTAGAAAATGCCCAAAAGTGACACTATTCTAAAAACTGCACCCCTCAAGGTGCTTAAAACCATATTCAAGAAGTTTATTAACCCTTCAGGTGCTTCACAGGAATTTTTTGAATGTTTAAAAAAAGTGAACATTTAACTTTTTTTCACAAAAAAATTACTTCAGGTCCAATTTTTTTTATTTTACCTAGGGTAACAGGAGAAATTGGACAGCAAACGTTATTGTGCAATCTCTCCTGAGTACGCTGATACATGATATTTGGGGAGGAACCACTGTTTCGGCGCATGGCAGAGCTCAGAAGGGAAGAAGCGCCTTTTGACTTTTTCAATGCAAAATTGGCTGGAATTCAGATAGGACGCCATGTCACGTTTGGAGAGCCCCTGATCTACCTAAACAGTGGAAACGCCCCCACAAGTAACCCCATTTTGGATACTAGACCCCCCAAAGGAACTTATCTAGATATGTGGTGAGAACTTTGAACTCACAAGGGCTTCACAGAAGTTTATAATGTACAGCCGTGCAATTAAAAAATATTTTTTCCACAAAAATGATCTTTTCACCCTTAACTTTTATTTTTCCAAGGATAACAGGACCCCAAAAGTTATTGTGCAATTTGTCATGAGTACGCTGATACCCCATATGTGGGGGTAAACCACTATTTGGGCGCATGGCAGAGCTCGGATCTGAAGCAGCGTCATTTGACTTTTTTGGCTGGAATTGGGATTGGGCGCCATGCCGCAGTTAGAAAGCCCCTGATGTGCCTAAACAGTGGAAACCCCTCACAAATGACACCACTTTGGAAACTAGACCCCCTAAGGAACTTATCTAAATGTGTGGTGAGCACTTTGAACCACCAAGGGCTTCAGAGAAATTTATAATGCCCAGGCGTGAAAATAAAAAAATCATTTTTTTCCACAAACATGATCTTTTAGTCCCCAATTTTTTTATTTTCCCAATGCTAACAGGAGAAATTGGACCCCAAAAATTGTTGTCCAATTTGTCCTGAGTACGCTAATACCCCATATGTGGGAGAAAACCACTGTATGTGCACACGTCAGGGCTCGGAAGGGAAGTAGTGACGTTTTGGAATGCAGACTTTGATGGAATGGTCTGCGGGTGTCATGTTGCCTTTGGAGAGCCCCTGATGTACCTAAACTGTGGAACCCCCCACAAGTGACCCCATTTTGGAAACTAGACCCCCCACGGAACTTATCTAGATGTGTGGTGAGCACTTTTAACCCCCAAGTGCTTCACAGAAGTTTATAACGCAGAGCCGTGAAAACAAAAAATCATTTTTTTTCCTCAAAAAGAAATGAATTTTAGCCAGCAATTTTTTTTCCACAAGGGTAACAGGATAAATTGGACCCCAAAAGTTGTTGTCCAGTGTGTCCTGAGTATGTTGGTACCCCATATGTGGGTGGGGACCACTGTTTGGGCACACGTCGGGGCTCGGAAGGGAAGTAGTGACATTATGAAATGCTGACTTTGATGGAAAGGTCTGCGGGTGTCATGTTACATTTGCAGAGCCCCTGATGTACCTAAACTGTGGAAACCCCCCACAAGTGACCCCATTTTGGAAATTAGACCGCCCAAGGAACTTATCTATATGTGTGGTGAGCACTTTGAACCCCAAGTGCTTCACAGAGGTTTATAACGCAAAGCTGTGAAAATAAAAAATCATTTTTTTTCCTCAAAAAATTATTTTTGAGCTCGCAAACTTTTATTTTCACAAGGATAACAGGAGAAATTGGACCCCAAAATTTGTTGTCCATTTTGTCCTGAGTACGCTGATACCTCATATGTTGGGGTAAACCACTGTTTGGGCACACGTCGGGGCTTGAAGGGAGTGAGCACCGTTTGACTTTTTGAATGCAAAATTTGCTGGAATCAATGGTTGCACCATGTCGCATTTGGAGACCCCCTGATGTGCCTAAACAGTGGAAACCCCTCAATTCTAACTCCAACCCTAACTCCAACACACCCCTAACCACAGCCCTAACCCCAACACATCCCTAACACTAATCCCAACCCTAACCATAACCCTAACCCCAACACACCCCTAACCCTAATTCCAACCCTAACCCTAATTCCAAACCTAACCCTAGTTCTATCCCTAACCCTAATTCCAACCCTAACCCTAATTCCACTCTAACTCTAATTCCACCCTAACCCTAATTCCAACCCTAGCTCTATTTCCAACCCTAACCCTAGCCCTAACCCTAGCCCTAACCCTCGTTCCAACCCTAGCCCTAACCCTCCTTCCACCCCTAACCCTAACCCTAATGGAAAAATAAAAATAATTTCTTTATTTTATTAGTTGTTCCTGCCTATGGAGGTGATAAACGGGGGTTTATTTACTTTTCATTCTATATTGATCACTGTGATAAACTCTCACAGTGATCAAAATAAAATGAATGAATCTGCAGCCGGTGGGCGCACGGCGCATGCGCCCGCCATTTTCCAAGATGGCGGCGCCCATAAAGCAGGACCGCGGGACACCGGGAGCAGGAGAGGGACATCGGAGGTATCAGGGGGGTCGGAAGGTGGGGGGAGCCTAGAGAAGGGGGAGGGGAGCAGATGATGACGGCGGCGGCACATTGCCGCTGTCAGTCGGTATCGGGGCCGATCGGCCCCGTGAGTCGTGGGGGGGTCGGATCACGGTTTCCAGCCATGTCCGATGCTACTGCAGCATTGGCCATGGCTGGATTGTAATATTTCATCAATTTTCATTGATGAAATATTACTATCGCTCTGATTGGCTGTTTCACTTTTAACAGCGAATCAGAGAGATCGTAGCCACGTGGGGGTGAAGCCACGCCCCTTATGGTGAAGAACAAAGCCCTCTGTATCTGCAGGTCGGGTGACCTTTCAGTGACCTAGGTCACCTGACCCGCAGGGGGGCTTTAAAGTCATGATGCTACATAGGCATCATGGGTCGTTTTGGCACGACTTTTCATGACGCCTATGTGGCGTCAAAGGTCGTGAAGGGATTAATTTATGCTTTTCAAAGTTGAACAAATTCTTTCATCAGGAGAAAACACAATTATTGTGTTTCCATCCTGATGAAGGAGTTTATTCAACTCTGAATTGCATAGACAAACAAAACTGCTCATTGTTCAACAACATCATTTCCATTGGGTGTCTTCTTCACCACCAGCACAGGAAATTTACCTCTATATCTCTTCCTCCAATTCAGTTTGAGATTCTTGAAGACTTCCATCATTTGAAGTGAAAAAAATGGAAGTGACACAATATAAGGTATCTGACAACTTCTTTCATTGTAAACGAGCCTAATTATCATTGCCTTCCCTCATCTATCTTCACCTAACATGGAATTTCTTGACAATTTTGAGATTACATATTTATCTATATCAACATACCATATGTAGTTGGAACACTAGCCGGCCGCGGAGGACTTAATGAATTGTTGTACATGGCAGCATCTGTTGACATTGAGGAAACATATTGGTGAAACACGATGAAATACTTTCACATATAATTTTGGAGATTTATAAAAGAAAATAATTTGTCCAGTATAACTAACTATATGTTCACTATATAAAGTATTCCCTGATACTTTCTTCTGGGGAATATGAGTGCAGAGAGAGCTAGTTTAGGGAGAGGACACCCCAACAAACCAAAGACACAGTGGACCTTTGATTGGCAACTTCTGCTACTTAAACAAGGGATCCCTAAAAACTGAATCTTTAAGGACCTGTGGAAAATGACACATTTTTCAAGTCTAGTAAAACCTTTATTAGCAGATCAGATTGTGTTCTTATTACTTACCAGACTGGAAGGTAATCTCACTAAACATCATCCAAGAGTCAGCAAAATAATACTGGCACTTGATAGCTCTGGCCATACGGTTATGAAGTTGCACAGTGACATAACGGGCACTGGGATTGGCATCATCCAATATCAAGAGTGAAATGACAGAATTTGCTTCCCATTCATTTGCTTCCGACCTAAAAAAACACTGCACTTCCTTGAAGATCTTCACACCCTTTGAAAACATGTTATTGCAATGAACCTGCAAAGTCCAGGAACAATGTTTTTACAGCTGAAAATGTATTTTCATGAATTTAAAATATATGTGCATTAATTTAATTTTGAATGTCATTTGAAATTGATTATCATATTTGGGACTCAATTCATTATTTGCGTTTTTGTCACCTATTTTTTTGTCCTGTGGTATTCGCTGATGTTTTCTTTGCACCATATTCATCAAAATTGCACACGTGGTTCATGATTTTTGCACACAATAAAAAATGGTCTTTACTCCCTGTCTTTAACTGTTGCTGTGACTAAAAAGGGCAAAAAGTTCCATGTTTTGCAAATTATTTTAAAAGTTGCACAAAAAATTCTTTGACACATAGCATCGACACGGGAGTATATTTGCAACAAATTTTATGACTTTTTAAAATTTCCACCCACTGCGGTGAAGTGAAAAAGATAAACTATCACATGTAAGACTTCAAAAAAGGCGCAAATAGAAATATAAATTAGGTGCAAATAAAAAAAAAGCACAAAACACTTAAAACTCAAAACTTAGGCATGAATGCAATAATGAATTGAGCACATAGTTTTTAAGGCAACTCAACTGACATAAGTCATATATAAATAACCTAGGCGTGGACTTACAATCGTGAGACTATTCAAGGTTTTTAATTTATGTACAGTGCCATATAAAAGTTTTGGAACCCCTAGACAAAACGACTGTTATTGTGAGCAATTAAGGAAGTTGAAGATTAAATGATCTCTAAAAGGACTAAAGTTAAAGGTGACACATTTCCTTTGTATTTTAGGCTTTTAGGCAAAAAACATATATATTTTCATGTTTTACATTTTAAAAATTACAAAAAATAAAATGGGTACATACAAAAGTTTGGGCATCCCTGGAAATTTGTGTGCTATGATAACTTTGACCTAAGTTTCAGACCTTAAAGGGAATCTGTCACCTCATTTTTGGCATATGAGATGCGGCCACCGCCATCAGGGGCTTATCTACAGCATTCTGTAATGCTGTAGATAAGCTCCCGATGTAACCTGAAAGATAAGAAAAACGAGTTAGATTTACTGCAGAGTACTGCAGTGTGCAGGCACCGTGAAAGGTCAGAGAGTCGTGGCAGCAGTAAGGAGGAGGACGTCATCGCTAGATGATGGGAGGCACCGGACCGCGACACCCATAGGACCAGACCCCCGGGTGATTATAATCTAACTCGTTTTTCTTATCTTTCAGGTTACATAGGGGGCTTCTGTAATGCTGTAGATAAGCCCCTGATGGCAGTGGCCACATCTCATATGCCAAAAATGAGGTGACAGATTCCCTGTAAGTAGCCTGTTAGGGTAATGGATTAGTCAATATCATCGTTAGGAAATGCCAGATGATGCAAGTTTCCCAGCTTTATAAAAACCTAATCTTCACTAACCTTGTGCCAAAAAATAGCAACCATAGGTTCTTCTGAGCAACTACCTAGCACTTTCAAAATGAAAATGGTGGAGGTTCACAAAGCAGGAGAAACCTATATAAAAATAACAAATCATTTTCAAGTTTCCCTTTCCTCAGTTGAAAATATAATTAAGAAATGGCAGTTTACCAGAAGAGTGGAGGTCGAGATAAGGTCTGGAAGACCGCGCAAAATTTCAGTGAGAGCTGCTCATAGGATTGCTAGAGATGCAAATCAGAAACCCCGCTTGACTGCAAAGAGACCTTAATAAATTTTTAGCAGACACTGGAGTTGTCGTACATTGTTCTACTGTTCAGAGACATTTGCACAAATATGGCCTTCATGGAAGTGTCATAAGAAGAAAATCTCTCCTGTGTCCTCAACATAAAATTCAGCATCAGAAGTATAAAAAAGGGCATCTAAAAAAGCCTGATGCATTTGGGAAACAAGTCCTGTGGATCAATGAGGGTAAAATAGAACCCTTTGGCAACAATCTGCAACGATATGTGCATAGAAAAAAGGGAAAAGAATTTCAGGAAAATAACATCTCTCCAACCATTAAGCATGGGGATGGATCAATCATGCTTTATGGTTGTATTGCTGCCAATGGCATGGGGAACATTTCATGGGTAAAGGGAAGAATGGATACAATTAAATTTCATGCAAACATAACACCATGTTTAAAAAGAGCTGAACTTGAAAAGAGGCTGGCTTCTACAAATAGATCATAATCCTAAACACACGTCAAAATCCACAATAGACTACTTCAAAAAGGTGCAAGCTGAAGGTTTTACAATGGTCCTCGCAGTTCCCTGATCTGAACATCATTGAAAATCTGTAGCTAGACCTCAAAATAGACGTGCACGCAAGACGACCCAGGAATCTCACAGAACAGGAAGAATTTTCCAAGGAAGGATGGATGAAAATCCCTCAAACAAAAACAGAAAGACTTTTGGCTGGCTTCAAAAGGGGTTTGCAAGCTGTGATACTGCCAAAAAGGGGTGCTACTAGGTACCAACCATGCAGGGTACCCAAACTTTTGTATAGGCCCATTTTCATTTTTGTAATTTTTATAATGTAAAAGATGACTACATATATACACTGTATAAACACACAGACACACACAACATGCTTAACTGTTCACAATAACATTAATTTTGACTAGGAGTTTTACATGCCACTATATTATTGCATACGCAGAATTACAACCACTGAAATAGAGTTAATAAATCTAGATACGTGACAATCTCCCTTGTGAAAATGATTTGGCTAAAATTATGTAGAAATCATATGGTGAGATGTATAATTCACACTGAAGACTACATTTATCAATTCATTTGTGCCTGTTTTTTTATGCATTTTACTCCATTAAAGTGATCTATTTTTCTTCTATGCAACATGTTTCTAAACCATTTATATCAGAATTTAAAACTCATGTTTTTCTTCATCAGGTTTTATGCAAGGTACAGTGTTAATGACAGTATCTACAGTGAAGGAATTGATTATTTCATCTCTTGCTAATTTTGTAAGTTTGCCCACTGACAGTCTAATTTTAAGGGTAGGTTAATTTTAACATTGAGAGATAGAATATCAAAAATAAAATCCAGAAAAATCACATTGTATAAATTATATAAATTTATTTGCATTTTGCAGTGAGAAATAAGTATTTGATCCCCTACCAACCATTAAGAGTTGTGGCTCCTACAGACCAGTTAGACACTCCGCATCAACCCATTACCTGCATTAAAGACATACACAATAGTCCTCAACAATAACAATCACCCTTTACACATGGGTAGCACTTGTTGAAACAGAGATTAACACAATTATATTTGTACATCCCAGTATATATTTGGGAACAAAAACAACTGAAGTTACTAAATAGAATGTTTAGACATTTAAAATATTGAATTTTATTGATCAACACAAAAATATATTTACTCAGAATTTTACAGAAATAGGCACATAAAAAAATGAAGGCTGAGATAAGAACCCACCTGAATGATGGTGAAGTCAAAATATGTTTTTTTCTCTGAAAAAATAACTCAAGCTAGACTATTTCCATATATTGAGAAAGTGCTGGAGCTGTAAACATATACAAACTAAAGTGCTTAGTGCAAATGCATAGTTAATAGTCAGGTAAAAACTCTTCCTTCATTTTTTTGATGATCCTAATGAGTTCAAACTACTATGATTCCAAAACTCTTTTACACATATGAATACTAACTTAGTAAACTTTGATGCTGATTATTTAACCCACTGTGGGTCTGTTTCGATGAATGAGGTTCCTTTTTCCCTAATATTTTGTGCTCATTATGAGATAGAAGCATTGTATATTTTATCATGGAATTTTTCTCATAGCTGGTT
Source organism: Dendrobates tinctorius (assembly GCF_039654945.1). Lineage (NCBI taxonomy): Eukaryota > Metazoa > Chordata > Amphibia > Anura > Dendrobatidae > Dendrobates > Dendrobates tinctorius. Next base: position 6,708,850 of record NW_027361680.1, on the reverse strand, counting down.
CTTATTTAATATGATGGTATGTTATGGCAGTAATGCCATCTAGTGTCACATGTTGAATAGCACATGGGCTTTAATTAGACTGAATATAATTTTTACATCTATTAACTATGCATTTGCACTAAGCACTTTAATTCGCATATGTTTACAGCTCCAGCACTTTCTCAGTATATGGAAAGGGTCTAGCTAGCTTGAGTTATTTTTTCAGAGAAAAAAAACATATTTTGACTTCACCATCATTCAGGTGGATTCTTTTCTGAGCCTCTGTACCTATTTCTGTACCTATTATTTCTGTAAAATTCTGAGTAAATATATTTTTTGTGTTGATCAATAAAATTCAATATTTTAAATCTCTAAACATTCTATTTACCGTATTTTCCGGCGTATAAGACGACTGAGCGTATAAGATGACCCCCCAACTTTTCCAGTGAAAATAGAAAATCTTCTTAAAAGTCGGGGGTCTTCTTATACGCCGTGTGTCATTTTATACGCCGGGTGCGGAGCAATCTGCATATAGTGGGGGAGTGGTCCCAATGACGAAGGGAGGGGGTGTCTCACGGCAGATGTAACTGGAGTTATCATCCCCCTTTTACCTCATTGGTGGCAGTAGTGCTATCTGCGGCTCTGTGCTGGGGGTCGGCAGCGGCGGAGGATCCTCTTGTGTAGCATGGGGCTCTGTGCTGGGGGTCGGTGGCGGCTCCTCTTTGTGCAGTTGGGGGACGGCAGCGGCTCTATGTCCTGTGTCGGGGCTTCGCCGGCATATGCCCAAAGCTCGGAGGCCTCCGGCAGCTCCATTGCTGTGATGCGGTGGCCTCCGGGAAAATGGCCGCTGGAGCCCGCTCGAGCTCATATTCAGATCTCATCTCCCTAGATCTTGGGAGATGAGATCTGAATCTGAGCTTGCGCGGGCTCCAGCGGCCATTTTCCAGGAGGCCGCCGCATCGCAGCAATGGATCTGCCCGGGTCCTCCGGGCTTTGGGCATATGCACAGAGCCCCCATGCTGCACAAGAGCCGCCGCAGCTGCCGACTAGTTGTAAGTTGTAGCAAGAGTGGACCCTCTGGGTCGCGGTACCGGGACCCCTGGGGCGACCTGGCCAGGTGGTGCCGACCCCTATACATGGACCATTAGGAGCAGGCCCGAAGGAATCAAATACCGAGACTGCTGATACCAAAAGGGGCGGCTCAGGTGCGGATGAAGCAACAAGGCGGAGGGTCAGTGACCGGAGTCAGGAGCGACCGGAGTCAGGAGCGACCAGACGGGGCTAGATTACCGTACAGGAAGGCACATGATGATCAGGTGCCTCCATGAGGGGGGAGCCGCCTGATACACCCTGTGCTGGAGCTTGATCGCTCCACAGGGGTGGTGCAGAAGGGGTTAAGTGAGGGGAAGGGCGCGTGTCCGCGGCCTAAGGCGCATACCTGGAGCAGGAGCAGGACAGGAAGAGGAACTCTCGTGCTGAATCCCCCGGGCTGCAGGACAGGAGGCTGGGGGTGTCGCGCGGCGGCCAGATCGGTAAGTGGTGATCCGAGGGGGAACCCTGGGAGCAGCAGCAGGAGGAGCGGGACCCGGCATGACAGGTGACGCCAGCTTTGACCTGACCGGTGGCGCTGGCATAACAGTACACCCCCCTTTACGTCTCCTTCTGAGATTGGCCAAGAATCTGTCCATGATGCAAGGGAGCATCAACATTCTATCGCAGTTCCCAAGACCTCTCCTCAGGCCCGAATCCTCTCCAATCGATGAGAAAAAAGGTCTTTCCCCTAACCTTTTTCATGGCCAAAATATCTCTCACTTCAAAGATGTCATCAGCCCCTACTGGTTGAGCAACAACGGGAGGCGCAGGGCAGAACTGATTGAGGATGACCGGTTTCAGGAGCGAGACATGGAAGGCGTTATGGACCCGGAGTGAAGCAGGCAGCCTCAATCTATATGCCGTATTGTTGATTCGTCCAGGAATCTCGAAGGAACCGATGTACCGGGGACCCAGCTTATAAGAAGGGATTTTCAAGCAGATGTGTTTGGTCGACAGCCAGACTTGGCTGGGACCCTAGGAGGTAGCGACCATGCTATTTTAGAATTTTGGATAACTAGAGGCGGAAGACCTGTGAAGACTCAGACGTCAAGGTTAGATTTCAGAAAGGCAGATTTTAAGGGATTCAGAAAGAGAATTGGAGGGATCCAATGGCTGGATAGCCTTAAAGACAAAAATGTCCAGGAAGGATGGGAAATCTTGAAAAATGAAATTCTCAAAGCACAGTTGTTAACAATTCCGAAAAGAGGGAAGAATAGGAAGCATTTAAGGAAACCAGGATGGATGAACACAGAACTTAAGCACATGCTAAAAAGGAAGAAAAAAGGTTTATAAAATGGAAAGAGGGAGGCATATCTAAAGAAGAATATAATGTTGCCTGCAGAACCTGCAGGGCACAAATCAGATTATCTAAAGCTGAAAATGAATTGAGGCTTACAAGAGATGTCAAAAGCAATAATAAAGGATTTTGGGGATATGTCAAAAGTAAAAGAAAAGTCAAAGATGCTATAGGATTTTTACAGGATGAAAATGATGAAATGGTAAGACAGGATGTTGAGAAGGCTGAACTTTTAAATTCCTATTTTGCATCTGTTTTCTCTCAGAAAGGAAATGTAACATCAACTGTTATTCACTGTCCTATTAAGGGAATAGAAGAATCCAGGATATCTATAAACAGAAAGATAGTGAGGAAACACTTAGCTAACCTAAATGAATTCAAGTCTCCAGGTCCAGATGAATTACACCCCAGAGTACTGAAGGAGATAGCAGAAGAAATTTTTGAACCCCTCTCCATAATCTTTGAAAATTCTTGGAGAACAGGAGAAGTGCCAGAAGACTGGAGAAGAGCAAATGTTGTTCCTATCTTCAAAAAGGGGAAGAAGGTGGACCCAGGCAACTATAGGCCGGTGAGTCTGACTTCTATACCAGGAAAGATCTTTGAACAAATTATTAAACAACATGTATGTCAATACCTGGATAAGAATGAAGTGATTAAACAGAGTCAGCATGGGTTTGTAACTAATAAGTCATGTCAGACTAATTTAATTTCCTTCTATGACGGTATTACTGATTGGGTGGATCAAGGAAATGCTGTAGATATAGTATATCTTGACTTCAGCAAAGCATTTGACAAAGTCTCTCATACAATCCTTATTGAAAAAATGACTAAGTATGGAATGGACAAGGCAACTGTTAGGTGGATTCATAACTGGCTTAGTGATCGGACCCAAAGAGTGGTCGTAAATGGCTGCACATCCAGTTGGAAGAATGTCTCAAGTGGGGTACCACAGGGCTCTGTCCTGGGCCCTGTATTGTTCAACATCTTTATCAACGATTTAGATGAAGGAATTGAGGGTAAACTGATTAAATTTGCTGATGACACAAAGCTAGGAGGGATAGCTAATACTGGAGGAGAGAGCGGATTCAAAAAGATTTAAATAAACTGGAGAAGTGGGCAGCAACTAACAGAATGGTTTTTAACAGGGAGAAATGCAAAGTACTACATCTGGGCAATAAAAATGAAAAAAGCATATATAGAATGGGAGGAATAGGGCTAAGTGACAGCACATGTGAAAAAGACTTGGGTATACTAATAGATCACAGACTGAATATGAGTCAACAGTGTGATGCAGCAGCAAAAAAGGCAAATGCAATTCTAGGATGTATTAACAGAAGCATACAGTCTAGATCACGTGAAGTCATTATTTCCCTCTACTCCTCTTTGGTCAGACCTCATCTGGAATACTGTGTCCAGTTTTGGCAACCACATTTTAAAAAAGACATCAACAAACTGGAGCAAGTTCAGAAAAGAGCGACCAGAATGGTGACCGGTCTGCAAACCCTGTCTTATGAGGAAAGGTTGCAGGATTTGGGAATGTTTAGTTTGCAAAAGAGAAGACTGAGAGGAGACTTAATAGCTGTCTACAAATATCTAAAGGGCTGTCACCTTGTAGAAGGATCAACTTTATTCTCATTTGCACAAGGAAAGACTAGAAGCAATGGGATGAAACTGAATGGGAGGAGACACAGATTAGATATTAGAAAAAACTTTTTGACAGTTAGAGTGATCAATGAGTGGAACAGGCTACCACGAGAAGTGGTGAGTTCTCCTTCAATGGAAGTCTTCAAACAGGCTGGACAGACATCTGACTGGGATGATTTAGCGAATCCTGCTTTGAGCAGGGGGTTGGACCAGATGGCCCAGGAGGTCCCTTCCAACTCTACGATTCCATGATTCTATGATTGTATGATTCCTGTATGGTATGGTCGAAGATCCTTCCATCTCTTGTTGGCATGTCTTTTCATCCGGACTGTGGCTTGTATGAGAGCCTCCTTGGTCTTCCTCCAGACTTGGGAAAACTCTTGGGAGAGGGCATCGGTGGCGGGTACGCCAGAGGATGAAGATACTGGAAGAGGTACACCTGGGTTCTGACCGGAGACCACAAAAACGGAGACTTGGTGGTGGATTCATTGGAATGACTGTTATGGGTGAACTCTGCCCATGGAAGATCGACCCAATTGTCTTGATGGGTGTTAGAGAAGTTCCGCAGGTAGGAGGTCAAGACTTGGTTGACCCTTTCGACTTGCCCGTTGGTCTGTGGGTGATAAGCGGAAGAGAAATCCAGAGATATGCCCAAGAGTTTACAGAGTGCTCTCCAGAAGCGGGAGGTAAACTGTACCCCGCGGTCAGACACGATCCGTTGAGGAAGCCCATGTAATCTGAAAATCTGATGAATGAAGATTTTAGCCAATTCAGGGGCCGTGGGCAAGCCAGGTAACGGAACAAAATGAGCCATTTTGGAAAACCGATCGACTACTACCAAAATAGTAGTGCATCCGGAAGAGCGGGGTAAATCGGTAACAAAATCCATGGCGATATGTTGCCAAGGAGCTTCGGGAACAGGCAACGGCTGAAGGAGGCCGGCAGTCAAGCTTCTAAGTACCTTGTTCCTGGCGCAAATTGAGCAGGAGGCCACGAAGTCTAACACATCTTGGCGGAGAGAAGGCCACCAGTAATAATGGGAAACCAGAGCAAGGGTCTTCTTGATGCCAACATGTCCAGCGATCTTGGAGGAGTGACCCCAGCATAGTACTTCTATCCTTTTGCCTTGCGGGACGAGGGTCTTGCCAGGCGGCACGGAATGAAGACTGACAGGAGCTACCGTGATAAACCGGGCAGGATCGATAACATGCAACGGAGTCTCCTCCGCTTCGGGTGACTGCAGGGAATGGGAGAGTGCATCTGCTTTGGTATTTTAGTCACCGGGTCAGAAGTGGAGCTCGAAGTCGAAGCGAGAGAAAAACAATGTCCACCTGGCTTGACTGGAGTTGAGTCTTTGAGCCAACTGAGGTAGGCCAGGTTTTTGTGGTCAGTGAATATTGTGAAGGGATGGACTGCCCCTTCCAGGAGATAACGCCACTCCTCTAGCGCCATCTTTATGGCCAGCAACTCTTGATCCCCAATTGTGTAGTTACATTCTGCGGGTGAACATTACTTGGAGAAGAACTCGCATGGAGCCTAGCGCCCAGTAGACGTCTTTTGGGAAAGAATCGCCCCAGCCCCTGTAGAAGATGCGTCTACCTCCAAGACGAAGGGCTTGCCGACCTCTGGCCGATGCAAAACCGGAGCCGTGGCAAAGGCCCGCTTCAGGGTGAGAAAAGCGTCTTCAGCTTCTGAGAGCCAGATGTTCGGTCTTGCTCCCTTCCGGATAAGGGTAACAATAGGCTTGGTTAAAGCGGAGAAGTGCGGGACAAATTGCTTATAATAATTTGCGAAGCCCAAGAATCGTTGAACGGCTTTCACTCTGACAGGTCACGGCCATTTGAGCACCGTGGACAATTTCTCTGGGTCCATTCGCAACCCCGAGTCCGTGATAATATACCCCAAGAAGGGTAGGGAGGTCTGTTCAAACAGGCATTTCTCTATCTTGGCATAAAGTCGTTTCTCCCGCAGGCGTTGCAAGACCAGGAGAACACTCCTGTGAGAGGACAGGTCAGGTGAAAAGATGATGATGTCATCTAAATATACCACGAGGCACGAGTACAGAAGATCCCGGAAGACGTCGTTAACAAATTCTTGGAAGACCGCTGGGGCGTTACAAAGTCCAAAGGGCATGACCAAATATTCGTAATGGCCATCCCGCGCGTTGAAGGCAGTCTTCCACTCTTCTCTGGCTCGTATTCGGACCAAATTGTAGGCCCCCATAGATCCAGTTTAGTAAAGATCTGGGCCCCACGCAGGCAGTCAAACAGCTCGGGGATAAGTGGTAGAGGATACTTATTCTTGACTGTGATGTTAATTAAGCCTCGGTAGTTAATGCAGGGTCAAAGGGATCCATCCTTCTTCCGAACAAAGAAAAACCCGGCCCCTGCTGGAGAAGACGATTTCCGGATAAAGCCCTTGGCCAAGTTCTCCCGGATGTACTCCGTCATGGCTGAGGTTTCTGCAGGCAACAATGGTTATATTCTCCCCTTGGGAGGAGTAGCTCCAGGAACTAGCTTGATTGGGCAATCGTAGGCCCGATCCGGAGGAAGGGTCTCACCTTCCTTCTTGTCGAAGACATCCGCTAACGAATGGTAGACCACGGGAAGCCCAGGAAGGTTCGTGGGCACTTGGTGCAGACTAGTACGGGTAATATGCAGCAGACACCGTTCTTGGCAAGAGTAACCCCAGCGAAGCATTTCCCCGGAGTGCCAAGCCAGGACTGGCTCATGCGACCTGAGCCAGGGCAGGTCAACGAGCAGAGCGTGAGACAAATTAGGCAAAACATAAAAAGCAATTTTCTCCCGGTGTAGGGCTCCGATTTGCATCTCCAGCTCGAGAGTGACTGTGGTGATGGAGACAGGTAACGGCTTGCCATCCACTGAGGTGATCATGGGTGACAACAGGAATCCGGAACTTGTCCACCTTTTCCTTCCGAATGAAGTTGCCTGCCGCACCCGAGTCCACATACGCCTCCACAGATCTACGCTCCCGACCTAGGAGAATTAAAGCTGAGATAGTAAGGGGTAGAGAGGGAACAGAGTCACCTAGGGAGGCCTTTCTTACCTGGCCTAGGCAGAGGAGTTTCCCGGCCTCTCCGGACGGAAACGCAGAAAGTGGTTAGTTCCACCACAATAGAGGCATAAACCTTGCTCTAATCTTTCCCTGCGCCGCAGCTCAGATAACTTTACGCGATCCACCTGCATGGGCTCCGGGGCAGAACTACTGGCAGGCTTGGTCGAACGAGGGCTAGGGACTGGATTAAACCTAGACGGGCCTCTCTCCCTGACAGTCTCGCGGGAGCATTCCTGGAACCGCAAGTCGATACGAGTAGCCAGGGATATAAGGTCCTCTAAAGAGGTGGGGGTGTCCCAACCAGCAAGCTTGTCCTTGATTTTCTCTGGAGCCCCTTCCAAAAGGCCCCTACCAATGCCTCATTATTCCACCCCAGCTCTGAGGCCTGTGTTCAGAAGCGAATGGCGTATTGTCCCACGGTAAGAGTTCCCTGTCGGAGATTGAAAAGGGACTCCATGGTGGAGACCAGACGCCCAGGCTCGTCAAAGACCCGGCAAAAGGTGTCCAGGAAGTCTTGTATGCTGGATACCACTGGATCATCCCATTCCCACAGGGGGTTCACCCATGCCAAGGCCTCCTCCTCAAGATGGGACACGATAAATGCCACCTTAGCCCTATCAGACGGGTATTGTTGGGGCAGGAGCTCGAAATGTAGGTGGCACTGGTTGAGAAACCCCCGTCACAATTTGGGATCCCCGGTTTACCTTGGAGGCTTCCCCAAATGTGGCAGTGGGTGAGGTGCAGGGTCGCGGGGCAGAGCAGAGGCTGCTGCAGAAGACTGCAGGGACTGCAAACGGTCATTAACGGACGCCATGTAATTAAGAATATGGGACTGTGTATCACGCTGCTGCACGAGTTCCTGCTGGAGTCCCCCGCCAGCAGAGGGGCACTCCCTGGATTGGAGGTTTGCATGGCGGATAACCGGGTGTCCATGAACTTCATAAAAGCCACAATCCGGGTTTGGTTCTCCCGCAAAAAGAGTAATTCTTTTTGGGTGGCTGCCGAGGCACCAGCGGGGTCCATGGCCTGATTATACTGTAAGGAGTAGCAATAGTGGACCCTCTGGGTCGCGGTATCGGGATCCCTGGGGCGAGCTGGCCAGATGGTGCTGACCCCTATACAGGGACCGTTAGGAGCAGGCCCGAAGGAGTCGAATACCGCGACAGATGATACCAAGAGGGCAGCTCAGGTGCAGATGAGGCAACAAGGCAGAGGGTCAGGAGCGACCGGAGTCAGGAGCGACCGGAGTCAGGAGCGACCAGAGTCAGGAGCGACCAGAGTCAGGAGCGACCAGAGTCAGGAGCGACCAGAGTCAGGAGCAACCAGATGGGGCCAGAGTACCGTACAGGAAGGCACACGATAATCAAGCGCCTCCATGAGGGGGGAGCCGCCTGATATACCTTGTGCTGCAGCTTGATTGGTGATCGCTCCACAGGGGTGGTGCAGAAGGGATTAAGTGAGGGGAAGGGCGGGCGCCCGTGGCCTAAGGCGCATACCTGGAGCAGGAGCAGGACAGGAAGAGGAACCCTCATGCTGAATCCCCCGGGCTGCAGGACGGGAGGCTGGGGGTGTCGCGTGGCGGCCAGAGCGTTATGCGGGGATCCGAGAGGGAACCCTGGGAGCAGCAGCAGGAGGAGCGGGACCCAGCATGACAGGTGACGCCGGCCCCGACCTGACCGGCAGCGCAGGCATGACAATAGTCATCAAGAAAACCATTGGTAGGGCTGTGGAGTCGGAGTCGGAGTCATGGAGTCGGGGTCGGTGCTCATTTTGGTGGAGTTGGAGTCGGAGTTGGAGTCAGTATAAAATGGACCGACTCCGACTCCTAAAATATATAATAAATTGGGTACAGTAGTAGAATGCAGAATGTGCTGAATATTTTTCATAGGAATTTGGGAAAGTTATGAAATGTCCTATAAATGACTGTTCTATTCCTGATCTAAGGCTGCATTCACACACAGCGTTTTTCCTGCGTTTTTTGAGGATACGTTTTTCAATTGCAAAAGCAGATCAGCTTTTTAAAAAACCGCATCACCTGAAAGGTTTTTGAGCTCATAGATAATGTTTTCAATAGCAAAAGCAGATTAGAAATCTGCTCTATCTACTGTATGTATATATCCATTTATCCATATCTGTCTATCCATATCATATCTGTACCAAAAAGAATGAAAGCCGGGTAGTACCCAGACTAACACTCCCTTTTTTTAGCACCAGTCAGATACACCTCATAGCTGCCCAAAGAGGACGCCCAGGACAGGCATTGCTCGTCTTCAGTAACAAATCAATATCAATTGATAGTTGGAATAAATAGACTGCATTCACCACATCTTCTTAAGGTGCAGGCTTTATTTTCAAGTGTAGGGGTGTGCAGTATGAGGTTCTGCAGCAGCTGAGGTGTGCAGTATGAAATTCTGCGGAACAGTATAAGGTTCTGCCCCCCCCCCCTAGGTTTGATCCTGGCTACGCCCATAGTGTGAATGTAGCCTGAGGATCTAGGCTTTATCTTGCTATAAGTCATAGTGTGTGTGTGTATATATATATATATATATATATATATATATATATATACACAATACAGACCAAAAGTTTGGACACACCTTCTCAATCAAAGCGTTTTCTTTATTTTCATGACTATGAAAATTGTAGATTCACTCTGAAGGCATCAAAACTGTGAATTAACACAAGTGGAATTATATAATTAACAAAAAAGTGTGAAATAACTGAAAATACTGTGTGTCTTATATTCTAGGTTCTTCAAAGTAGCCACCTTTTGCTTTGATTTCTGCTTTGCACACTCTTGGCATTCTCTTGATGAGCTTCAAGAGGTAGTCACCGGAAATGGTTTTCACTTCACAGGTGTGCCCTGTCAGGTTTAATAAGTGGAATTTCTTGCCTTATAAATGAGGTTGGGACCATCAGTTGTGTTGTGCAGAAGTCTGGTGGATACACAGCTGATAGTCCTACTGAATAGACTGTTAGAATTTGTATTATGGCAAGAAAAAAGCTAAGTAAAGAAAAACGAGTGGCCATCATTACTTTAAGAAATGAAGGTCAGTCAGTCCGAAAAATTGGGAAAACTTTGACAGTGTCCCCAAGTGCATTGGCAAAAACCATCCAGCGCTACAAAAAAACTGGCTCACATGAGACCGCCCCAGGAAAGGAAGACCAAGAGTCACCTCTGCTGCGGAGGATAAGTTCATCCGAGTCACCAGCCTCAGAAATCACAGGTTAACAGCAGCTTAGATTAGAGACCAGGTCAATGCCACACAGAGTTCTAGCAGCAGACACATCTCTACAACAACTGTTAAGAGGAGTCTTTGTGCAGCAGGCCTTCATGGTAAAATAGCTGCTAGGAAACCACTGCTAAGGACAGGCAACAAGCAGAAGACTTGTTTGGGCTAAAGAACACAAGGAATGGACATTAGACCAGTGGAAATCTGTGCTTTGGTCTGATGAGTCCAAATTTGAGATCTTTGGTTCCAACCACCGTGTCTTTGTGCACGCAGAAAAGGTGAACGGATGGACTCTACATGCCTGGTTCCCACCGTGAAGCATGGAGGAGGAGGTGTGGGGTGTGCTTTGCTGGTGACACTGTTGGGGATTTATTCAAAATTGAAGGGATACTGAACCAGCATGGCTACCACAGCATCTTGCAGCGGCACACTATTCCATCCGGTTTGCGTTTAGTTGGACCATCATTTATTTTCCAGCAGGACAATGACTCCAAACACACCTCCTGGCTGTGTAAGGGCTATTTGACCAAGAAAGAGAGTGATGGGGTGCTACGCCAGATGACCTGGCCTCCACAGTCACCAGACCTGAACCCAATCGAGATGGTTTGGGGTGAGCTGGACTGCAGAGTGAAGGCAAAAGGGCCAACAAGTGCTAAGCATCTCTGGGAACTCCTTCAAGACTGTTGGAAGACCATTTCCAGTGACTACCTCTTGAAGCTCATCAAGAGAATGACAAGAGTGTGCAAAGCAGTAATCAAAGAAAAAGGTGGCTACTTTGAAGAACCTACAATATAAGACACAGTATTTTCAGTTGTTTCACACTTTTTGTTAATTATATAATTCCACATGTGTTAATTCATAGTTTTGATGCCTTCAGAGTGAATCTACAATTTTCATAGTCATGAAAATAAAGAAAACTCTTTGAATGAGAAGGTGTGTCCAAACTTTGGTCTGTACCGTATGTATGTAATCAATATTATACAGTCTATTACATATTTACAATTTATTAGTTTTTTGTGTTCTAAAGCTGTATTCCAATAAATAGATATTATGTTCTGTCTAAATATCTTGATTATTGTATCATAGAAATGATTAAATGTCTGATGTTCACACTGTACAACAATAAATTTTTCACTTAAATATAAGCAATATATGTGGGAGTCGGAGTCGTGGAGTCGGAGAAAGGGAAATTGAGGAGTCGGAGTCACAGGTTTGGCTTTCTGACTCCACAGCCCTGGGTAACACATTATGCTGTAAAGGTTTAAAATCCTGCAGTGCCCGCAAGGTCCCCCTGCTCAAGAAGGCACATGTGCATGCCTATCTGAAGTTTGCCAATGAACACCTGGATGATTCTGTGAGTGATTGGGAGAAGATGCTGTGGTCAGGTGAGACAAAAATTGAGCTCTTTTTGGTATTAACTCAACTCGCAGTGTTTGGAGGAAGTGATATGCTGTCTATGACCCAAAGAACACCATCCCCACTGTCAAGCATGAAGGTGGAAACATTATGTTCTGGGGGTGTTTCTCTACTAACGGCATATGATTACTTAACCGCATCAATGGGAGAATGGATGGAGCCATGTACTGTAAAATCCCGAGAGACAACCTTCTTCCCTCCGCCAGGACATTTAAAATGGGTCATGGCTGGGTCTTCCAGTAAGACTGACCCAAAACATACAGCCAAAACAACAAAGGAGTGGCTCAAAAAGAAGCACATTAAGGTCATGGAGTGGCCTAGCCAGTCTTCAGACCTTAATGTTATACAGGGGTTTAAACTCCGAGTTACCAAGCGACAGCCTAAAATCTTAATGATTTAGAGATGATCTGCAAAGTGGAGTGGACCAAAATTCCTCCTGACATGCGCAAACCTCGTCAACAGCTACAGTCTGACTGACTGCTATGCTTGCCAACAAGGGTTTTGCCATCAAGTATTAAGCCTTGTTTGCCAGAGAGATTAAATACCGTATATACTCGAGTATAAGTCGATCCGAGTATAAGTTGACCCCCTAATCTTGCCACAAAAAACTGGGAGAACTTATTGACTCGAGTATAAGTCTAAGGTGGGAAATGCTCCATAGATTGTTCCCCCATATGCTGCCCCCAGAAGAAGCTCCATAGATTGTTCCCCCATATGCTGCCCCCATGCTGCTGCTGCATGTAAAAATAAAAAAAATGACATACTCACCTCTCCGTCGCTGGGTGTCAGATTCTCACCTGTCCTGCGTCCATGGCTGCTCACCGCTATCTGCCACGTCATCAGTCAGTGACGTTCAGACTGCAGGGGGCGCGGCGCGCACTAACCACGTCACCGCGCCCTCTGCTGTCTGAAGTCACTGACCGATGACAGACACAGACAGCAGCAAGCAGCCATGGACGCAGGACAGGTGAGTATCACTATACTTACCCGTCCTGATGCTGTGTCTTGAGCCCCCAGCTTCTCCGCACTCTCTCTTCCTGCCTTCAGCGGTCATGTGGTACCGCTCATTAAAACTCATGAATATGCACATATTCATGAGTTTTAATGAGCTGCACCACGTGACCGCTGAAGGCAGGAAGAGAGCACGGGGAGAAGCTGGGGGCTCAAGACACAGCGTCAGGACGGGTAAGTATGATCTGACACCCCCGCCCCCCTCCCCCTCCGACCCCCTTTGTATATGACTCGAATATAAGACGAGAGGGGGACTTTCAGCCCAATTTTTTGAGCTGAAAATCTCGACTTATATTCAAGTATATACGGTATTTATTTCTCATTGCAAAATGTAAATAAAGTTATATAATTTATACAGTGTGATTTTCTGGATTTTATTTTTGATATTCTATCTCTCAATGTTAAAATTTACCTACCCTTAAAATTATAGACTGTTCATGTTTTTGTCAGTGGGCAAACTTTCAAAATCAACAAGGGATCCAATACAAATTTCCTTCACTGTATTATTTCAATACATGCAGTGCTGTGCAAATTAATTTGGGCAAAGCATTTTTTTTAAGTAAAATAGTAAGTTGGTTCCCAGTCAGTGATTCAAACCAGTTTTAACTGCTTTGAAGAGGCACTCACACCTGTTCAAAGCGGTTAAAACTGGTTTGAATCACTGACTGGTAACCAACTCACAATTTTACTTAAAAAAATGCTTTGCCCCAATTAATTTGCACAGCACTGTAATTTAAAGAAAAATTTCACAATCTCAACTGTACACATTACTAAATAGATCTTTTGAGACTGGTGCACTTACTTTGAAATTAATTTTATATTTACTATAATTCTGGTATTAAAATTAACATTTTAGAAATCCAGCTATAAATCCACATTTTAACATCAGCATGCAATAAAAGTAAAAAAAAATTCTAACATGAATTTTCAAAGTATTGTAATTACAACAGCCTCACCAGGTCTGAGATGTCTATTTAATAATGTATGCAGTTTAAAGTGAAAAATACCCCTTCATGACTGGTTTTGCTTTTCGTTTTTTGCTCCCCTTCTTTCCAGAGCCATAACTTTATTTTTACGTCAATATGGCCATGTGAGGGCTTGTCTTTTACGTGATGAGTTTTACTTCTGAACAACAACATTGGTTTTAATATATCGTGTACTGGAAAACAGGAAAAAAATTCCAAGTGTGGTGAAATTGCAAAAAAGTGCACTTCCACAGTAGGTTTTGTTTTGCTTTTTTACTAGATTCACTAAATGCTAAAACTGACCTGTCATTATGATTCGCTAGGTCATTACAAGTTCATAGACACTAAACATGTCTAGGTTCTTTTTTATTTAAGTGGCGAAAAAAATTCCAAATATGTTAAAAACAATTGCACCATTTTCCGATACCTATATTCCATTTTTTATGTTCTCGGGTTGGGTGACAGCTTATTTTTTGTTCGCCGAGCTGATGTTTTTTATGATATCTGTTAGGCATCGGGTTCCTGCAGCGGCACAGCAGGAATCCAGAGCCTCACATTCTGCCGTCTCCTATTCCCCATCGACCGCAGAGGAGTTTGCTCAGCAGCCCCGTCGTTCCCAACGCTCTGCCCAGACCTGCTCTGTGGGTCTGGCTGTTGCTGCCACCTTTGGGCCAGCAATAGCAATGCAGGCTGTTCAGCAGCAAACCACTCCAGAGGATACGTCCTTCTGTCGCTCCACTGAGCATGCTCATGAGACGATCTCCCATTGGAGATCGGGAGTCACATGCCCAGGTCCTTCTCCAGATCTGATTGGTCCATTTCAGGGATCTGGAAGCATCCGGAAGGTCCCGGCTATAACATGCGCTAGTATAGACTCTAGTTGCTACCTGTGTAAATGATGATGGATGCATGTAACTGCGAATGACTCATTAACATTCCCCTCCCTGTGATATTACGTGTGTGGATAGGGACTTAGTCATAGAGTCAGCGCCAGTCATTGGCACGCTACAGGCCACAGTGCATATCATCACCTAACTAGCGTCCGACAGTGCGCCCCCTCCTGGGCATTGTCGTATAGCGGCTGCGTCAGTCGTCGCACTGCAGCCAGCAGCACTTGTCGGTGTCCGCGGTAGCAATGCCGCACGCACGGTAGGTTTAGGCAGACACTGACCCAGTGTCTTGGGCCCTAGTCCTGTGACCATATACCGTATGTGCATTCCGCTGAGACCTGTGAGTCCAACAGGCTCGGTATTTATGTTTATTGCTTTGGCGCCTCTGTGAATCAGCAGAGTACGCCCAGCGCACACCGGGTGATGTTCAACCCGCGTGCGATATACCGCCATATTGCGTGTCCGCCATTACCTAGCAGCAGTGTAACATCTTCTGCACGGTGGACCCTGGACAGCGAACGCACTTTCTGTTATTTATTATTTAGTGCGTTCTGCCGTCCCTAACATTATACTAGTGCCAGGGTCTGGCTAGTAATGGCGGACCAGCAGCAGCAACAGTTTCAGCAGTACATTCAGCAGCTGGAGGGCAGGCTGGTGGCCCTCGAGAGTTCCACCTCAGCTGCAAATGATACTGCAGCTGCTGCCCGGGCAGTCACAGAGGCTGTCTCGCGTGGGGCCACATCCACGCCTGCGCTGACAATATCCCGCCTCCCGTTGCCCGATAAATTTTCTGGTGACAAAGCCACCTGTAGGGGTTTTGTGAGCCAGTGCTCTATCCAGCTCGAGTTACTGGCAGCGCGATTCCCTACAGAGCGGGCTAAGGTGGGGCTTATCGTCTCCCTCCTGTCGGGCAGGGCGTTAGAATGGGCCACGCCACTGTGGGAGCGTGGTGACCCCGTGGTTCTGAGCGCTGCTCAGTTTATCAAGTCTTTAAAGCAGGTCTTTTTGGGGCCCCGGGTTACTCACAACACTTCTCTCCAGTTACTTGCTTTAACACAGGGATCCCTGTCGGTCAGCCAGTACGCTGTCCGTTTCCGGACACTGGCTTCCAAGCTGGAATGGCCTGATAAAACCCTCATCCCTGTCTTCTGGAGAGGTTTGGCGGAGCATGTTAAGGATGCTCTATCCACCAGGGAGGTTCCCGTAAGTCTGGAAGAGCTGATTACCATTTCCACCCACATTGATCTCCGTTTTTCAGAGCACGAGCTGGAGCATGCTCAATCCAGACGGAAGGTTAGCTTGGCTCCCAACCTCTCTGAACCTCTTGAACCTCCCGAGCTGGAAAGTTTGCCTCCTGAGCCCATGGAGGTGTCCCGCACCAGTCCCAAGCCGCGTCTGGCACAAAGCTCCACACGCTGTTACCAGTGTTGACAGTCTGGACACCTGGCTAGCAGGTGTCCGCAGCGGTCTAAAAAACGGTCACGTCCAGTGATAATGGGTGGGGGTCTGTTTGCCATGGAGGCCTTCTCCCCCAAACCGGCATTCTGAGGGACGTTAGATAGCGTTGCTTCCTCCTGGGAGGTAGAGGTCACGGTGGACTCCGGGGCAGAAGGGAACTTTATGTCCTCGGCCTTCGCCCAACAGCACGCTCTCCCGTTGGTGCCACTTCCTCGGCTCGTGCCCATCAGGGTGGTACACGGTTCGACCTTATCATCCCAGATTACCCACCAGACAGCACCCCTTGGGCTTTCAATTCCACCATCTCACCATGAGATGCTGTCTCTGCTCATTATGCCAGAGTATGCAAATAAAGTCCGTGGAGCCTCATTTAAGAGTCTCAAACATGGGAGGTTTCCGAAAGGAGCCACCCCTTGGCTGGGTCCTTCACTGGACGAAGATCTGGCTAGTCCCGTGTTTGAGACTCTTAAATGAGGCTCCATGGACTTTATTTGCATATTCATATTTCCTAGGGAGCATTGCACCTAGGATTTCACTGATTGAGCGCCTTCGTCGGCTGCCGCAGTGTTTTCTTTGACTGCTCTCCTTGAGGTCAGTGATTGTTTCGTGACATTATGCCAGAGGGCATCGACCAAGTGCTCCTCAGGGTTCCCTGGCTCCATTGCCATTCCCCTCATATAGAGTGGTCCTCCGGGAGAATACTGGGATGAAGCAAGGGCTGTGTGGGAAGGTGCATGGGGGGCAGCGTCCAAGAAGCCTCTGCGGAGGTGCCCGCAGATCTTTCCGTGCCCCCCACTGGGAATCTGAGGACCATGGCTCCGGTCACCCTCGAATCAGTGCCGCCGGGCAAGACCTTTGTCCCGCCTCACCTGCGGCTCAAGGTTCTCGCGTGGGCACACGCGTCCAGGGTGGGTGGTCACTTTCGCTACAAGCGGACCACAGAACTCCTGGCAAGGTCTTATTGGTGGCCGCACAGGGCTCGGGACACTAAAAAATACATTCAGGCATGCGCCTCTTGTGCTCGGAGCAGGTCCTCTAAGCAGAGTCTGGCTGGGTTACGGTATCCCCTGCCGGTGGCAGACAGGGCAATGGAGGTTCGCGACAGTTTGGGTCGCACCCCGCATGCCATTCTAGCCTCTAAGGAGAGAATGAAGGCGCCTGCCGGCACAGATCGGCTCCTCGCTCCAACTTTTGCTCCTGGCGACTTAGCCATCTCTGACGCCTTCCACGTGTCCCTTCTCAAACCTGTTCACATGTCCCGGTTTTCCGAGTCATCTGCTGGGACATTAGACTTGTCTTCGGATGAGTCTGAGGTCAATGCCATTGTGGGATGCAGGGTGGTACTTGGCAAAAAACTTTATTTGATGGATTGGAAGGCTCGGGGGGGAGGGGGCCCTAGGAGGGAGGTAATGTTTGGTGTCGGGTTCCTGCAGCGGCACAGCAGGATTTCAGAGCCTCACATTCTGCTGTCTCCCATTCCCCATCGACCACAGAGGAGCTTGGTCAGCAGCCCCGTCGTTCCCAACGCTCTACCTAGACCTGCTCTGTGGGTCTGGCTGTTGCTGCCACCTTTGGGCCAGCAATAGCAATGCAGGCTGTTCAGCAGCAAACCACTCCAGAGGCTACGTCCTTCTGTCGCTCCACTGAGCATGCTCACGAGACGATCTCCCATTGGAGATCGGGAGTCACATGCCCAGGTCCTTCTCCAGATAAGATTGGTCCATTTCAGGGATCTGGAAGCTTCCAGAAGGTCCCGGCTATAAAAGGTTCACATGGCCATGCGCTAGTATAGACTCTAGTTGCTACCTGTGAGAATGATGACGGATGCATGTACCTGCGAATGAGTCATTAAGATTCCCCTCCCTCTGATATTACGTGTGTGGATAGGGACTTAGTCACAGAGTCAGCGCCAGTCACTGGCACGGTTCAGGCCACAGAGCATATCTCCACAGAACTAGCGTCCGACAGTGCGCCCCCTCCTGGGCATTGTCGTATAGCGGCTGCGTCAGTCATTGCGCTGCAGCCAGCAGCACTTGTCGGCGTCCGCGGTAGCAACACCGCACGCACGGTAGGTCTAGACGGACAATGATCCTGTGTCTTGGGCCCTAGTCCTGTGACCATATACCGTGTGTGCATTCCGCTGAGACCTGCGAGTCCAACAGGCTCAGGCTCGGTATTTATGCTTATTGCTTTGGCGTCTCTGTGAATCAACAGAGTACGCCCAGCGCACGCCGGGTGACGTTCAACCCGCGTGCAATATACCGCCATATTGCGTGTCCGCCATTACCTAGCAGCAGTGTAACACCTTCTGCACGGTGGACCCTGGGCGGCGAACGCACTTTCCGTTATTTATTATTTAGTGCGTTCCGCCGTCCCTAACAGATATCATTTTAGTGCAGATATGATCTTTTGATCATCCATTATTGCATTTTATTGCAATGTCGTAGCGACCAAAAAAACGTAATTCTGACGTCTTGACTTTTTTCTCGCTTCGCTGTTTAGCGATCAGGCTAATCCTTTTTTGTTATTGATTGGGTGATTCTGAATGTGGCGATACCAAATATGTGTGTGTTTGATTTTTTTATTCTTTTATTTTGAATGGGGCGCAAGGGGGTGATTTTAACGTTTATATTTTTTTATTTTTTTACATTTTTAAAAACTTTTTTTATTACTTTTGGCATGCTTTAAAAGTCTCCATGGGAGACTAGAAGCTGTCATAGCCCGATCGTCTCTGCTACATACAGTCAATGATCAGATCGCCTGTATGTAGCAGAATACCTCACTTGGTATGAGCGACGACCACCAGGTGGTGCTAATAGCAATCTGGCAGTGACAACCATAGAAGTCTCTAGGAGACCTCTGGCTGTCATGACAACCGATCGGTGACACGCGATCATGTGACGGGGTCACTGATAGGAAGATTTCTGGCGCAATTGCCGGAAGTGCATGTTAAATGCCACTGTCAGCGTTTGACAGCAGCATTTAACAGTTAATAGCCGCAGGTGGATCACGATTCTACCCGTGGCTGTTTTGGGCACATGCCTGCTGTTAAAATCAGCTGATATGTGCCAGGAAAGATGTGGGCTCACCACCGTAGCCCACATCAAAGGGAGGGTGTCCAACATCGGTGTACTATTATACCCAATGTTGGAAAGGGGTTAACATGTATTCACATTATGCCATGTACTGTAATTGTCAAAAAAATGTGTCCATATTAATTACTTCATTACTTAAATTGGACAAATAAATGAAGAATGCATTAAAATGTAATAAAACTTAGAAAGACCTTCATTGTTGTGAAATTTCTTATACGGTCAAATTCAAACATGATTTCCACATATCCATTAGAAAAGCTTTCATTGCTCCAACCAACATAATCATATCCAGGCCACATGTGGTATTCATGAGTCAGAGTGAAATCATCCAGTCCGGATACACCATCAGTCAGTTGTCCGAGTCCTTCCGTCATACTAAAGTGGGAATAAAAACAAAGAATTACGGCGCAATGTGCAAGAGCTGTGAAATGCATTTGCATGCAACAACTTTACTTTTAAAACTAGATCTTTCAGGTTGCACATTGATGTGTGGTGTTTCCACATGTTATGGAGAGATCCTCTAGATGATGCCTTTTAGTCCTGAAGAGAATAACTGATTATTATGACAAAGGCATCTTCTAAGGGGTGGACTAAAAAAAGGCAGTACATGATCAATCAGCTCTTCAGGCTGACTTGTTTGGAGCATGAAAAATGGACAAGTGTAAAAATCTGACCTGCTGACAAGGGATAAATTGGGAGGGCCAAAAACTGGGTCACAACTTTTCTAAAATGGCAGGTCTTATGTGTTGTTCCTGGTATGCAGTTGTTAGTACCTTTTGAAGAAAGGTTCAAGGAAAAACAGGTAAGCCAGCAAAAGGGTCATAATCCCTAAGGGGCTAACAATAAACTGATCCCCAGACTGTCCCGGACAGCATAGGGAGTGGAAGTTTTTCTCTCATTAATAGCATTATGGCACTTTACAAGTTTAGTCCCCTGAAGATTGTTCTTGGATGAAACGTGTCGGGACACCGCCTTAGGGAAAGTGCAGGGCATGTGCAATTTAGGGCTAGTTGTGGACTGCCCCTGTTAGGACAGGAGTCTGGGGATCAGTTTATTGTTAGCCCCTTAGGGATTTGGCAGGGTATTGTCTTCCCTTCATCTATCCTACAGTTGGACTGAACAGAGGATTTTCTGTGACTCCTGACCCATGACTCTACTTGGTGAGACTGTTCCTTTTATTATTTCCTCACCTGATTGTCTATTTCTTGGTCTTGAGAGACCTTTTGTAATTTTACATGACTTTTTCATATATGTGCAATTAGGTTATGGCATTTATGAGTGATTTTTCTCGATTGCTGTATCTATTAGATGTTTTGTCTACCTAAATTGACCATTAGGTGACCATCTATATCTTTAATTTTTAGGTGGGGCTCTTACTTCCCCTGCTCGGGGCCCACCTGCCAGTGGAACATTTGCATGCTTTTTATTTCACATGGGTGACACATGTTAGTATTTTAATTGACGGATTAAAGGTTATGTTTTATTTTTCACTTATTGCTTTATATTACATCAGTGTACTCAGGACAAATTGCACAATAACTTTTGGGGTTTTGTTACCCTTGGAAAAATGGGGATGAAAAGATCATTTTTGTGGAAAAAATATGATTTTTTAATTCTACGGCTCTTTGTTATAAACTTCTGTGAAGCGCTTGAGGATTCAGAGCTCTCACCACACATCTAGATACTTTCATTGAGGGGTATAGTATCAAAATGGGGTCACTTGTGAGGGGTTTCCACTGTTTAGGCACATCAGGGGCTCTCCAAACGCAACATGGCGTTTTATCTCAATTCCAGCCAAAAAAGTCAAATGTCGCTGCTTCCCTTCCGAGCTTTGCCATGCACCCAAATAGTGGTTTACCCCAACATATGGGGTATCAGCATACTCATGGCAAATTGCACAATAACTTTGGATGTCCTGTTACCCATGGGAAAATAAAAAATGGGGGTGAAAAGATCATTTTTGTGGAAAAAATGTGATTTTTTAATTTTACAGCTCTACGTTATAACCTTCTGTGAAGCCCTTGGGGGTTCAAAGTGCTCACCACACATATAGATAAGTTCCTTGGGGGGTCTAGTTTCCAAAATGTGGTCACTTATGGGGAGGTTTCCACTGTTTAGGTACATCAAGGGCTCTTCAAATGCGACATGGCATCCGCTCTCGATTCCAGCCAATTTGACATTCAAAATCTCAAATGATGCTCCTTCCCTTCTGAGCAGTGCCGTGTGCCTAAAGATTGGTCTTCCTCCACACATGGGGTATGGGTGTACTCAGGAGAAATTGCAAAACAAATATTGTGGTTCATTTTCTCCTGATACCCTTGACAAAATAAAAAAATTGTGTCCAAAGAAAAATTTGTGGGAAAAAAGTTAAATGTTCATTTTTTCCTTCCACATTGCTTCAATTCTTGTGATGTACCTAAAGGGTTAATACACTTCTTGAATGTGGCTTTGAACAGGGTGCAGTTTTTAGAATGGTGTCTCTTTTGGATATTTTCAGTTATATTAAGCCCCCCAAACTCACTTCAAATGTGAGGCGGTCCCTAAAAAAATGGTTTTGTAAATTTCGTTGGAAAAATGAGAAATCGCTGGTCAACAAAAAAAGTTTTGGTTTCAAAATTGTGCTGATGTAAAGTAGACATGTGGGAAATGTTATTTATTAACTATATTTTGTGACATGTATCTCTGATTTAAGGTCATAAAAATTAAAAGTTTGAAAATTGCAAAATTTTAAAAATTTTCACCATATTTCCACTTTTTTCATAAATAAACGCAAGTCATATCAAATAATTTTTTTACCACTAGCATGAAGTACAATATGTCACGAAAAAACAATCTCAGAATCAGCAGGATCCGTTGAAGCGTTCCAGAGTTACAAGCATATAAAGTGACAGTGGTCCGATTTCAAAATTAAGGCCTGGTCATTAACCTACAAAATGGCTTGGTCCTTAGGGTTAATTGTTTGTTGACCCGTGGAAGCGCAGTAGCGCGAAACGGCCGTCGTCACTCCCACTTCCCTGCTCCCATTCTCCCTTTGAAGATGTAGCAATAAAGCATGAAATCATACCAGGTGAATGCCATTCTTTTTTTTCTTGTTTTTTTTCAATGTAACTGTTTTTTCCTAAATGAGCACCGGAGGGTTGGTGATATTTGCCGGCTGCAGCTCTTGTACAGCAACACACGCCGTTACTTAAGGTGTCATAGCAGTGCGGATCCTCATTTTGTCTGTTGCACTACTTGGATTTTGGTACTTTTTTTTTTGGACCCGGCACGCATTCATTAGACACCTGTTTAATTGTGCAAAGCACAAAGAGGACAGTTTTGTTTTGACATCCGTTCAAATGGAGTCGGAGGCATGACTTATGGATATGGGACAGACCCCCACGCCATCTTAAAACCACCATAACTACACTAAACCTAGGCACTAGAATAAATACACAACACATTATTTTCGTTGTCAAAATGGCCACAGCTTTATTTAAATCACAGGATTAAAACAATCACAGTAGGAGTCAGGTGAAGTGCTAGTACATTGGGATTCACAAGTACTGTGATATCCCAGCTGTCTGACATACAGAACCAGGCCAGACAGCCATAAAGGGGTGGCACGCACTGGCTTGCCATTCAAGCAGAGACAGTAAACTTTCAGGGCACCAATGACCCTATTATCCTCACTCCTGTGCTTAACCACTGTGCCCGCCCCTGATTGACGTTACCATTACAACGTCCTTGAGGCTGGCCACCAAAGCCGAGCCTGTTCACCACCATGAGGTTTTACATCCTCTATTAGTTAAAATGAGTCCACATTAACTTGCCTGCAACTTCCACCTGACTCCTAAACCGCCACCAGAGAGGCCATTTGACACCTTAAATAGACTCTACCCCCATCAACCATGCCTAATAAAGCCATCAACCATTTCTACATGCTATGGAAAGACTGTAGACACAATTAATAAAAAATAAAATTAATCTGTCGGAGCTCTGGAATTTTATCAATGCCATGTTACCAAGTTATGATCGATAATATGGTAACTACAGCAAAATAACAGTTGCTAACCATCCTGCAATGAGGATCCCATAATGGGGAATGTGGAAAGTAAACCATAATTAAGGTCTTAGCTACAATCTGAATACCTGTATAATGACATCTGTCATGCCTCAAAAAACTATTATACTGCATGCATTGTAGTCAGCTCTAATAATTCACCAATTCACAGATTTTAGTTCTAGAAACCACCATTATTTACAGTAGCTGTGCAGTAAAATTTCTTAAACCCACTTACTATCACTACCCGGAAAGTGATGAACATATCAATACAAAGAAATTATAAATAGGGAGTAATTAAAAACTATATACAATATAACATCAACATTATAAGTAGTAATTTAAATAAACCTAAAGCAGAAAAAGTCTACAAAGGCATTATTAATAACCCTGCCACACCATTGTTAATTGTTTTTCATGCACTTGATAACATTTACTGTTGACCTCTCCAACTAGGTCAAAGACATTGGGAATAGGCATATTGCCCTTCGTACTAATGCACTTGATTACTTTACCCTTAGCCGCTCCCACTGGCTCAAGGGCACCGGGAGTAGGCATACTGCCCTTTGTGTTAATGCACTTGATTATACCCTTAGCAGCTCCCACCAGCTCAAGGGCATCGGGAATAGGCATATTGCCCTTCATGTTAATGCACTTGATTACTTTACCCTTAGTCACTCCCACTGACTCAAGAGCACACAGATTATGTACATTGCTCTTCATTTTCATGCACTAGATAACTGCATTGTCCAGACAACAACCTTGAAAGAAACATGGAAAGAAACATGGCTTGGTCAATATAAACAGTCAAAACCGTGCCTCGGCAATCTCAAGTCACATGAAAAAAGAGAGAGTCCTTGAAGCTATAGATTGTATTGAAAAGCATGCCTACCTTGTTCTCTTCTCCCCTCCAGCCGCTGTTCCTGGCTCAGAGGAGCCAATTTCTTCTGTAGGCATGCAAAATATGATTGCCATGACCCCAGGATCTTTACCCTAACAGGGTCCTATAAAATATTAATGCTTCTGGAGACCAGGGGGCCTTACCGTGATGGTCACCCCTTCATACCAGGGGGCCATACCCAAGATGGTTACCCCCTCCACACCAGGGGGCCATACATGAGATGGTTACCCACCACACCAGGGGGCCATACCTGAGATGATTACCCCTCAAAATCAGGGTGCCATACCTGAAATGGTTACCCTTCCAAACCCAGGGGGGGTCAGCGGCCAGTTTATTAACCAATAACATAAACATTTACAATAAGTATCAAATACACAATCTTATACGACCTGAGGGGGGTTCTTGGAGCCCCCAAAATTCTGGCTAAATATTTGGCAAAAACACAAGAACTTAAAACTCCACGTTACCCTCAGCCATAAACCCCAGCTCGAGGGCACCAAACATCCCATTCCGGGAAGTCCAACCACCAAAAGCTCCCGGGTAAAACCCTGTCCAGAGCCGTAACCAAAAAGCCAGATCCACTGAAAAAATTTTTAACTGTCCGGAATTTTTACTTCCAATTCCTTTTCGCTGATTCAGCGTTAACTCCAAGAACCCCACCCCAGAGGTCCATACTTAATATGGTTACCCCTACTGACCAATTTCTAAATAACTTCAAGGACCCACTAAAAGGAAAACAGTAATTCATGTACTTATTAAAATAAACATCAAAGCATAAATAACATTAACACGCTGGGAGGGGAGTCCTTGAAGCTCCCAAATCTGTTGATTACCAAACATAAAATGTACCAACAATTACTCCCAGCCGTTACCCCACTAGCTCGGGAGCACCATAACCCAAAGGGTTCCAATGTTCACTTGAATTTCCTAGGGATCCAACAAACCCTTGCCGAAACTCCCCTCCACCTTTCACCAGATCCAGAACCATATTAAATTCCAAAAGGAGGAAACCATATCCCATTGGATCCCCCAGACCATATTTAACCAACTTCAAGGACCCCTCCAACTGCACAAGATGTGAGATAAGTGAGGGTGAAAACCATGCAGGTTTACAACCAAGGTATACAACAGGTTAGTAATGGAAAATATCCCATCGTAAGGTCCGGAAATAGACAGAGATGAGCAATGCTGTGTTATATGCTGTAATAAATGAGAAGCCGCCTGCTCCTCTACAGCAGTTACAGACAGACTCTAATCACCAGCTGCGCATTAATGGTAAGAAATATGTAGGTCTAATATAAGCTGCCTGCAGCCATAGGTGTGTGAGCAGAAAACTGCAAGTTCTGTATCCCAGTCAGTCACTCTACTACATACAATTACAATAGACGAGAGACAGGGCTGAAAACTGGGCCCATGATGTGTTTTCCAGAGCAACGTGCAGCATCACACTAGGAGTGACCACTCACTGCCTGCCATGTGCTGAGTTATTAGTACACACTCAAATGTGCCGACTTACTCCACGATTATTTATTTTACACATGATAAAACATAATTCATTCAGGCCTGTGCTATCCACCATCTTAGGTAATATAAAATAAGCTCTTGGTGGATATACTCTGATCATGCAGCATACAAGGGGGAGGACAAAAGGCATCAATAGATACTGAAATCAAGCACTAAGCTGGAAGTCATGTCCTGGTTATATGTACAGTCAGGAAAATGACCTGGAGACACAGGATGTCTATACCCAGCATGATCCGTATATAGCAGAGTGAGGAGTGATATCATGTATACAGACCTGTGGTACAGGTTAAGTATACAGCACAGGAATAGAGCCTTTACATATACACCACATATAGTGAGTAACCTGGTTACACTGGATCTGCACACCCAGCCTCACAGTATATAACAGAGATGAGGTCACATACAGATCATCAGACTCCATAATTGGGAAGGGGGGGTAATCAGCACACAGCAGGGTCAGTATACAGTGCACTAACACGAAGTGCAGCCTCTCATCATCATACATATACCATCCCCCGACTGCTCCTCTCACCAGTGTCTCTAATACATGTGACTGCCCAGCTACACCATAGTAATGGCAGACACTGTATGCATCCCTGCTCTGTCCTATCATACATAAACCCAGAACTCATGAAGACTCTGTATAATACAGCAGTAATGTTGTACATCAGAAATGTCTGCAGGGAGGACACACAAAAGCTGCCTCTGCAATAAGTGAGGGAACATGGCAGCTACATGAATTTCTGAGGTAATCTTGCTCCCAGATATGATGTAGGAGCTGATACTACCCTAGTACACACTACACAATGTCTGAGGAGAATGCAGAGTAGTATATCAAACATGTCTGCAGGGAGGTCACACAGATGTTGTCTCACAGTCTGTGAGGAAAATGTAGCATGCACATGAGGGACATGGCAGCTCCATGAATTGCTGAGGTAATATTGATCCCATACATAATGTAGGTGCTGATACTACACTAGTACATGATGTCTGAGGTGAATGTGCTCCTATTATCTGTAATGTGAGGTGATAACCCCAGTATTATACTCCCTGACACTGCAGACATGCTTCCTCCTGTTCATCCTGTCCAAGAAAGAGGGAAGAGACACAGATTTCCTGCTCTATATAAGCCCCACCCTCCTCACAGTAACCCACCAGGCACAGACATACTGTGCTTCTTACTCTTAAAGCAACATCCCTCGTGCTTAAAATCTATACCACTATGCCAAAAAAGATGCAGGAATAAAGGTCCACCCATCCCCAAGTCATGTCCTCCTCTGCCTATGGCTCCAGTGGTTTCTTTACCTACAGTATATCTAATGGACTTCATGCGGGACGGGAGAATGCGGATGCATATTTCAGGGAGTGTGACCAACAGGATGAAGTTCTTTTTTTCTGAGTACGAGGATAAACTCATGAATTTAGTAGAAAGAGAAACAAAATTGTTTTGGTCTAACAATTCACTTAAATCATATGTGGATTGTGGATGTGTTCCTCGAGGATTGAGGGTGTGCGAGGAGATTTCACATTTTGGAGAAAATGCGTCATTTAGAACCGAATGGAATAATATATTTTTAAAATGTTCTCAAGAGCTTTGCAATTAGTTCTGAGATTTAACATGCAGAATTATGAAAAAGTAAATAAGAACATAATCAAGACTAAGGATGAATTAAAAACGAGATTAACAGATCAGCAATGGTCATCATTAAATAAAAAAATGGATACTAAGCTAATTCCTATCCAGGCTGAAATCAAACAAAGGAAAAGGGACAAATTTATCAGCAATAAAGGAGATTTTGAGTCGGAGCAAATTTAAGTAAACAACTATCAGGGTAATGCTAAATCAGGTCAATCTCGATATAGGAGAAATAAGAGGACCTATAAGTCAGATAAAAAAAGATTATATTACAACCGACTCAGACTCTAGTTTTGGTGAAGATCTCTCTGCACCGGTAGGATCATCTGATGAGATTGTGACCAATGAAATGGCATCTGTATCTTCCCAAGCCCCTTTAGACAGAGGACTAGGCGAGGGGGCAAGAGGAGGAAAAACCACGGTACAACACAAGAGAAAAGCGGTGTCTTGGAATCAGAGACAGCAATGTTTTTTTCCAATGACTTAAGGGCCTGTCACACTAAGCTATATCGCTAGCAATATCGCTATAACTTGTGACGTTATAGCGATATTGCTAGCGATATCGCTGTGTCTGATACTTACCTACGACCGGCTCCCCCACTGGTTATCGCTGATCGCGTGAGAACGTCCAGGACTGTTTCTCGTCGTCAGCTTCCTGCGGCGCTTCCTGTGGAGAGACGAGCGTGGAGCCGGGCGGGAGGACGCAGGATCGCCTAGTGTGACAGGTAAGTAGCGACCCCCGTCCCCAGCGATGTCGCTGGTGAGATCTGCCTGTGTGGCAGCTCACTAGCGACCACTTAGCGATGTACCAGCGATCCTGACCGCATCATATCTCTGGTCGGGATCGCTGGTACATCACTAAGTGTGACAGTACCTTTAGTTATTAATTTGACTGAGCATGTTTTGAGTCCAGCACATCTTTATTATCTAGGTGATTGGGCTTTTGTCTTCCTAAAGAGTTTAATATGGTGGACTTTGACCCCTTCCCGACCAATGACACAGCGTATGTGTGGCGCCCCTGAGGGTTCAGTCGCCACAGAAGTACTGCACCTCCTCCTGAGGTGTGGTACCCCACCATCCAGGTAAGGTGGAGACACCTGACCACACTCCAACACCTGCACCCCACACTAAAAAGTAGTGTAGCAAAGCACCTTCAGTGGCTCCCTGCTTGGAGTGTAGCATAGCACCCCTTGATGGCTCCCTGCTTGGAACACGAAACGTGCTGGGAGGTGGGTGGAGTTTAGTTCACATAAAAGAGCGGGAAGTGTTGAGTCAGTCGTTCAGTCATTCATTCAGTCAGTGAGTGAGGATGTAGAAGGACAGAGTGTGAGACAGAGAAGATACCCGGGAGGGGGATGGAAGAAGGGAGTGCTGCAGCAGGCCACAGTGATCTGGGTCTGCTGGCACAGGAAAGAGACAGAGAAAGGAAGCTTGATTCTCCATTGCAGCAAATCTCTCCTGAGGCTAAGTCCTTCTGTCCTCTTACTGAGCATGCTCATGGGACGAGCTCCCATTGGAGATCGGGAGTCATGTGCTCAGGTCCTGCTCCAAATCTCATTTGTCCATCTCAGAGACCTGGAGGCGTGCGGAAGGTCCCAGCTGCTATAAAAGGCGCGCATGGCTGTTCCGCCATGCGCTAGTATAGACTATACTTGCTGCTGTGTGAATGACGATGAATGCATGATTCTGGTGACTGACTCATTTGAAACCCCTACCCTTTGATATTACGCTTGTGTGAGGGATTGAGTTCAGTACCAGCGCCAGCGCGCCTCTACTTCATTGTCCACAGCTGCTAGCGTCTGACATTGTGCTTGCGTCTAGCATTGTCGTATAGCGGCAGTGTCCTTCGCCACACTGCAGTATCAGCCCACTTAAGCGTTCGCGGCTGCGACGCTACACACACGGTAGGTCTAGAAGGACTTAGTATCACCATCTTTGGCTATTCCTGTGACCTTATACCATGTGTGTAACTATTCTGAGTACTTGTGACCTTAACAGGCTCAGCTCTTTTGTTTATGTTCATAGGCATCTCTGTGATTTAACAGAGATTGCTCTGTGCACTTGGGTGATGGTTAAACCTGTGCACAATACCGCCATATTGCTTCTGCCACCACTTAGCAGCGGTTATATAACCTACTGCACGGTGGACCCCGAGCGGCGAACGCACTTTATTAGTTTTTTATTTAGTGCATTCCGCCGTTCCTAACGTTCCCCCAGCCGGAGTGCCACCTACTGTAATGATTACACCTACCAACAGCAGGCAGGCAACATCTATCCCTGTCAACCACCCCATGGTACAGGTAGCTACACCAGCTGTACCCCGGGCAGCAGTTGCACCAGCTGCCACCACCTCATCTTGTGTGAACCGGTCAGCAGGACAAGAGTGCCCTGAAGTGCTCCCCTGGAAGCAGCCAAGAAAACCAGCTTCCAGTACCCCAGGAGGGACCCACCAACATTAAGGAGAATATGCATAACTAACTCTGTTACCCAGGAGGGTATTTGCACCGTTGTGTTCTAAAGTTATTTTTGTTTTTTTTTGTATCATGTTGTTTCCAGTTGTTACCCAGTTTTATTGGCAGCGTTTTTCATGCTTGAACTGTGGAGATCATGGACACTGAATGATCCAGAACTTTATTGTAAATAGTTTGCACCTCTTTAGGTGCCCTCTCTTGGTTTTACATAGCCCTTTTATAAATAAGAACTACCTCACCGTGGAACATGGCTCCTACCAAAAGGACACTGCAAGAGATCCCGGCTGGGAGCGGTGTCCAGCACTTACAAGAATTATTGTGAAGTATTTTATAATGTACCTTATGACAGTATTAATAGAGAATAGCTTTTATATAGAATCTAGTTAATAGCAATGACTAATAGGAATGTTTTAATAAAGAGATTTGAATCAAGATGTAGATTTGGAAGATGCAGGTGACGAACCAGGCATCCACGGTTGTCACTTGGGGTTAATAAAAGAAAGTAGAGAATGTGTAAGAAGAAGTGATAATGCTTGAAATAGCACTTTAAATTAGGTAGCATAACTTTAAAGATAGTTAGTTAAAATTGTTGCCACGTTCAAGAGACAGTGCCTCTCATATTGAGAAGATTAGATAAGAACTGTTTATTTGCATTACAAAATTTTGTATGTTCCTGTATTTGTCAGCTTTTGTTTTCTTGCAGCCCGCGGACGTGCTGTGTTTAATGGGGGGTATGTGACACCCCTGAGAGTTCAGTCGCCACAGAGGTACTGCACCTCCTCCTGAGGTGTGGTACCCCACCATCCAGGTAAGGTGGAGACACCTGACCACACTCCAACACCTGCACCCCACACCACAAAGTAGTGTAGCAAAGCACCTTCGGCGGCTCCCTGCTTGGAGTGTAGCATAGCACCCCTTGGTGGCTTCCTGCTTGGAACACGAAACGTGCTGGGAGGTGGGTGGAGTTTAGTTCACATAAAAGAGCGGGAAGTGTTGAGTCAGTCGTTCAGTCATTCATTCAGTCAGTGAGTGAGGATGTAGAAGGACAGAGTGTGAGACAGAGAAGATACCCGGGAGAGGGATGGAAGAAGGAAGTGCTGCAACAGACCACAGTGATCTGGGTCTGCTGGCACAGGAAAGAGACAGAGAAAGGAAGCTTGATTCTCCATTGGGAAGAAGGATTAGCATGGAACATAAGGAGAATAAGATAACAAGGACCAGGGTTAGAGGAGAACCCTTTTCAAGCTCTAAGCGCAAGGCCGGGGTCTGGTCCCCGAGGTTGTACGGATACTAATGGTCCTGCAGCAGACACCGGAGGAATAGAAGTAGTGACCACTTTATTCCCACACAAGACTTGGGGGCACAACAGCAACATATTAGTGAGCCGGGACTTAGTAGCAAGGAGTCCCCGAAGCAGGCTACAGCTGTCTGCCGTACAAGTAGAGTTCATAGGAACATCTGACAGGAGGAACTCCAGTGTAACTCAGCACTAGGAGTACTTCATTCAAAGGCGCTATAAGAGGAGACGTTCAGGAAAGGCACATATATTGGTGGACTGTTGGAAAGGAGTACTTCATCTTGCCTGGAAGTTGGCTGAGCTCCTGACCCAGAGGACATGGCACGGATGCGGGAACCTGTACCTGCAACAGACTGTGAGTAAAGCTTTGGAACTACATGCCCTGGTGTCCTCCACTTATTCCTGCGCCAACTTGCCCAGCACGGCTACATCCCTTGCACCTGACACTACACCATCCAAGTGTCACTTCACCTACACTGCCCTGGGACTACAGCCCTGTCTGTGGAGGTCTATAACATCACTGCTGCACCACACCATCTGTCCCAGAGGATTTGTCTGCAGTGTCGGCTTACATCTTTATTGCCGAACACCACAGGTGGCATCACGAATCACTCATCATAAGCACACTGAACATTCCCCTTTTACAATGGGTGTCCAGGGCCATGGGTCGGGTCCCAGCTGCCGTGACATCTCTCATTGAAGCTCATCGGGCTCGGTACCGAGAACCCCACAGCCCTGGAAGGGCGACCCATATGCATCATGAAAGTCAGTGCCAATCCGACCGGGGTCAATGAAAGGTCACCCGACCCGCAGATTTAGAGGGCTTTGTACTTCACCACAGGGGGCGTGGCTTCGCCCCCACGTGGCTACGATCGCTCTGATTGGCTGTTAAAAGTGAAACAGCCAATCAGAGCGATAGTAATATTTCATCAATGAAATTTGATGAAATATTACTATCCAGCCATTCTACAATAGCATCGGACATGGCTGGAGACCGTGATCCGACCCCCCCACCAACTGACGGCGGCGATGTGCCGCCGCCACCTTCTGACAGCGGCGATCGGCAGCCGCCGCAATAATCTGCTCCCCCTCCACTTCCCCCTGCTTCCCCCTGCCTTACGATTGTCCCCTATAGCCTCCATTTATGAAAGAAGAGTGAAAAAAACACCAATAAGGTCAATAGTTTCAGTAGTATATCAAAGGACCTTAACAACAATTATGATTTAGATACAAATTAAAAGAATAAACCTTTAATATAGTCTCAAAATATAAGACAAATACATCCACACAGAAACACTGAAACAAACAACCGTGTCACCTGTTAAGACCTACAATGGGGCCCTGATATCACAAACTGCCTAACAACGGAGGTTGGCACCCTAAACATGATCGAGATTGGCGCCCCCGTTCCACGGCGGCTGTACCCTAAAACTCCTAGATGACCCTGAGTATGTACTGCAATTGATCACTCATTTACTCAGAAAGGAGTGTAAAGGGGTTGCCAAGAGAAAAATATTGAGTAGGCAACAATAGAAAAGGTGCAAAAATAGTGCAAACGAAGACAGGACATAAAGTGACATGTGCAAATTGAAGTACCTAACTTTCTGTTCCCTGTACTGAACACCTTCCTGCCCGCGGAGGTTGGCACCCTACTGGTCAGCGGAATGGCTCCCCTGCTCAACGAAGACTTACCCTAGAATGGCCCTATTATGGCGTGTCAAAGAAGATAACAGGGTATTAACAATAATAATAGTAGAAGGCAAACCTGTACACATATTCAATACTAGAGAATACATATGCACAGTTTGTTGATAACAAAAAGAAAGGTACTCATATTTAGATGGCGGATGGGTAAAAACCTCAACGCGTTTCTCCTAACAGGATCATCAGGAGGCAGATGGTTAGATGCTTTCTACTATTATTATTGTTAATACCATGTTATCTTCATTGACAAGCCATAATAGGGCCATTCTAGGGTAAGTCTTCGTTGAGCGGGGGGCGCCATTCCACTCACCAGTAGGGTGCCAACCTCCGTGGGCAGGAAGGTGTTCAGTACAGGGAACAGAAAGTTAGGTACTTCAATTTGCACATGTCACTTTATGTCCTGTCTTCGTTTGCACTATTTTTGCACCTTTTCTATTGTTGCCTATTCAATATTTTTCTCTTGGCAACCCCTTTACTCCCCTATAGCCTCCCCAGTACCTCATGAGTCCCGCTACCTCCCGGTGTCCTGCCATCTTCTCTCCATGGGTTCCGCCATCTTACAAAATGGCGGGCACATGCGCAGTGCGCCCGCGAATCTGCCAGCCGGCGGATTCATTCATTCTTTTTACAGGTACACTTTGATCACTGTGATAAACTATCACAGTGATCAAAACACAAAATAAAGTAAATAAAGCCCCCCTTTATCACCCCCATAGCTAGTGACACATAATGAAATAAAGAAAATATATTTATTTTTATTTTTCCTTTAGGGTTAGGGTTAGAATTAGGGTTAGGGTTGCAATCAGGGTTAGGGTTGCAATCAGGGTTAGGGTTGTAATTAGTGTTAGGGTTAGAATTAGGGTTTGGGTTGGAATTAGGGTTAGGGTTGGGATTAGGGTTAGGGCTGGAATTAGGGTTAGGGTTGGAATTAGAGTTAGGGTTGGAATTAGGGTTAAGATTAGGGTTATGGGTGTGTTGAGGTTGGGATTAGGGTTAGGCTTGTGGTTAGGGTTATGGTTGGGATTAGGGTTAGGGGTGTGTTGGAGTTAGGGTTGGGATTAGGGTTAGGGGTGTGTTGGGGTTAGGGTTGAGTTAGAATTGAGAGGGTTTCCACTATTTAGGCACACCAGGGGGTCTCCAAACGAGACATGGTGCCACCATTGATTCCAGCCAATTTTGCATCCAAAAAGTCAAATAGTGCTCCCTCCCTTCCGTGCCCCGACATGTATCCAAAAACAGTGGTTTACCCCAACATATGAGGTATCAACGTACTCAGGAAAAATTGCACAACAACTTTTGGGGTCCAATTTCTCCTGTTACATTTGTGAAAATAAAAAATTGTGGGCTAAAAAATTATTTTTTGATGAAAAAAAATGATTTTTTATTTTCACAACTCTGTGTTAAAAACTTCTGTGAAGCACTTTGGGGTTCAAAGTGCTCACCACACATCTAGATAAGTTCCTTAGGGGGTCTAGTTTCCAAAACAGTTCTCACTTGTGGGGGGTTTCCACTGTTTAGGCACATCAGGGGTTCTGCAAACATAACATGGTGTCCGATCTCAATTCCAGCCAATTCTGCGTTGAAAAAGTCAAACGGTGCTCTTTCCCTTCCGAGCTCTACCATGCACCTGTCAGAAACAGCGCACTGAACTTGCTCACTGAGCCAGTGCGCGTGTCCTGAGTAAAGCAAACTGTGCTCAAAGATACCTGTGGAGCGGGCAGCAGCCGAGTAGATGAGCACTTCAGAGCCGCAGGACCTGAAGCACGTGACTGCTAGGGGCGTGGCCTAAACTCCAGAGAGAGCTAGGAGCTGCAAGAGAACTCCTAGCAGGGTAACTGCGAGACAAAGTTACCAAGGGGCATAGACAGGGAGAATAGTCAGGACGTAGCCAATTAGTCATACACAGAGATAGCTGCAAGGTACAAGAGGGGCGAGCAGAGAGTAGTCAGGTCACAGGCAATGAGTCATACACAGGGAGGATAGCACAGTATAGAATCAACAGGCAAACTCACAACGGGAAACAGAACCGGGTCAGAACCATATAAACAAGCTATAACAACGAACAGGCACAGGCACACAGAGGTCAGCACACTCGGCCAAAGGCAAAAGTATAACTGGCAGGGATTGGAACTTCCCAGGGGTTTAAGAAGCTCTCCCAGAACCAGAAAGAGGCCACAATCATTAAGCCTAGGTGTGCAGGTCAAAACCTGCACTAAGCTCCAGACATTAACCCCTGATGTGCAGCTCAAAAACCTGCACTGGGATCATGACAGCACCCAAACAGAGGTTTACCCCCACATATGGGGTATCAGCATACTCAGGACAAATTGCACAACAACTTTTGGGGTCCAATTCCTCTTGCTACCCTTGGTAAAATAAAAAAAATGGGGCAAAAAGGTCATTTTTGTGAAAAAAAATATGATTTTTTATTTTTATGGCTCTACATTCTAAACTTCTGTGAAGCACTTGGGGTTCAAAGTGCTCACTACACATCTAGGTAAGTTCCATGGGGGGGTCTAGTTTCCAAAATGGGGTCACTTGTGGGGGTACTCCATTGTTTAGGCTCACAGGGGCTCTCCAAACATGACATGGTGTCTGCTAACGATTGGAGCTAATTTTCCATTCAAAAGTCAAATGGCGCTCCTTCCCTTCTGGGCCCTGCCATGCGCCCAAACAGTGGTTTATGACCACATATGAGGTATCGGTGTACTTAGGAGAAATTGCCCAACAAATTTTAGGATCCATTTTATCCTGTTACCCAAGTGAAAATGAAGAAATTGAGGCTAAAAGAAAATTATTGTTAAAAAAAAATACTTTTTTTTTTTCGGATCAATTTGTGAAGCACCTGAGGGTTCAAAGTGCTAACAATGCATCTAGATAAGTTCCTTGGGGGGTCTAGTTTCCAAAATGGGGTCACTTGTGGGGGAGCTCCAATGTTTAGGCTCACAGGGACTCTCCAAATGCGACATTGCAACCGCTAACGATTGGAGCTAATTTTCCATTCAAAAAGTCAAATGGTGGTCCTTCCCTTCCACGCCCTGCCGTGCTCCCAACAGTGGTTTATGACCACATATGAGGTATCGGTGTACTCAGGAGAAATTGCCCAACAAATTTTAGGATCCATTTTATCCTGTTGCCCATGTGAAAATGAAAAAATTGATGTTAAAAAAAAATTTTGTTGGAGAAATTAAAATGTCCATTTTTTCCTTCCAAGTTTCTTTAGTTCTTGTGAAGCACCTGAAGGGTTAATAATCTTCTTGAATGTAGTTTTGAGTAGCTTGAGGGGTGCAGTTTTTAGAATGGTGTCACTTTTGGGTATTTTCTGCCATATAGACCCCTCAAAGTGACTTCAAATGTGAGGTGGTCCCTTTAAAAAATGGTTTTGTAAATCTTGTAGTAAAAATGAGAAATCGCTGGTCAACTTTTAAACCTTATAACTTCCTAACAAAAAAAAATTTTGTTTCCAAAATTGTGCTGATGTAAAGTAGACATGTGGGAAATGTTATTTATTAACTATTTTGTGTCACACAATGCTCTGGTTTAACAGAATAAAAATTAAAAATTTGAAAATTGCGAAATTTGCCAAATTTTTGCCAAATTTCCGTTTTTTTAACAAATAAACGCACAAATTATCGACCTAAGTTTACCACTATCATGAAGCCCAATACGTCATGAAAAAACAGTCTCAGAATCGCTAAGAAGCGTTGAAGCATTCCTGAGTTATTACCTCATAAAGGGACACTGGTCAGAATTGCAAAAAATGGCCAGGTCATTATGGTCATTAGGCTTGGTCATGAAGGGGTTAAAGTTGATTTATTTAAGGCAATCAGGAAAATTCACCTGCATAAATCTTTTCAATCAACAAAAGCCAGTAGTACACTGTTATGAATGAGTCACCGAAGGAGGAAAAAACAAAAATACAAGCTAAGTCCAGAAAACCAGAGAGGTTGGTAGCTATCGGATTGCAGACCCCTGATCCTATCCACAACAACTAACAGTAGCCATGGGGGGTTCCTACGATGCCCTAGACCCCTCGATCACAGCCGGAGAACTAAATAGGCCTAAAGAAAGAAAGGGGAAATCTAAACTGCCCCAGAGCAGACCCCAAAGCAATAGGCAGCCCCCAACATATAATGACGGTGAAGCAAGATGAAAACACTAACACAGATAGAAAGATAGGTTGAGCAAACAATAGGGCCCAAGCTAACTAAAAAGGACAGGATAGAAAAGCTGCTGTCTGCAATCCGTAAAAAACCCTACCAAAAAATGTCCCAACTGTCTGATAGGAAAAACAGGCCCTGAAGTGGCTAGGACTTCAAAAAGACTATATCAGCACTCAGGTAAATTCTGAAGACAAAGCAAAGAGACAAACTGATCAGAGACAAAAATGGAACTCAGCACACCCCCGACCGGGGATGGCTGAACTCCAAAAAACAAAGTAAACAAAACAAAACTAATAAGTTCAATAGCAGAGCAAAAACTTATCTTTGGGAAGCAGGAATCAGACTGGT
This sequence comes from Dendrobates tinctorius, assembly GCF_039654945.1. Taxonomy (NCBI): domain Eukaryota; kingdom Metazoa; phylum Chordata; class Amphibia; order Anura; family Dendrobatidae; genus Dendrobates; species Dendrobates tinctorius. The sequence goes on along the minus strand of NW_027361680.1, from coordinate 6,671,609 downwards.
CTGCAAGAATCCAGCAGAGAAATCACCAGCGACTCAGAAGGGCGTCGGCTGCCTTATATCCAGTCAGAAGTTCCTGTTACCCAGTCATCATCTACCAGCTCAGGTGTTTGGTAATCAGCCTCACTACCTTCCTTCACCAGAAGAGGGAGTTCATCAGACATCGACGGTGAAGGGGAAAATGAACTCACAACAGTAGACCTGTGGAACATGACAGCCCTTGCACTGTGTTAGAGAGGAAGCCTTAGTTTTAAACAGTTTGTGCAACACACGAGGTGATAATATTGTGGATGGCATCATAAAATCTGAATCTATTAAACCATTTTTGGGAGGGGTAAGATCAACTTACATGCCCCCCACTTCAATGGGCAATGTAATAGATCTTTTTGAGATGCAAGTAATAAAAAATATGGAAGCATTAATTTACAAAAAAGCCCCTTCTAATTTGTTAGTTGAAGAAAAGCATGCTTTGGCTGAAATTTCGAGTTGGTCAGATGTAGTGGTGAGAACCGCTGATAAAGGCGGCAGTATGCTGTTGTTGCCCAAGATGCAGTATCTAACAGAAGCTAGGAGACAGCTTTCTGATAATTTGACGTATTCTAAACTTCAAAATGACCTTACCAATAAGTTCAAAAATGAGCTCCGTTCCTTTTTAATGAGGTATGTGGAGATAGGAACCATCTCTAAAAAGAAAGCTGAGAGATTGCTACCAGAGTTCCCCCAAAAACCGCATTGGTACTATATCCCCAAGGTGCATAAATCCAGGTCTTCCCCCCTGGTAGACCCATCGTATCTGGGATAGAGTCTCTTACAGAGCCTCTGTCCCAGTACATGGACTGGCTCCTACACCCACTCCTTAAAGACATCCCTTTGTATATAAAGGACACCAAAGATTTTCTAAGTGTCATCAATGATTTTTCATGGCAGATTGGCTTTTCTCTGGTCTCCATAGATGTAGAGAGTTTATATACGAAAATTCCTCAAGATTTTGGGATGAGAGCCATAAAAGAGATATTAAACACAACTGAAAAGGATTCTACCTTTATCAATTTTGCCTGCGAGGGGAAATAGTTGTTTTGCAGCATAATGTCTTCAAGTTTCAAGATACCTGGTATTTACAGAAGGACGGGACTGCGATGGGGACTCCGGTAGCTTGCACCTTTGCAAACTGTCACGTCCGCCATGTCTGCCATGTCTGTTTGTCTCAAGAACTCCTGGAGCGATGTGCATGCGCATGTTTTGTCTGCTGTCCTGCATGTTCGCTAGAGCTGTGTGCACACTCACCTCATGTCTGAGCTGCAGGATGCCTGCGTTTCTGCTCTGCCTTCTGTGATCTTCTTGTCTTGTCTAGAGTCCCTGATCATGTGTCCCTGCCTGGATCCTGCACTGTCTGGTTCTGCAATCATCTCGTCATGTCTGGAACGCTGATCATGTGACGTTTCCTAAAGATCCTGCACTGTCTGGTTCGGTAATCATCTCGTCATGTCTGGAACTCTGATCATGTGACCTGTCTAGGTTTCAGCACTGGATCTGCCGTCGTCTCGTCATGTCTGGAATTCTGATCATGTGACTGTGCTCTGTTATCCTGTGGATCTGAACCGGAAGTGTTCCCCTGGTCCTGACCTGGAAGAGGAGGTGCTATGCCCTATATCAGGCCGCCCCTTCCTTTGCTCAGGGCCTGATTATTGTGTTGCTTCCCTGCAAGGCTCTGGGTCTGTGGGGTTGCTCCCTCTATTCTGTGCCCTTGCACTTTGCTCTGTAGTGCGTCTCTGCACACGCTCCGTGCTCGTATTCCGCCTCTTGTCTTGTGCCATGTCTTGTGTTGTCTCTCGTGCCATGTTTGTCTTTGCCTTGCCTTGTAGTCCTTCTGCTGTTCTTTGTCTTAGTCTGTTTTGCTATGTCTCGCCTTAGCTATGCTTTGACTTGTAGTCCTTCCTTTGTTCTCTGCCTCGCCTGTTTTGCCATGTCTTGCTCTTGCTATGCTTTGACTTGTAGTCCTCCCTGTGTTCTCTGCCTTGCTATTCCTTGCTTTGTGTTCCTCCCTATGGTCTCAGTCTTTGCTTGCTCTGCCTCGCTCCTATGGTGCTCTTTAGTGCTCCCTGGCAAACGCACCATTTCTCCTCTCCTTAGTGCTCGTTTCTTTGTCTAGTCCCAAGGTCTTCCCTTGGCCCGGCTCTGGGCTTCTGCCTACGCTCCGCTGCTAGACTCTGTCCTCGCTCTGACCTGGCTCTGTTTCTGCTTGTGTTCCTTGCCTTGTTCCCTGCCTTGTCCTTGCATTGAACCCCGGCGTGGGTTCCCCTTGGCCATCTCCTGTGCCGTGGTAAGTGCCACGTGTTTGTGTGCACTGGCCAGTGTGGCGTGCCCCCTGCGTGGCTCCTAGCATGCACCCTGCCTTGAACCCTGGCGTGGCTCCTAGCACGCACCCTGCCTTGAACCCTGGCGTGGCTCCTAGCACGAAGGTTCCTTTGCCCCCTCCTGTGCCTTAGTCGTGCCTCGTGCTGGCGTTACAGCCGTGTGCATTGGCCAGTGAGGTGTGCGTCCCTGCGTAGCTCCTAGCACGCAGCCCTGCTCTGAACCCTGGCGTGTCTCTACACGCACCCTGTCTTGTCCCTTGGCGTGTCTCTACACGCACTCTGTCTTGTATCTTGTACCTTGGCGTGTCTCTACACGCACTCTGTCTTGTACCTTGTCCCTTGGCGTGTCTCTACACGCACTCTGTCTTATCCTATGCTTTGGCGTGGCTCTACACACGCACCCTGTCTCGTTTGTGAACCTTGGCGTGTCCCCTACACACGCACCTCGCTTTGAACCCTGGCGTGTCCCCTACACATGCACCTAGCCTTGAACCCTGGTGTGTCCCCTACACACGCACCTAGCCTTGGACCCTGGCGTGTCCCCTACACACGCACCTAGCCTTGGACCTTGGCGTGTTCCCTAAACACGCACCCTGCTTGGATATCTGTCGTGCCTCCTTGCCTGAACCCTGGTTTGCCTGCCGGATGCCCGGAACCTGCCGACCGTTGCCAGAGGTCCGGAACAAGATGACTACGGCCTGATGTCCGGAGCTGACGTCCGCAGCCTGATCCCTGGACCCTGTCGGTTTGCCAGCAGTCCGGAGTCCGATGCCATCATGCCATTACCTGTGCCTAGGCGTGCCATCTGGCACGTACCATGTTATGGACCTTGGCGTTCCCACGCGCGCATCTTGCACGTTTTGCTTGTTTACTCTGTATGTGATCCTGTGTTAATCTAATGAAGATACCTTGCACCTACGTCTAGTCTCGTCTTGCTTCCTGCTCGTCCTTGTCGTCAGACACTCGTCTAGTGTCCCCTGAGCTGGCCGTCTGGTCCCAGCAGTCGTGGTGGCTCACCCCTTGGTCTTGCCCCTGACACTCCCTGTATAGGGGGTGGATTCTCACAAGGTCAGCTCGCCCTCGGTGGGTGGGTGCCACGACCCAGAGGGTCCACTCAAAAAATGGGCTCAGCAGGAGCTGAGTCCGTCACACAAACTTGTTTTTAGCGTTGTTTGAAAACAAACATGTCTATTCTATCCATAATCCATATCTGAAACATATTAAATTATACATCAGGTATGTGGATGACATATTTATGGTGTGGGATGATAAGTTAGTTGCCTACATCTACAGTTCTAACATGAATATGTCATATACTGCAAAATTTGGGGGCATATCTATAGAATTTTTGGATGTTTTCTTAGAAATTAAAGATGGGCTCTTGCGCACCACAGTATACAGAAAACCTTCTTCCACTAATGCCATGTTACATTACGATAGTTTCCATCCATTTTACACAAAACATTCACTACCGTATAGCCAGGTCCTTAGATTGAAAATAATTAAAAATACCTCTACTGGTTATAAACAGCAATCTGCAGATTTATACAGAAGATTTATAGAGAGGGGTTATCCAAGTGCACTACTCAAAAAAACAAGGACAGGATTAACTAGGACTAGAGATGAGCGAGTATACTCTTTAGGATTCGGTACTCGGCAAGTAATGCGGTACTCGTGGTACTCGAATCCTAGCGAGTAAATTTCACTACTTGCCTCGCAATATTCAGATCTCCTGCCCGGCATGTGTCAGCCAATCACAGTAAAGCCAATGCCTTCTTTGTTGTGGCATTACTGTGATTGGGTGGCTGCGCAGCGTCATATGTGTGTGTGGGGGTCTGTGAAGGCTCTTCCGGGCTGATCGGGGGTCTGTACGGGCTCTGCCGGGCTGATCGGGGGTCTGTACGGGCTCTGCCAGGCTGATCGGGGGTCTGTGCAGGCTCTGCTAGGCTGATCGGGGGTCTGTGCCGCACAGACCCCCGATCAGCTGGCCAGAGCCCGCACAGACCCTGATCAGCCCTGCAGAGCCTGCACACACACAGTTCCACAGACCCCTACACACATTCTCCACCCGCACACATAGTCTCCGCCCATTACTCGCATTTCCCTTAGACATACAGTACAGACCAAAAGTTTGGCCACACCTCATTCAAAGAGTTTTCTTTATTTTCATGACTATGAAAATTGTAGATTCACTCTGAAGGCAACAAAACTATGAATTAACATATGTGCAATTATATAATTAACAAAAAATTGTGAAACAACTGAAAATACTGTATGTCTTATATTCTAGGTTCTTCAAAGTAGCCACCTTTTGCTTTGATTACTTTGCACACTCTTGGCATTCTCTTGATGAGCTTCAAGAGGTAGTCACTGGAAATGGTTTTCACTTCACAGATGTGCCCTGTCAGGTTTAATAAGTGGGATTTCTTGCCTTATAAATGGGGTTGGGACAATCAATTGTGTTGTGCAGAAGTCTGGTGGATACACAGCTGATAGTCCTACTGAATAGACTGTTAGCTGCTTTTTTCTTACAATAACACAAATTCTAAGTAAAGAAAAATGAGTGGCCATCATTACATTAAGAAATGAAGGTCAGTCAGTCCGAAAAATTGGGAAAACTTTGAAAGTGTCCCAAGTGCAGTGGCAAAAACCATCAAGCGCTACAAAGAAATTGGCTCACATGAGGACCGGCCCAGGAACGGAAGACCAAGAGTCACCTCTGCTGCGGAGGATAAGTTAATCTGAGTCACCAGCCTCAGAAATCGCAGGTTAACAGCAGCTCAGATTAGAGACCAGGTCAATGCCACACAGAGTTCTAGCAGCAGACACATCTCTACAACAACTGCTAGGAGGAGACTTTGTGCAGCAGGCCTTCATGGTAAAATAGCTGCTAGGAAACCACTGCCAAGGACAGGCAACAAGCAGAAGAGACTTGTTTGGGCTAAAGAACACAAGGAATGGACATTAGACCAGTGGAAATCTGTGCTTTGGTCTGATGAGTCCAAATTTGAGATCTTTGGTTCCAACCACCGTGTCTTTGTGCGACGCAGAAAAGGTGAACGGATGGACTCTACATGCCTGGTTCCCACAGTGAAGCATGGAGGAGGAGGTGTGATGGTGTGGGGATGCTTTGCTGGTGACACTGTTGGGGATTTATTCAAAATTGAAGGCACACTGAACCAGCATGGCTACCACAGCATCTTGCAGCGGCATGCTATTCCATCCGGTTTGTGTTTAGATGGATCATCATTTATTTTTCAACAGGACAATGACCCCAATCACACCTCCAGGCTGTGTAAGGGCTATTTGACCAAGAGAGAGAGTGATGGGGTGCTATACCAGATGACCTGGCCTCCACAGTCACCAGACCAGAACCCAATCGAGATGGTTTGGGGTGAGCTGGACTGCAGAGTGAAGGCAAAAGGGCCAACAAGTGCTAAGCATCTCTGGGAACTCCTTCAAGACTGTTGGAAGAGCATTTCCGGTGACTACCTCTTGAAGCTCATCAAGAGTTTGCAAAGCAGTAATAAAAGCAAAAGGTGGCTACTTTGAAGAATCTAGAATATAAGACATATTTTCAGTTGTTTCACACTTTTTTGTTAATTATATCATTCCTCATGTGTTAATTCATAGTTTTGATGCCTTCAGAGTGAATACACAATTTTCATCGTCATGAAAATAAAGAAAACTCTTTGAATGAGGTGTGTCCAAACTTTTGGTCTGTACTGTACATCGGTCTTGCTACTCGATACGAATACCTGAGTATTAGGAGCTACTCATAACGAATACAGCGAGTCCGAGTATTTCACTACTCCCTCATCCCTAACCGTGACCCATTACAATGTCATTCAAGAAAAAATGAGAGTGAGGCAGCCAAAAGATTCATTTTTAGCTTTAACCCCTTCACCCCCAAGGGTGGTTTGCACGTTCCGGGACCGGGCCAATTTTTACAATTCTGACCACTGTCCCTTTATGAGGTAATAACGCTGAAACACTTCCATGGATCCCGGTGATTCTGACATTGTTTTCTCGTGACATATTGTACTTCATGTTAGTTGTAAAATTTCATTCCTATAACTTACGTTTATTTGTGAAAAAAACAGAAATTTGGCAAAAATTTCGAAATTTCGCAATTTTCCAAATTTCAATTTTTATGCCCTTAAATCACAGAGATACGGTACACAAAAACTTAATAAGAAACATTTGCCACATGTTTACTTTACATCAGCACAATTTTGGAACCAAAATTTTTTTTTGTTAGGAAGTTATAAGGGTTAAAAGTTGACCAGCAATTTCTCATTTTTACAACACCATTTTATTTTTACCGACCACATCACATTTGAAGCCACTTTGAGGGGTCTATATGATAGAAAATACCCAAAAGTGACACCATTCTAAAAACTGCACCCCTCAAGGTGCTCAAAACCACATTCAAGAAGTTTATTAACCCTTCAGATGCGTCACAGGAATTTTTTGAATATTTAAAAAAAAAATGAACATTTAACTTTTTTTCACAAAAAAAATAATTCAGGTTCAATTTTTTTTTATTTTACCAAGGGTAAAAGGAGAAATTGGACTGGAAAAGTTATTGTGCAATTTGTCCTGAGTACGCTGATACCTGATATGTGGGGGGAACCACTGTTTCGGCGCATGGCAGAGCTCAGAAGGGAAGGAGCGCCGTTTGACTTTTTCAATGCAAAATTGGCTGGAGTGACTGCATTTTGGAAACTAGACCCGCCAAGGAACTTATCTAATATGTGGTGAGAACGATGAACCCACAAGGGCATCACAGAAGTTTATAACGTACAACGGTACAATTAAAAAAATCATATTTTTTCCACAAAAATGATCTTTTCACACCCAATTTTTATTTTACCAAGGGTAACAGGACCCTAAAAGTTATTGTGCAATTTTTCCTGAGTACGCTGATACCCCATATGTGGGTGTAAATGACTATTTGGGTGCATGGCAGAGCTCGGTAGGGAAGCAGTGCCATTTGACTTTTTTGGCTGGAATTGAGATCGGACACCATGTCGCGTTTGGAAAGCCCCTGATGTACCTAAACAGTGGAATCCCCCCACAAGTGACCCCATTTTGGAAACTAGACTCCCTTAGGAACCTATCTAGATGTGTGGTGAGCACTTTGAACTCCCCCAGTGCTTCACAGAAGTTTATAACGCCCGGGCGTGAAAATAAAAAAATTGTATTTTTTACACAAGCATGATCATTTAGTCCCCATTTTTTTTTATTTTTCCAAGGGTAGCAGGAGAAAATGGACCCCAAAAGTTGTTGTCCAATTTGTCTTGAGTACACTGATACTCCATATGTGGGAGAAAACTACTGTATGGGCCCACGTCAGGGCTCGGAAGGGAAGTAGTGACGTTTTGGAATGCAGAACTTTGATGTAATGGTCTGTGGGTGTCATGTTGCCTTTGGAGAGCCCCTGATGTACCTAAACAGTGGAAACCCCAACCACAAATGACACCATTTTGGAAACTAGACCCCCTAAGGAACTTATCTAGATGTGTGGTGAGCACTTTGAACCCCCAAGGGCTTCACAGAAGTTTATAATGCCCGGGAGTGAAAATAAAAAAATTGCATTTTTTCCACAAACATGATCATTTAGTCCCCAATTTTTTTTATTTTCCCAAGGGTACCAGGAGAATATGGACCCCAAGAGTTGTTGTCCAATTTGTCCTGAGTACGCTGACACCCCATATGTGGGAGAAAACTACTGTATGGGCCCACGTCGGGGCTCGGAAGGGAAGTAGTGACGTTTTGGAATGCAGACTTTGATGGAATGCTCTGCGGGTGTCGTTGCATTTGGAGAGCCCCTGATCTACCTAAACAGTGGAAACCCCACACAAATGATACCATTTAGGAAACTAGACCCCCTAAGGAACTTACCTAGATGTGTGGTGAGCACTTTGATCTCAGCCCTAACCCTAGCCCTAGCCCTAACCCTAGCCCTAACCCTAGCCCTAAACTTAATGGGAAAATGGAAATAAATACATTTTTTTCATTTTATTATTTTTCAATAACTAAGGGGGTGAAAACGGGGGGTTTGATTTACCATTTATGGCGGTTTTTATTTTTGGCAGCTGTCACACGCTAAAAGACGCTTTTTATTGTAAAAATAGTTTTTGCATCACCACATATTGAGAGCTATAATTTTTCCATATTTTGACCCACTGAGTCATGTGAGGTCTTATTTTTTGTGGGACGAGTTGACATTTTTATTGGTATCATGTTCGGGCACGTGTCATTTTTTGTTTGCATTACATTCTGATTTATGGGACGCAGAATGAACAAAAAACAGCGCTTCATGAATTTCTTTTGGGGGGTGCGTTTACACCGTTCCGCGTGCGGTAAAATTGATAAAGCGGTTTTATTCATTGGGTCAGTACAGTTGCAGCGATACCTCATTTATGCCATTTTTTTATATTTTGGCGCTTTTATGCAATAAAAACAATTTTATATAAAAAATAATTATTTTTGCATCGCTTTATTCTGCGAGCTATAACGTTTTTATTTTTTCTCTGATGATGCTGTGTGGCGGCTCGTTTTTTGCTGGACAAGATGATATTTTCAGCGGTACCATGGATATTTATATGCGTCTTTTTGATCGTGCGTTATTGCACTTTTTGTTAAGCAGTATGATAATAAATCATTATTTTTTGCTTTGTTTTTTATTTTTATTTTTTAAGGGGTTCGCTAAAGGGGTTAACTAATGGGACAGTTTTATAGGGCAGGTCGTTATGGACACGGCAATACCAAATATGTGTACTTTTATTGTTTTTTTTTTCTTTATTTCCAAAAAATTAATTTATTAGGGAATTTTTTTTTTTTTAATTTATTTAGCGATTTTTAAAAAATGATTTTTACACTTTTTTTTAACTTTATTAGGTTGTCCCAGGGGGGACATCACTGTCCTATGACAGATCGCTGATCTGCCACATCGCAGATCACTGTAACAGATCAGCAATCTGTCACAGGCATTGAAGAAGACTTCCTCGTGCCTGTGCTTTGCAGGCACTGAGGAAGCCAGCTCCCTGCAGGCCCCCGAAGGTCCCCGTCGCCATCTTGGATCCAGGGACCTGCAGGGAAAGAGCCCCCCCGCAGCAGCGCTGCACATTGCGCTGCTGTAGGGGGCTCAGGGAAGCACGGAGGGAGCCCCCTCCCTGCCGATGCTTCCCTTTAACCCCCGGTACACCGCGATCGTGTTTGATCGCGGTGTGCAAGGGGTTAACGTGTCGGGGGCGGTCTGTGACCGCCCCTGACACATAGTGCCGGGTGTCAGCTGTGATAATCACCATGTGGGCGCCGCTGATCGCGCTAGACGTACTGTCCCGTCCATGGGCATAGGGGCCCAGGTCCCATGGACGGGATAGTACGTCTGATGTCAGAAAAGGGTTAACTACGGTCCAATGGACAATTTCATTAGATCAACAATTCGGGAAAATTGGCATATTCTTGAACGAGACAATGATTTATCAGATGTTGTGGCCAGAGGACCACTATTTTCCTGTAGACGGAGTGTCAGTTTAAAAGATGTTCTCGTGCACAACCGTATGGATGAAGAGTATAGTAATTGGTTGGGAGCTAATAATCCAAAGGGTAACTATAGATGTGGATATTGTCCTTTTTGTTCATATCATATTACAGACCGTTGTTTACATATAGGAGTGATTACACATCGCATTTTTTACTTTATATCTTGCAAAAACACACATATAGTGTATGTGATTTTCTGACCCTGTAGGTTCTTTTATATTGGGAAAATGATACGTCCTCTTTATGTTAGATTTAGAGAGCATTTTAATTCTATTGCCTCAGGCAACGGTGTACCAAGATGGATTAACCATATCAGGGGATCCAAATGTATTGACCTTTGCTGGTATAGAGAAGGTTAACTTGCCTCCCCTGGGGGGTGAGCTACATAAAAATCCTTCTCAGAAGGGAAGCCAGGTGGATCATGCGCACACAGGCGCTTGGGTCCACCGGCTTCAATGATAGGATCGATATGTCCATCTTTCTCTAATTCATAGATCAGATCTCAGGGTAACTCTTGATTGTAATTGTTGATGTTTTTAATTTGTAAATTTTCCGTTTTTAATTTTATACTTTGTTTGTTTGTTGAATGGTGGGGTTTCTGTTAGAAGAGTTTACCTTGCCCCAGGTATTTCATCCTCCTTCACTTCCCTTCAGTCATGTGACCCGTTGAAGCGCAGTAGCGTGAAACGGCCGTCGTCACTCTTGCTCCCATTCTCCGGTTGAAGATGTACCAATAAAGCAGGAAATCATACCCGGTGAGTGTCATTCCTTTTTTTCTTGTTTTTTCTTATATATAAATGAGCTGTTAAAATCTGTAGGACAGACATGGATCTCTCTGAGAATCTGCCTCCACAGCTTAGGTTAAATGATGGTGAGGGGGTGGGGATGGAGGGGTTATGAATGTGATGTGTAGTGGTTACCAGTGTGATGTGTAGTGGCCGCTCTTTACTCTCCTGCTCTCACTGCAGAGCTGTGTGTGATTATACCTTACACAGCCGCAGGTTCCTCTTAGCGTCATCATCCATCTGACAGACAGGGTTGTAATACAGCAGAGCTGTGAGAACTGCAGCGGTTAATGTGTTTGTATGGAGACAAAGTCCAGCTCTGATGACCTGGCTTGGTTACATGTCTGACACTGATAACGCCTACTTTCATTTAAAATAATCTTTGGAGGCACATTCTTAAGGAGTAGAGTTGAGCGAAACAGGTCAAAAAAATTCAAAAGTCGCCGACTTTAGCGCCAAAGTCGCATTTCAAAAGATGCTTTAGCGCCCTTTTTCAGCCAATCAGGAAGAACGGACACTGTGGGCAACGTGATGACATAGGCAGCGGTCACCACCATCTTGGAGAAGGGCATGCAAGTGATTGGCTTGCTTTATGTGGCGTCACAGGGGGTATAAAAGGGCGGGGACGCCGACCGCCATGTTACTCATGCTGATCTCAGAATAGGGAGAGCTGCTGCAGCTGCTGATTCTGTAGGGAGAGTGTTAGGAAGGCAAAAAGAAAAAAAAAACTGCTTCTGCTGCTAGCGCTTTTCACTGTATATACTGTGCAGTGAAAGGTGAAGATTTTTGCTTTTGTGCAGCAGCGCTGGTGGTGATTAGCCTGCCTTTTAAGGCTAGCTGCATTGCTCTGTGCACACTGGTGTTCAAACGGCTTTTTTAAAAGCAATCCAAATTGTATTGTTTTGTCCTGGTGAGGTAGTGAGCGTTCATTTTTTCACACACCGTACAGCGGTGTACGCTCCTCACACAGTACCGTGTAACGGCTGTTATCACGGCCAAATTGAAGCTAACTAAGTGTGTGACTCTGTAAGGAAAAGCTGAGGAGTTTGTCCGTTCTTACAGACCTACACCTTATAGTTTTGTCCATTTTTCAAACAGTTTAGTATATTTGGTGTTTGATTACATTCATAACTAGAGAGAGACAGCGTGTGTCAGTCCGTATACAAAAACACGGAGCTTGACAATTTTACATACACCGTAAAGTGGTGTTCGTGCACGCTCCTCTCTCAGTACCGTGTAACGGCTGTTATCACGGCCAAATTGAAGCTATCTAAGTGTGTGACTCTGTAAGGAAAAGTCGAGGAGTTTGTCCGTTCTTACAGACCTACACCTTATAGTTTTGTCCATTTTTCAAACAGTTTAGTATATTTCCTGTTTGATTACATTCAAAACTAGAGAGAGACAGCGTGTGTCAGTCCGTATACAAAAACACGGAGCTTGACAATTTTACATACACCGTACAGCGGTGTACGTGCACGCTCCTCTCTCAGTACCTTGTAGCGGCTATTATCACGGCCAAATTGAAGCTATCTACGTGTGTGACTCTGTAAGGAAAAGTCGAGGAGTTTGTCAAGTTCTAACAGACCTACACCTTATAGTTTTGTCCGTTTTTCAAACAGTTTAGTATATTTTCTGTTTGATTACATTCAAAACTAGAGAGAGACAGCGTGTGTAAGTCCATATACAAAAACACGGAGCTTGACAATTTTACATACACCATACAGCGGTGTACGTGCAGCTCCTCTCTCAGTACCGTGTAACGGCTGTTATCACGGCCAAATTGAAGCTACCTAAGTGTGTGACTCTGTAAGGAAAAGCTGAGGAGTTTGTCCGTTCTTACAGACCTACACTCTAGGGAGATTCCAATTCTGCCCAATTCTATATACACCTTGTAGTTTGTCATACACTAGGCAATTTCTGCCGGTCACATTGCGGTGTTATAGACACAGGGCCTGACAGAATCCAATTGTGTCCTGAAGTGTAGAGATTCCAATTCTCCACAGTCCTCTATCCACCTTTCTTACAATATCCAGAATCTGCCTGTCACATTGCGGTGTAAAATAAACAGGGCCTGACAGAATCCAACTGTGTCTTGAAGTCTACAGAGTTTCCAATTCTCCACAGTCCTCTATCCACCTTTATTACACCATCCAGAATCTGCCTGTCACATTGAAGTGTAAAATAAGCAGGGTCTGACAGAATCCAACTGTGTCCTGAAGTCTACAGAGATTCCAATTCTCCCCACTACTATATACACCTTGTACCTTGTTTTACAGTACCATATAGTTGGTGGTTTTTTGGGTACATTTTCCCCAAAAATGAGGAAGTGTGGTGGAAGAGTCTGTGGAAGTGGGCGGGGGTTGGCAGCTGGTAATGATGGTGTTGGTGTTGGTGGTGGATCTGCTGGTAGTGGCAAAAGCAAAATAGCACCTAATGCAGGAGGTGTTGAGCCTGCGTCATCGTCTGGCTCCACAAGGCCTTGAAGACTCCCATTTCTAGGAGTAAGTAAACCGCTTTTAAAGCCGGAGCTTCAAGAACAAGTTTTGGCTTACATTGCTGACTCAGCCTCCAGCTCTATCGCCTCCTCTTCTGAAGTTTTAAAAAATAAAAGCACTGAGTCATCATTGGAGGCTCATGTTCATGAACCACACCTTTCCTTGTGTCCTTCACCCCAACCAAAATTGAAGGATGCGGCAGGCCACACTACAGATTACTCCATGGAGCTGTTTTCACAAACCATGCCTGGGTTATCAAGTCAAATCGTGAATTACCCAGGCAAAGATGAATCTGACATGGAGTGTACTGATGCACAGCCACTGATAGATGATTCTGCTGGTACATTCACTCAGAGCACTACATTGTCCTCGCAGTGTACTGAGCAAGAATCTGACCCAGATGAAACTCAGGTGCCCCTTCCCGCATACTATACCACCATACACGGTGACACAGAGGAAGGTGCACATGACATTGAAGAGGAGGTGATGGATGACCCAGTTGTTGACCCAGATTGGCATCCATTGGGGGTAGAGGGTGCCGCTGCCAATAGCTCAGAAGAGGAGGAGGAGCATCCGCAGCGGGCATCGACATCGCAACAGCTGTTATCTGGCAGGCCCGGAGCAGTCCAAAAATGGGTTACAAAAACCAAAAGAGATGCAGGACAGCTTGGCCAGACGGTCAAAATAGCACAGCGTGCAAGGCCTCAAAATGTCTTCCATAGTAGGAAGAGTGCAGTGTGGCACTTTTTTGAACAAAATCCTAATGATCAGGCAAAGGTTATCTGTAAGAAGTGCGCAAAGACCTTTAGCCGAGGGAAAAATCTGAGAAATTTGAATACCAGTTGCATGCTTAGACATTTAACCACCATGCACTTGCAAGCGTGGACGGACTACCAAAACTGATGTACCACATGTGCTACTGCTCTCAAAGAAGGTAGTCAGCAACGCTACATTGTTTCCCCCACTGTAAGTCCACCGGTTAGCACACCACCAGCAGCAAATGTTGAGTTGTCGTCGCAAGGGCAAATCAGTCAGGGAATCACACTGTTATTGCAACGAGACTGGCCATCAGAAAGAACACCAACTCCATCACCATCATCAGCCCTCTCTCAGTCCGCCATGTCCACCGCTAGTTCCACCATATGCAGCTCTCAAGTCCAGCTCACCCTACCAGAGACTATGAGTAGGACAAGAAAGTACTCATCCTCTCATTCGCGTACACTGGGTTTGAACGCCCACATTGCCAAACTAATCTCGCTAGAGATGATGCCCTATCGGTTGGTTGAAAGTGCAGCTTTCCGCGAACTCATGGCCTACGCAGTACCACGCTATGACCTACCCAGTCGCCACTTCTTTTCTCGCAAAGCCATCCCAGCCCTCCACCTTCATGTGAAAGACCGCATTGTCCATGCACTCAAGCAATCAGTGAGTGGAAAGGTGCACCTCACAACTGATGCATGGTCCAGTAGGCATGGCCAGGGCCGTTACGTGTCCAACACTGCACACTGGGTTAATGTGGTGGAATCAGGGTCCACAGGGGACAGCTGTAATGGCACAGTGCTGCCTAGCCCACGGTATAGGAAACAGTTGGCTGTAGGCGTTCGACCCTCCTCCTCCAGAAGCGAAAGCTCTTTCACAGAGCGCAGTTGCACGAGCACTGCATCTGCAGCTGACAGTGGTGCACACGATGTGTCCCACTATCGATCAGCTAGTGGAAAGAGTCAGCAGGCTGTGTTGCAGATGATGTGTTTGGGTGACAGACACACAGCGGAGATACTGGCCGACTACTTTCAGCGACAAACTGAATCATGGCTGGGCAGTCTACATCTTGAGGCAGGCAAGGTAGTTAGTGATAACGGCCGGAATTTTGTGGCAGCCATAGCCCTTTCAAAACTCAGACACATACCTTGCTTGACTCACACCTTGAACCTGATGGTGCAGTGCTTCCTCAATAATTAGCCGAAGTTAACAGGCCTGCTCCATAAGGTTCGAAGACTGTGCTCCCACATCCGCCGGTCGCCGGTACACTCCAGTCGTATGCAGAAGCTGCAGCGATTGCTCCACCTTCCCAAGCACCGCCTAATTATCGACGTTGCAACAAGGTGGAACTCCACCCTGCACATGGATGAGCGGCTGTGCGAACAGAGGCAGGCCGTAATGCATTTGTGGGAGGATACACGGGCAGGCACTTTGAGGGCAGACATGGAGTTGACAAGTGTGCAGTGGTCGAAGCTGAAAGACCTCTGTAAAGTCCTTCAATGTTTTGAGGAATAAACACGGCTGGTAAGCGCAGACGACGCCATCATAACCATGAACATCCCACTTATGCGTCTGCTCATGCAAACTTTGACGCACATCAAGGAGCAGGCGTCTGCAGCCGAGGATGATGAGGAAGAGGAGGAGGGAAGCCTTGATGACAGTCAGCCATTGTCTGTTCAGGGAACTGTCGTGGACGAGGTGGAGGAAGAAGAGGAGGAGGAGGATGATGATGGGGATGATTATTTAGGGGAGGAGGATGCTTCTCATGGGGCAAGAGAAAATGTTGGTGTGGCAAGGTCTGGTACTGGGTTTGTACGTGACTGGAGGGATGTGGAATTGCCTGAAAGTGCTCCTCCACTCAGCACTCGCAGTGCATTATTGACACTGGGAACATTGGCCCACATGTCAGATTATGCCTTGCAGATACTAAAAAGGGACCCCCGCATTGCCAAAATGATGAACGATGATGACTACTGGTTGGCCAGCATCCTGGATCCACGCTATAAAGGCAAATTCCAAAACATCATGCCACAGGAGAACCTTGACCTAATATTGGCTAGCAAACAAGCAACTCTGGTAAACCGGTTGGTTGAGGCATTCCCAGCACACAGCAGCGGTGATGGTTCTCACACGAGCCGTAGGGGACGGGGGCAACTTGGAAGAGGTGTTGGTGGTGCACACATCAGTAGTGGCATTGGAGGCAGTGGTTTCATGACCATGTTGTGGACTGATTTTTCAAGTCCCGCTCACACGACTGGTAATACTGCATCAATTGAAAGTGACAGGAGACAGCTCTTGTCAACTATGGTTACAAGCTACTTTTCCTCCCATATCGATGTTCTCCCTCACAGGTCATTCCCATTTGAATATTGGGCAGCTAAACTGGACACCTGGCCTGAATTGGCACAATATGCCTTACAGGAGCTTGCCCAGCTGCAAGTGTGCTATTGGAAAGAGTCTTCAGTGCTGCTGGATCAATCCTGACAGAAAAAAGCACCCGTTTGTCGACCCAAAATGTGGATGATCTAACCTTCATTAAAATGAACCATGCATGAGTTTCCAAGGATTTTGTCACACCTTACCCTGATGACACATAGGTTGACAGAAAAATGGCTTTCTTTGGTCCGCCTCTTCCTAGGACTTGACCAATTTCGCCTTTAGCAGCAGGTGAATGCCCCACATCAACATATGCCATTTTTTAAACCTCCCTAACTGGGCTGCCTCCTCCCCCAAGGCCGGGGTCACCACCTAGTGCATGCAACCGTGCGAGTGCCGTTGCCCTGGACAGGTGGGTGGGCCGACTCTTGGGTGCGGGCACTAGCACAGGGTCCCTCATAGTGCAATCAAGTGTCTCTGACGGTGGGGGTGCACACCCGCAGTCAGACACACCGCCGTACTATGAGGGGACCAGTGCCAGTACCGACGCCCACGAGTGGGCCCCCCTTGCTTGGGCAGGGCCCCAGCATTTGCAATGTTTACCTCTCCCTGCTCCTCCGCTGTTTAGTCAGGGCTGTCAATTCCTTCACTGGGACTGCCACTACAAATTTGGTGAACTGATAGAAGTTGATGGTTAAGACGTAGCTATGCCCTGTCCCGCTGGCCGGGATCTAGCTTCAGATGATCAATGGCTTCCATTTCTTATGGACGTCGACTCACAATGAGATGCAGTGGTGGTTTCTCATCAGCTTTCACAGTTTTCCTACCCACAGACGTGTGACATTCCAGCGCACATTTTTAAATGTGCCCTCTCATGCCAATCCAAATGAATCGCCTACGGCCTGTGGCTTCTGTCTTTTGCACTCCAAAGTTACGTGACAGAGCATGATAGGCAGTGAGCACCATGTTTACATCTCTCCCTGTGATCAAAATTATATGGATATGAGTAATGGCGATGGGATCAACGGTACTGCAATACAGCAACACTTTCTTTACAAAGAAAGGTTTTCGCTGTCTCCACACACTAATTAATTGAGGGTCTGTATCGCCTCTGAGGATTGTGACGGAAGTTTATCCCATGAATAGGAATTCCTAGATTTCTGCAATCACTAGAATTTATGTCAGTAATTGTATGCATCTCATTTCCTATTGCGGAGAGTCTGGACTGTCTTACTGAGACAGAAATATACATGAAGATTTAAAAATACCACCAAAAGTGTATACTGGTCTACGCTTCAAATACATTTCCTTTTTTCTACTTTTTAGATTGTTGTCTAATCCATACAGAGAACATGGAGATTTTAAATATTTAAACTATTCTATATATACCTGCTATCCAGTGATAATGTACCCTTTCTCACCTTTGTCCAATCACGTCTAATCCATACTGGGCCTGAGACCGTCTGAGCCTGCCTCCTGATATATAGACCTACGTTTTTAATGTGTAAACTATGCTATACATACCTTTTATCCTGTGATACGGTACCCTTTCTCACCTTTGTCCAATCACGTCTAATCTATACTGGGCCTGAGACCGTCTGAGCCTGCCTCCTGATATATAGACATAGGATTTTAATGTGTAAACTATGCTACACATATACGTGTTACCCGATGAAACCGTACCCTTTATCAACTTTCTAGAATCTTGTCGAATCCATTCTGGCCCTGAGAACGGATGCTGAGCTGTTAAGCAAGCTACAGCAACTGTGGTTTGGACACGTAATTTTTTGCATTTTTTCAGGAATGCCGTTTAGGCCTAATTCAGGAATTGCGTTTGACCTGCACTTACTGGGAAATCATCGTTCTCGGGGAATAATTGGAATCACAGATCCCCATCACTAATGGTGTTCTGCTGGTTATCTGTACCTGTAAGCGACAAAAGCTGGTCCTTTCGGTGTAGCGCATGCAGCCCCGGACATGTAACGCCATGATAGACCATGATAGTGCCAGAGCCTCGCGTATCCCTCTAGTAAGCTTGACGCGTACCGCAGGGGCATGCCGGAGTCTCGTTCGTTAATGGAATAAAGCTGACAAATTGCTAGCACAACTACAAATGGACATACCACACCACACACACAATCGACAAAGCTTTCAATATGTGCATCTTTTCTTGAGGTGGCATGGTTGTGGTTTCCCGGGTGGAGTCCAATTAAGCTGCAGGCTCCACTCCTGGTGGTGCCCTTTTGGACATTCCTTTAAGGTTCAGCTTTGCAATCATACTGCCCCCGGAAAGCAAACACTTTGCCTTCATGGTCGCTGTTTGGTGGTTCGTGGGAATAACGCCGCCCGATCGCCAGTTGGCATAATTTATTGGTGGGAAGTCCGACGGTATATGATCGTGTTCGATTTCAGAATTATTTTTTTTTGGTTGGTATTTTACATTTTTATTCCAGCCTTTCTTGACTTCATAAGGGAATGACAAGCCTAAATCTGTGTCTCCTCCACCTCCTCCTTTTACTCCTCCACCTCTTTTCTAAATGTAGTTGCCCTTTTCCATATGTAATTTTTGTCTTCTGAGCATTTTCTCTGCTTTGGGACACCATTTAAGGTGTTTTGTAATTGTTCTCTATGTGTTTGTATGTGTTTGTGTTTGCCTGCCATTGTTTTCAATGGGGTTCAACGAACATTCGACAAACTTGCTTCCTGTGAGACGAACCAAAACACTAGCGTGGTGGCTCAACACTACTCCTGATATATAGACATACATTGTTAATGTTTAAACTATGCTATATATACCTGCTATCTGATGATACTGTACACTTTGTCTACTTTTTATATTCTTGTCTAATCCATACTGAGCCTGTGAGCGTCTCTGTGTGACTGATGGAATATATATGGAGATTGACAATTATCCTTTGACTGAATAGAGCTGTACATTTCTGATACAGTGCCATATATCTGATGTTATTTTGTGTCTGTTTTGTGCGAAATTTTAAAGTTTGGTTGAAGAGGCCGCGGACGTGGGCACAGGGGGCCAGCTGGTGATGATGGTGGTGGTGCATCTTCTGGTAGTGGCAAAAGCACAATAGCAGCTAAGGCAGGAGGTGTTGAGCCTGCATCATGGTCTGGCTCCGGAACGCCTGGAATGATACCTTTTCTGGGAGTAGGTTAACCGCTTTTAAAGGCGGAGCATGAGGAACTGGTTTTGGCTTACATTGCCGAAACAGACTCCATCAAAAATGCCCGCCTCTTCTGAAGTTTCAAAAAATGCAAGCACTGACTGGTCAAGTGCTGGCTCCTGGTCAAGAAGAACCCCTTTCCTTGTGTCCTGCACCCCCTCCCAAACTGAATGAGGCAGCAGGCCACACTTCACATTAGTCCATGTAGCTCTTTCTACCATATCAAGTCAAATCGTGAATTCCCCAGTCCAAGATGAATCTGACATGGAGTGTGGGTTGCCAGCCAGGGCAGTGGTTTTAATCGGTAGCGGGCCGGTGTCTCACAGGGATGTGTCACGGTGGTGGTGACCCGTTCCGTGGCCCTGGGCGTCCATGCAAAGGGGTGAATTACGTTTATAGGTGAATGATACGTGACGCCACCTCTGGTTTCTGATTAGATTGACCAGAGCTGCAGTGTCGCTTCTGTGGGACAGATGTTGTGGTGCAGCTAAGATCTAGAAGACCTGCACAGGTAGCGCCGTAGTCGCAGGGCAGATGAAAGAGTTGGGAGATGGTGTGCAGTGCAGGATGTAGCTGAGCCATGCGCCAGGCGCAGGAGAAAGATGACAGACACAGTCGTGCAGTTCCTTTACCTGTACTTGGTAGGTGCTGTCCAGGACCCAGAGTACAGATGGAGAAGGAGTTGGTCAGCCTGGAAGCCAATTTGGATTTCTCTCTCTGCAGATAGGTAGTGTGGCCTCCGTTCTAGCACTGATCTGAGGTACTCGCAGTGCTGAGTTCAATGAAGTTCCCCCTGATGACTCTCTTTTGGAACTTTCTCGTATGGCTGGCAGCCGTAGCCTTTTCCTTCTGGCTCACACGTTGATGCTGGGGCCTCCGAGCCTCAGTTGGGTACAGAGCATTTACAGCTGCTACTTCCTCCGGATTCTGCTGCAGGAACGTCAGTGTCCCTACAAATTCGGAGACCGGAATCCGGACCATGCGCTCCAGCTCGGAGTGAGCCTTAACTCTGCTCATCCTCCAGCTCCCCTTCTCACGTCTACACACTTCCCCTTCCCTGCACAGAATGGCCTAACTTACCTCCTCCCGACCACAGAGAGCAGCTCCTCAGCAGTCATGTTCAGAGGTCTTCCTGCTGGTGTGGAGTGGGAAACGTGTTGTGTGTTGGTTTAACTGTTAGAGAGATCCTTCGTTGCTCCCAAGCATGACATCACACTCCCTAGGAGGAAGGTAATGCCACTGTGGCGACCCTATTCCTGGGGACGCCACAAGTGCACTGATGCCCAGCCACTGCTAGATGATTCTGCTGGTACATTGACCCAGACCACTACATTCCCCTCACACTCTACACAGCCAGAATCTGACCCAGAGCAAACTCAGGTTCCCCTTCCCGCATATTATAGCACCTTACAAGGTGACAAAGAGGAAGGTGCAGATGAAAGTGCAGGTTCCTTGAGCTGGTGGGGGGGCATATTCATGGGCGACGGTACTGGCACAGGGCCCCTCATAGTACGCAAAAGTGTCTCTGCCGGTGGGACACCCCCCACCCGCCGTCAGACACACCGCCACACACCGCCGTACTATTAGAGGGGCCCTGTGCCACTGCCATCGCCAACAAGTGGGTCCCCCTGCTTGCTCAGGATCACAGCACTTGCAAAGTTGAAATACTTACCTCTCCCTGCTCCACCGCCATGACGCCTTCCGCGTTTCCTGACAGTGATAGTCTGATCAGAGAGCGCAATGACATCACGTCTGTACGCCCTCTGCCTAAACAGCCAAGTGCAGTGAGATGGACGATGGGGACGACGAGGAGTCCAGACTAGTACAGGGATTCCATAGCGAGGAGACTTATTTAATTGTTTTCAATGTTGGGACAGCAATTTTTGGGGAGCACTATACTCTGGAGAATGATATATGGGGCCCACCATACACTGGAGCATTCCAAAGGTGGACATCAGACACTGGAGCAGCATTTACAGGGCACATTGTACACTAGAGCATTAGAAATGGGGCCCATTATGTATGGAGCATTATTTGGGCCCATAAAACAGTGGAGCTTCATCCATGGGGACCAACATATACTGTAGCATTATGTGGAGCTCATCATATACTGTTTCAAACATTATATGGAACCAATGATTCTGTATGGAGAAATATATGAGCCTCATTACTCTGTATAGCGCACTATGCGGTGGCCATAATACTGTATGGAGTAATATACTCTCCGTTTTTGGAGCTATTAAAAATGGATATCAGTCATGAGATGTAAAAAGTGAAGTATTTTTCATTGTACTATGCCGCTATTTCTCTGCGGTAACGGAGCATCATGAGTTGTGGTATGTGTTAAAGGGGCGCTCTTTGGCCCAGGGCACATGAAAACCTGGAGCCAGCCCTACCCCCCCCACAAATTTAGCCAAATAACCCCCATTTTTCAGTGCGTAACTAGTATTATGAAGTAAATTAAGGTTGAAAAGCTTCAGTAATCAGAATTAATGTTTTTGGCATTCAAAAGGGCACTGTAGGTGTGTTTCCTGTCCTCCACTCCCTGCCGACTTTGCTTCCCCATTGACTTGCATTGGGTTTCGTGTTTCAGTCGGCCTTCGACTTTTCACGATAATCGGCCGATTTCGTTCGACCCAACTTTTGCGAAAGTCGGGTTTCATGAAACCCGACTCAACCAAAAAAAAGGCAAAGTCGCTCATCTCTATTAAGGAGATCAGTGTCTGAACAGCTCATTTACATATAAGAAACAGATGGATTTCTCTGGAATACGACAGAGGATATTCTATGGCAGAGGATCCCCAAATCCAGGTTTGAAAAACTAGTTGCATCATTCCCAAGAAGCCTCATGGCTTCTACTCAATACTGAGCAAAGGGTCTGAATACTTATGACCATGTGATATTTCAGTTTTTCTTTTTTAATAAATTTGCAAAAATTCCTACGTTTCTGTTTTTTTTCAGTCATGATGAGGTGCAGAGTGTACATTATGAGAAAAAAAATGAACTTTTTTGAATTTACTAAAAAGGATGCAATGAAACAAAGAGTGAAAAATTTAAAGGGGTCTGAATACTTTCCGAACCCACTCTATATAAGGCTAAATAAACCAGAGAAAAAAAAATTATCCCTTCCAGGGTTTGTTCACACGTACTGTTGTGTTTTTTTTTCATCTCTTACAATTGGGAGGGCCATGACTTATACATTTTGTAGGTCCCTCTGTCATACAGTAGTTTTCATTAGCTATTCTAAAGTGCTTTACAAGGCCAGCCTCAACGTACCAGTAGGTATGTTGATCTTTGACCAGAGAGGCCTCAGGTGGCCCTGTAACATGCGTTTTGGAGGGATTGCGGTTATTTATACATTTGGGCGGTCCCTCCCTCATTGACACTCAGATAGGGTATACGTATTCCATAGCAGCTTACAATGTGCCCATTGTAGCGTTGAGCTTCAACCTCCTCCTTTCTCCACTTCTATGTGATTCGGCGGACCTAAATTCAAATGTTCAGAAGGCCTGGAGTAGGTGGGAAACCTGAGTTTAGTGAGAGCCCTCATGTGGCCCTGTAACATTCGTTTGGAAGTGCCCTCCTCTAGAAATTTTGGAGAGCCCAATTGTGTACATTTGAGAGAGCCCTCACTTATTCATATTGTTTGGCCCTCACTCTATTATTTAACTCATTTAAAGGCAGAGACTATGTAAAAGGGGTAAGTAAAATTGTTTCTTGTTGTATTTATTACTCCTTGCACATGGTTGTGACAATGTTTACTGCATTTCATGGTTTGTCATTTACAGTATAGGGAAAGCGTAGCGCTCTGTTTTGGACATTAGATGGGGGCACTCTAGTGTATAGAATTCATAGCATGATAGGGTATAGTGTTGGAGAGGCTGCCGGGAGTTAAGGAGAGAAAAGAAGGGACGTTAGTTCAGAAGGGGCCAAGGTGCCCGAAGTGTCCGCATGGGCTACAGGCCCAGAACGGCTCAGCAGCCACGCAATGTTAAGCAGCAACAACCCACGTTATCCACGGCCACTGGACATCATTACAGTGGGCCAATACAGTAGAAAGAAAATGTGGCGATTCATAGCCTGGGTGGACGCCTTTAGGGTGGGAGTCAGGTTGGAGTGAGGAACAGAAAGAAGTTGAAGCTCTGCAGGGAACGGTACAGACGAGTCGGATACTTTTCCCAGAGGCAACCAAACCGGGTAGCTGATTTCAAGTCTGGGGTGAACCAGGCAGAAGGAATTGTCATCATGGCGAGGTTAGGCCAGGAAGAAACTGGGAAGCAGTCTAAGACGGTCCGGTCTGGAAGTGTGCCGTACAGAGGCGCCAGCAAAGTAGAGAAAGCTGAAGAAGCAAGTAAAGTTGAATATGTATTCCATGATATGCCAACTGTGGATATAATGCGTGATGTTATCAGTAAAGAAACTGTTCAATTTATTCTAGACTGTGTCTCAATTACTTGGGAGTCACCTCGGAGAAGGGCCATCGCTGCGTGGGAAGTGGCCAGAGGGACCCGAACCTGGAGACGCAGGTACACTGAAGAGTGAAATGCAATTCTCTGTGAGGGAAAGCTGGGACACTGATGCTTTAGTGTCTCTGGCCACAGCTATAGTCCTGGCCTCCCCTTACAACTACAGGGAAAAAGGGAAAGAGACCTGTAGTATTAGAAGGTAGCAGTGAGTGCGGCCTGCAATCCTCAGGTTTGGGTGAACTCTGAACCGGAAAAATAAATCTGCACTAGTCGCCTGGATGATGAGCTCAATTATATCTCTTGGTGAAGTCAATGGACCAAAGATATATGGTGCCTCCCCTCCAGGATGGGATGGAGTATTGACAATATTCCCCAGATTATAACAGAAGAGAAGACTTCTTGATACTGAACTACTTGGTCGAGTGCAGAATGTGCATCATATTTGAAAAAATTACTTCTGGGTGCTGTGTCATAGATGCAGGAAGATACCATGACAAGGGCCTCACTTGACAAACATTATCTACACTGGTCTACTGTAGTAGTTGTGGGCCTCAGTTCAAGTTTTCAGAGGGCAATCACTGTCATCAACACTCAGTGTACATTTCTGTTGAATATGTATCCCCTATCTCAGTCACAATGTGAGACAACCTGTCACAAGGGCCTACAATGATAAATATTAGTTTGGTAGGACCACTCTACATTCAAGATTAGTCTACTGCCCAATGTGCATAGGGATTTGTTGACACAGGAAGCCAACATCCCAAGGGCCTAAAATCACAAATAGTAGTTAGGTTGGAGTAGGAATATTGTCCTGGTTTGTCCACTGCACAATGTGTATAGGGTTTGTAAAAATTAGCCCTATGGGCTGAGTCATGGTTGACAAAGGAAGGAAATGGGTTTTTATGGGAAGGAGTTGACGTTAACAGCAGTAGCATGAATCAGCATTTTTGGTGAATTTAGGTTGGCTTGCTGTCATCTGGAAGGATTGCAAACTGTGGAGATATCCAGTTCTTGTTGAATTTAATCAGAGTAAGTCTGTCTGCATTTTCCATGGAGAGGCGTGTACGCCTATCAGTGATGATTGACCCAGGGGAACTGAAAACATGCTCTGATATCACACTAGCAGCCGGGCAGGTCAGCACCTCCAAGGCATATAAGAAGAGGTCGGGCCAAGTGTTCAGCTTGGACACCAAATAATTAAAGGGAACTGAAGCATCAGAAAGGACACCCATATGGTTAGTTAAGTACCTCTTGACCATGTTCTGCAACTTCTCCCTCCTTGGCATTGCTACAGCCACATATAGCCCTTGCTTTTGTGCTGGTGTATTGAAAACTGCCCGATTTGTGCACATTTTCCCCCACCTCTGTTGGACCTGGTGTCCGTGTCTCTCCCTTTTATCTCTTGGTGTTGAAAACAGCTGCTACCTCTTCCACCAGCATTGTCTGAGGGTGATGTTTTCAGCAACTGATCTACAACTGCCCTCTTGAATGATTCCATTGTAAAACGCTTTGGTGACTCCAAAAGGAGAGAAGGAAATTTCTCCTTGTACCGTGGATCGAGAAAGATGGCCAGCCAGTAGTAGTTGTTGGATAAAATGTGTATCACGCGAGGGTCTTGCCACAGACACTTACACATGAACTGTTCCATGTGAGCCAAGCTGCAAGAAGGCAAATGTTTTATATCCCAAACAGTAGGAACAGTACCCAGCCTCTCCTCATGCTGACTGGCCTCCTCCTCTACCTCCTCCTCTCCAGCGCATGCAGGCTGCACAGACTTGAAACTTGGATGTCCCCTCTGTAACATTAGGAGTCCCCTCAGTAGCACAGAAAAACAAGTCCTCTCCCTCCTCATCCTCCTCATCTTCCTCCTCATCACCCAGTGTTGCCTCAGAATATTGGCTGGGCTGGGTAGTATCACCCATTGTATAATCTGGCTCCATATCAACATGCTGGACACTCAAAGCTTCTTATGTGAGATTATGCAGTGATTGTTTCAAGAGACATAGCAGCGGGATGGTTACGCTGATAACAGCCTGGTCACCGCTCACGAGGTTAGTGCAATACTAAAAGTTCTCACGAACCTCACAAATGTCAACAATCCACACCCACTCAACAGTTGTTATGTGAGGTGGATGACTCTCAGTCTGATGGCCATGTTGAGGGGAGAGAGGAAGGGGAAAATTAAGAGGCGGAAACCCTGACAGAAGTTGGGCCCGCTATTCTTGGCGTGGGTGGATGTGTGATGTTCCAGTTTGTGCCATTGTCCCATCCGCCATCTTTTTCACCCAGTGTGCCATGACAGAAATGTATCATCCCTTTCCACAACAACTTGTCCAAGTGTCTGTTAGGTGGACCTTCCCGGTTACAGCATTGGTGAGAGCACAGTTCAGATTGTTTAACACGTGCTTGTGTAATGCAGGGACGGTACACTCAGCAGAATAGTGGGCTTAAATGGCCTGGTGCATGCTTGGTAGCAGGCAGTAGGAAATGTTTGGACTACTGCTTTGGGTAGGGCACTTAACGCCTTTTTTAAGTGGACTAATGTGGACAGCAGAAGCCAGGCTGTGACCCCAAAAATAGCGGAGAAAATGGCCTGGTCCGTGCTTGGTAGCAGGCAGTAGGAAATGTTTGGACTACTGCTTTGGGGAGGGCACTTAACGCATTTTTAAGTGGCTAATGTGGACAGCAGAAGGCAGGCTGTGACCACAAAAACAGTGGGGAAAATAGACCGGTGTTTTGAAAAAAAAATGCTAGTACTCTGTGTTCTGGAAAAATAATGCTTTGCCTCTAACAAAAGCTGTTTTAAATTGGACACTGGAAGAACTCTTTAACCTCTCTTTACCTAATACACAATCTCTCCATCCCTGTACTCTGACTTTGTTGTGTGTCTTCAGCTGTGAAAAGAGCTATTTTTTGGTGGTATTATGGAGCTAGTGACTGTTTCCTTTAAACTGTCCTTGCTCGAGTATCTCTCCCTCCCTACTCAACACTGACCTAGTATACACTACAGGTAGCCCTGAAAAGGGCTTTTGTGTTATGAAGTGGCCTAAAGACTCTCCCTAGCAGCTGGCCAATCTCTCCCTATGCTTGTAGAATACAGTAGTGGCTCCGTGCGTAAGTGGGTCTAGAAGGACTCAATCCCCGTGTCCTTGGGGCAGAGTCCTGTCTCCTCATCACTTGCGCTCATCTTATGTCACAAGCGGCCCTGTGAAGTAACAGGGTTCGCCTCTTATACACCGGGCCAGTGGTTACCCGCCGGTGTTCATTTAGTTCTCCGCCATTACTGAGCAGCACCTTTCCATCTCTGCACGGTGGACCCCGGGCTGCGAACGCACCTTATACCATCTTCATTATTTGGTGTGTTCCGCTAGCCCCTAACACATGCACATGACAGCACATGCAAACATTGGATGTTCGGGCGCCTATTCAGGTCCGGGTTCTGGTACTGTTCTGGTACCCAAACCCGAACTTTTGGTATCTGTTCGGCTGAACCCCCTCCCCCCCGACCCGAACATCCAGGTGTCAGCCCAACTCTAGATATTAGCACTATACCCGGTCTCAGCAATTGCTGCAGGAGCTTGGCTATAACAGCTGGCTCCTGCTACGGATCACACTGGCAAAACTCCTGTGTTCATACCATTTATCAGATGTAACTGTATGCCTGATAGTGGAAAATCACCTGCAATCTGGAAGTACTGTTATGCCCGTTTGCAGGAAGAGGTTAATTATAAACATATTTAATTTGAATGAAAGTTTTTATTGTCTTTTTCCTAAATTATAGAATTAGGTGAGCTTGTTCCTTTTTACATGTTGCATTTGTCTTTATACCAGGGCATTGAACTAAATATTCTGAGCAATAGATATTAGTTTAGATTTTGCTCTTTGGATTATTCTAAGGGTTTGAGCTACAGGACTTTATGCATCTATACCCTTGTATGCATTATCATTGTTCATCACTATGGCTAAGTGATGTTTTCATGTGATTTTATGTTTTACATGCACTGTATTGTTATTGTCTTCATTGGTTTTATTTTGTATAAAGGGTTCCATATTTTAACAAAAAATATTAAAGGTTACATTTAATTAGTACTTCTACCTTGCGTCTTCATACATTTCATTTAAAGTAGAAAAACACTTCATAAAAATGTGTGAGTTCATAAGCGCTAACTTACCAGATAAAAATAAAACTCACCTGTACCCAACTGCTCCATCATAAATGGTATCATTTAGGTTAACAATCTGTCCCTCAGGTAAAAAGAACTGTTGGCCAGATGGAGAATTGTAAGACACCAATCCATCTAAACATAAAGATAGTAACATAAAATATTAATAGCGTTTGTTTAAAACCATCAGTGGTACAAGAAATTGTATATTTTATATACAAATAAGTTATATAATGATTTGAAGGGACAGTGGAATTGACAGGTTAACAGTTTGTGGCAAAATAATTATTTTAGAAGATTTGCCACTAGAGAACATTATCAGATTTGTTTGCTGCAAATGTTGAAATCTAACAGTGAAGGGGGATAAATGCTCATACTCCCCACATATAAGATGTAAATTGTATGCAATACAGAGTATTCTATTTACTATTTTCAAAGTGTTTGTTTCATTTACTGTGACTTCCACTTTTGACTCTATTACAGTGACCAGCAAAAGGATCTTTTGACTTTCAGGCTCCATATCTCACCATCCACTACTGCTTTGATCATGAGACTACCATCATTTTTAGACAATCCTCTTGGCTATCTCATTCATAAATTTGACATGCAATTATTTAGCATATGATTATTTATGCAGATTCTTGTCATGTCACTGTATTGCTACTGTTTTGCTCCTGGTTGTGGAATCTTTTTCTTCCTGTATGCTACAAAACACAACCTGTTCTCATATTCCCTAATAGCTCAGTGTGTTAGTAGGTTGATTACCAAGTGAAAGGTCACTGGTAGAGATGGGTGGACCCCTGGATGTTCGAGTCTGGCAGGTTCAACCAGTTACAAAAAAGTTTGGGTTCGGATAACAAAACAGTACTTGGACCCAATCCCAAACCTGGACACTATTCACTTGAATAGTGGACCCGAACATCCAGTGTTTGCCACGCTGTCATGTGCATGACAGCACGGCAAACCTTGCTTCTGATCTATGGTAAAATCATTACCACTGGTCAAAAAGCCGTGGTTCCTATGCTGTAAAATTAGAGTGTGGGCCCGCAGCTGTGATCGGAGGCAAAAAGGCTATACCTGCTGCCGCTAATAACAGAGAGAGCAGGCGGCAGCTGATGGGAGTAATAGAGGCGCCTTTTCTGGGCTGCTGCGGCCGGCTATTTTTAGGCTGCGAGGGCCAATATCCATGGCCCCTTAACAGCCTGATAATACCAGCCCCCAGCTGTCTGCTTTAGCTTGGCTGGTTATCAGAAATGGGGGAGACCCCACACTACTTTTTTAAATTATTTATTTAAATTATTAAAAAAAAACATCATAGGGACCTCTCTATTCTTAATAGCCAACCTTGCTAAATCTGACAGCAGTCCATAGCTGTCAGTTTTGCCTGGCTGGTTATCAAAAATACGGGTGAACCCACAATGGTTTTTTTATTATTTATATAGAGCACAGGTGCCGGCTAATGAAAAATTACATCAGCTGCCACCTGCTCTTACTGTTACTAGCGGCAGCAGGCGTAGGCTCATGGGAGCAGTTGTCCCATCAGTCGACACCAGTGACCACTTTTTACCTCCAATCACAGCTGCAGGCTCACACTGCCATCCAGGAATCTCTGCTGTCTGCTAAGCGGTAAGATCAGAAACAGTGTTTGCTGCACTGTCATGTGAAACATCTGGTGTTTGGGGGCCAGAACCCAACTGTAACATGGACTTCCCGGTGAAGTCTGTGGTCGTTGTCTGTGCCAGAACAGAAGGTGTTCGGTACGGATGCCGAACTTTACTGTTCGGGTTCGTCCATCTCAAGTCACTGGTTTGAATTGAAGAGCAGCTGTGTAAAGTAAAGAGAAACAGCATCATCCAGCTCATCAACAGTGCCAAGAAAATTGCCAAGATGCATCATGTAAATCCAGTTGGAAGAATACAAAATGAAGTCTGTCCATCCATTCAAAAAGCAAAGAGTTGGAGGCCCAGGCAAAATATTGGAGATAGCAGCTCTGCTTATCCAAAGATTTATCAGTTCTGGATTGACAAACAGGGCAGTGGAGGTGGCTTATATGCTTCAAAATAGTGAGATCTCAGACATCCATGCAAGCACCGGGTGATGCACATAACACAAGTCAGGAATCAGGAATGGTGGCCAGAAATAAGATGAAGAAGCCTCGACTTCAATATCGTCAAATAAGCATTGGCATGAGTTTGCAAAACAGTATGAAAAGTGGGTGATTTGGAGTGATGAAACAAAAAAGTCAATAGACTAGGTTCTGATGGGTGCAAACGGGTCTGGAATAAACAATTGAAAAAGAAACTAATGTATTGAGAAAGTGAAGAAACTGTCAAGTTTAGTGGGGGAAGCCCGATGATATGGGGTTGTTGCATGGCCAAAGGAATTGGACACGTGATCATGATTGATAGTGATCTCAATGCTTAACTACAGTTGTGTAAAAAAATGTTTTCCCCTTAAATCTAATAACTGGTTCGGCCATCCTTCCTTAGCAGCATCATCTGCAATCAAGCGTTTGCAATAACTGGCAAAATGAATCTTTTACAATGCTTCTGGAGAAATTTTGGCCCACTCTTCTTTGCATAATTGTTGTAATTCAGCCACATTGGAGGGTTTCTGAGCATGAACCGCCTTTTTAAAGTTATGCCACAGCATCAGGACTCTGATTAGGCCACTCCAAAGTCTTAATTTTGTTTTTCTTAAGCCATTTTGAGGTGGACTTGCTGGTGTGTTCTGGATCATTGTCCTGCTGCATAACTCCATAACCCAAGAGCGCTTTAGCTTGAGATGATGAACCAGATGCCGGACTTTCTCCTTCAGGATTTTTTGGAAGACAGCAGAATTCATGGTTCCACTTAGCACAGCAACTCTTCCAGATCCCGAAGCAGCAAAACAGCCCCAGGCCATCACACTACCATCATCATATTTCAGTGTTGATATGATGTTCCTTTTCTGAAATGCTGTGTTACTTCTATGTCAGGTGTAATGGGACATACACCTTCCAAAGCATTCAACTTTTATCTCGTCAGTTCACAGAGTATTCTCCTAAAAGTCCAAAAGTCTTGGGGATCATCAAGATGTTTGCTGGCAAAACTGAGACGAGCCTTTATGTTCTTATTGTTCAGCAGTGATTTTTGTCTTGCAACTCTGCATTGCAGGCCATTTTTGCCAAGTCTCTTTCTTATGGTGAAGTCATAAACACTGATTTTAACCCCTTAATGATCATCAATACATCTTTTTACTGACCTGAGATATAAGAGAATAGCATCCCCATACAGGTGACAATCCAGCAGCTGTCAACTGTACAGTATAAATGACAACTTACTGCATTAGTCATGATCAGTGTTTGCACCGCCCATATCTGTTTAACCCCTTAGATGTTGCTTTCAACAGTGACTACATCATATAAATGGTTAACAGAGTGTGGGCACTCCCTCCTTAACCTCATTGGCAAACTGAGATCATGATTTTGTGGTCCTGATGTTTGCCATGGCAATTCATGGCCAAATAGCGGCAATAGAGTCTGCCGGCTACAATGGCCTGTTCAGAAGTCAGCGACATTTAGGTGGTAAAAATACATTTTTTCATTCCTGTCATATCACTTTGCATTCCTTCCTTAACATCACCTGAAGGGTTAATAAGTTACCTGACAGCAGTTTTCAATATGTCGGCGGTGCTGTTTTTAAAATGGTATCACTTTTGGAGCTTTTCAAATATCTAGGACCCGAAAAGTCACTTCAAACCTGAATAGGTCCTTCAAAAAAATAAGTTTTGTAAATTTCCTTGAAAAAATGAAAAATTACTGCTAAATTTTTAAACCTACTAAAAGGCTGACAAAATAAGACATTTTACAAATGGTGCTGATGTAACGCAGACATGTGGGAAATTTTATTTATGAATGTTTTTGTGTGGCATGACTGTTTGGAAATCATTCAAAGTTTGAAAATCGCAATTTTTTTACATTTTTGTCAAATTTCTGATATTTTAATAAATAAATACAAAACAGAGACATAAATTTACCATTAACATAAAGTACAACGTGTCATGAAAAAACAGTCTCAAAATCATTGGTATTCGTTGAAGGATTCCAGAGTTATTACCACATAAAGGGACACTGGTCAGAATTTAAAAAATTGGCCCCATCACTAAGGGGGTTAACTCAGTCAAGTGAGGCCTGCAGTTCTTTGGATGTTGTTGTGAAGTCTTTATGACCTCTTGGCTGCGCTCTTTAGATAGGCCACTCCTGGGAAACTTCACCACTGTTTCATGTTTTTGCCATTTGCAGACAGTGGATCTCAATGTAGTTCGCTGCTGTCTCAAAGCTTTAGAAATGGCTTTATAACATTTCCAGACTGATAGATCTCAATTACTTTGCTTCTCATTTGATCCAGAATTTCTTTGGATCGCAGCATGATGTCTATCTTATGAGGATATTCTGGTCTACTTCACTTTGTAAGGAAGGACCTATTTAAGTGATTTCTTGATTCAAAACAGGTTTGGCAGTAATCAGGCCTTGATATGGCTAGGTAATTTGACCTTGGCTTCCCAAAGATGTGATAAACCACAGTTAGTTTATGTTTTAAAGGGATAGGGGGCAATTACTTTCTCATACACAGCCCTGTACATTTGGATTTTTTTCCCTTTATAGTAAAGACGTTCGTTTTTAAACTGCATTTTGTGTTTACTTGCGTTATCTTTGTGTAATATTTAAAGTTGTTCGGTGATCTGAACCATTTAGGTGTGACAAACTTGCAAAAGAACAGCAAATCAGGAAGGGGGCAAACACTTTTTCACACAACTGTATATGTGCAAAAAATATAAAGAGGGCAAGCGCACTAAGGCAGTAAATGAGGGACACCAGCGTGTTTTACAAAGGTAATCCACTCACCTGATGTGGTTGTGAAGGGTCACAACCACCTAAGGAAGTTTTGGCTGCTGCAGATCCCGGGATGCTGATAAAACAATAGAGAAGAGAAAAGCTAGGGTTTGTCCGCGCTAGACCACAAGGAACCAACCGAAGATGCAAGCAAACCTTTATTCACATTCTAGCCACAAGCAAACCTTTATTCACATTCAAGCCAACGCGTTTCATGACCTCCTGGCCATTTCATCAGGGCAGCAATGTTACAGTCAGTTAACAAGAAACCATTATATACATTACGCAGATGACATCTGAATGATGTCAGTTCCTGTTGGAACACCAACATTGAACTGAAAACCCTGAAAGTTATCATCCTGATGGAAAAATATTATAAAACTGTAGATAAAAACATTTATCTAATCTAAAATGCTAAAACTGATGTTCAACATATATAAAAAATACAAAATTATGTAAATCGATGTGCAATTCAGCAAAAATAATTGTAGCTTAGAACCCATGTTTCAGCGGCTAAACAATGGATTAAGAACATAATTACCAATTCTAGCTGCTTTTAGCTTCTGCAGTCATTATCTAAGTTTACATTAACCTCTTACCTACAATGGACGTAATATTCCGTCCATGTGACCCTGGACCTAATTCCCATGGCCGGAATATTACGTCATAGCGATCAGCGGTGCCCATGTGGTGAGCGCCGCTGGTCGCGGCCGGGTGTCAGCTGATTATCACAGCTGACACCCGGAACAATGAGTCAGGGGCGGTCATGGACCGCCCCCGACACGTTAACCCCTTGCACACCGCGATCAAACACGATCGCGGTGTACCGGGGGATAAAGGGAAGCATCGGCAGGGAGGGGGCTCCCTCCATGCTTCCCTGAGCCCCCCACAGCAGCGCAATGTGCAGCGCTGCTGTGTGGGGTTCTTTCCCTGCAGGTCCCCGGATCCAAGATGGCGACGGGGACCTGCAGGGAGCTGGCTTCCTCAGTGCCTGCAAAGCGCAGGCACGAAGAGGCCTTGTGCAGTGCCTGTGACAGATCGCTGATCTGTCACGGTGATCTGTGATGTGAAAGATCAGCGATCTGTCACAGGACAGTGATGTCCCCCCTGGGACAATGTAAAGTTAAAAAAAAAAAAAAAAAAAGTGTAAAAATAATGTTAAAAAAATTGCTAAATAAATTTAAAAAATATATATATATTCCCTAATAAATTCATTTTTTGGAAATAAAAAAAAAAACAATAAAAGTACACATATTTGGTATCGTCGCATCTCTAACTACCTGCCCTATAAAACTGTCCCATTAGTTAACCCCTTTAGCGAACCCCTTAAAAAATAAAAATAAAAAACGAAGCCAAAAATAATGATTTATTATCATACCGCCGAACAAAAAGTGAAATAACGCGCGATCAAAAAGACACATATAAATATCCATAGTACCGCTGAAAACGGCATCTTGTCCCGCAAAAAACGAGCCACCATACAGCATCATCCGCAAAAAAATAAAAAAGTTATAGCTCGTAGAATAAAGCGATGCAAAAATAATTATTTTTTATATAAAATAGTTTTCATTGCATAAAAGCGCCAAAACATAAAAAAAGACCTAAGGCTGGTTTCACATTAGCGCTTTTTAAGCGCACGCACGGCCGGGGGTAGCTCCGCCCCCGAGCCGGCTCTCTGCCCGGCGTGCCTGCCCCTTGCTTGTAGCGCCGCCTCCTAGCGGACAGCGGCGCCTGCGATCGGCGCACCCTATCTTTAGCATAGGGTGCGCAGATCGTGCGCAGGCCGTGCTCTAGTTGCGCTTTGACCTGCGCTGCGCACTTTTGACGGTGCGCCGTGCGCGCCAAAATCCGAAAAGTTCGATTTTGGTGCGCACGGCGCACCGTCAAAAGTGCGCAGCGCAGGTCAAAGCGCAACTAGCGCAAGGCCTGCGCACGATCTGCGCACCCTATGCTAAAGATAGGGTGCACCGATTGCAGGCGCCGCTGTGCGCTAGGAGGCG
This sequence comes from Dendrobates tinctorius, assembly GCF_039654945.1. Lineage (NCBI taxonomy): Eukaryota > Metazoa > Chordata > Amphibia > Anura > Dendrobatidae > Dendrobates > Dendrobates tinctorius. Next base: position 6,636,608 of record NW_027361680.1, on the reverse strand, counting down.
GCGCTACAAGCAAGGGGCGGGCACGCCGGGCAGAGAGCCGGCTCGGGGGCGGAGCTACCCCCGGCCGTGCGTGCGCTTAAAAAGCGCTAATGTGAAACCAGCCTAAATGAGGTATCGCTGTAAAATAAAAGTGCTTTATCCGCAGGCGGAACGGTGTAAACGCACCTCCCAAAAGAAATTCATGAAACGCTGGTTTTTGTTCATTCTGCTTCCCAAAAATCGGAATAAAAAGCGATCAAAAGATGTCACGTGCCCGAAAATGATACCAATAAAAACGTCAACTCGTCCCACAAAAAATAAGACCTCACATGACTCGGTGGGTCAAAATATGGAAAAATTATAGCTCTCAATATGTGGTGATGTAAAAACTATTTTTACAATAAAAAGCGTCTTTTAGCGTGTGACAGCTGCCAAAAATAAAAACCGCCATAAATAGTAAATCAAACCCCCCGTAATCACCCCCTTAGTTAGTGAAAAATAATAAAATTAAAAATGTATTTATTTCCATTTTCCCATTAGGGTTAGGGCTAGGGCTAGGGTTAGGGTTAGGGCTAGGGCTGAGATTAGGGTTAGGGGTGTGTTGGGGTTAGGGTTGGAGTTATAGTTGGGGGGTTTCCACTGTTTGGGCACATCAGGTGCTCTCCAAATGCAACATGGCGTCTGATCTCAATTCCAGCCAATTCTGCATTGAAAAAGTCAAATGGTGCTCCTTCCCTTCCAAGCTCTGCCATGCGCCCAAACAGTGTTTTACCCCCACATGTGGGGTATCAGCCTACTCAGGACAAATTGCAATACAACTTTTCGGGTCCAATTTCTCCTGTTACTTAGGAAAATAAAAAATTGGGGGCAAAAATATAATTTTTGTGGAAAAAAATGATTTTTTTATTTTCACGCCCGGGCGTTATAAACTTCTTTGAAGCACTTGGGGGTTCAAAGTGCTCACCACACATCTAGATAAGTTCTGTGGGGGGTCTATTTTCCAAAATGGGGTCACTTGTGGGGAGTTTCAATAGTTTAAGTACATCAGGGGCTCTCCAAACGCACATGACACCCGCAGACCATTCCATCAAAGTCTGCATTCCAAAACATCACTACTTCCCTTCAGAGCCTCGACGTGTGCCCATACAGCAGTTTTCTCCCACATATGGGGTATCAGCGTACTCAAGACAAATTGCACAACAACTTTTGGGGTCCAATTTCTCCTGTTACCCTTGGGAAAATAAAAAAATGGGTACTAAAAGATCATGTTTGTTGAAAAAATACGATTTTTTTTATTTTCACACCCGGTCGTTATAAACTTCTGTGAAGTACTGGGGGGTTCAAAGTGCTCAACACACATCTAGATAAGTTCCTTAGGGGGTCTAGTTTCCAAAATGGGGTCACTTATGGGGGGTTTCCACTGTTTAGGTACATCAGGGGCTCTCCAAAAGCAACATGACACCCGCAGACCATTCCATCAAAGTCTGCATTCCAAAACATCACTACTTCCCTTCCGATCCCCGACGTGTACCCATACCGTAGTTTTCTCCCACATATGGGGTATCAGCGTACTCAGGACAAATTGGACAACAACTTTTGGGGTCCAATTTCTCCTGGTACCCTTGGGAAAATGAAAAAATGGTGACTAAAAGATCATGTTTGTGGAAAAAATATGATTTTTTTATTTTCACGCCTGGGCGTTATAAACTTCTGTGAAGCACTGGGGGGTTCAAAGTGCTCACCACACATCCAGATAAGTTCCGTGGGGGGTCTAGTTTCCAAAATGGTGTCATTTGTGGGGGGTTTTCACTGTTTTGGTACATCAGGGGCTTTCCAATGGCGACATGGTGTTCGATCCCAATTCCAGCCAAAAATGTCAAATGGTGCTGCTCCCTTCCGAGCTCTGCCATGCGCCCAAATAATGGTTTACCCCCACATATCAGGTATCGGCGTACTCAGGACAAATTGCACAATAACTTTTAGGGTCCTGTCCTGTTACCCTTGGGAAAATAAAAATTGAGGGTGAAAAGATGATTTTTGTGGAAAAAATATGATTTTTTAATTGTACGGCTGTACGTTATAAACTTCTGTGAAGCCCTTGGGGGTTCAAAGTTCTCACCACACATCTAGATAAGTTCCTTGTGGGATCTAGTTTCCAAAATGGTGTCATTTGTGGGGGGTTTCCACTGTTTTGGTACATCAGGGGTTTTCCAATCGCGACATGGTGTCCGATCTCAATTCCAGCCAAAAAAGTCAAATGGCGCTGCTTCCCTTCTGCGCTCTGCCATGCTCCCAAATAGTCGTTTACACTCACATAAGGGGTATCAGCGTACTCAGGACAAATTGCACAATAACTTTTAGGGTTCTGTTACCCTTGGGAAAATAAAAATTGGGGGTGAAAAGATCATTTTTGTGGAAAAAATATGATTTTTTAATTGTACCGCTGTATGTTATAAACTTCTGTGAAGCCCTTGTGAGTTCAAAGTTCTCACCACATATCTAGACAAGTTCCTTGGGGGGTCTAGTTTCCAAAATGGGGTCACTTGTGGGGGGTTTCCACTGTTTAGGTACATCAGGGGCAGTGGTCAGAATTGTAAAAATTGGCCCGGGAGTTAACGTGCAAACCACCCTTGTTAGTGAAGGGGTTAAAGCTTCAGCACCATGATTACATGATCTAGGTAAAAGAACATTGGGGTGGTTTGAACTCATATAAGATAGACCCACACTCCAGTGATGACACCGCTAACCCTCAGCTCCACCAGAACTGCCTCTGATTTGACACCACCAAAAAGGTGATATCTATTAGAACACCCATATAACAAAGAAGAATTTCATTACCAGTTGGACCAGCGCAGGGAGTAAAAGAACCAACGGCGAAAAGGATAAAGAGAAGGGAAAAAGGAGAAGAAGGTAAAGATAACAATGGAAGGGATCAGTTTGAAGAAGAGGGCACCCACCTAGAAAAGGAGGAGAACCAAAAAAAAAAATTTTAAATGTGAAATTGAAAGAACATGATGATGACAAACTAAAACACACCTGCAAGTGACAGGGAAGAGGGACGACACAGGTGGGAGAACCCCAAAACAGACACCAAGGTTCAAGGGCCAAAGGTCACACCAAGACCTATTCCCAGGTTGACCACCAAGGAGGTGGAAAAGAATTTAGTTCTTTGTCATATGGGTGTTCTAATAGATATCACCTTTTTGGTGGTGTCAAATCAGATGAAGTTCTGGTGGAGCTGCGGGTAAGCAGTGTCATCACTGTAGATTAGAGTGTGGGCTATCTTGTATGAGTTCAAAACCCCCCCAATGTTCTTTTACCTAGATGATGTAATCATGGTGCTGAAGCTTTAAAGTAACCTTAGATAATGACTGCATAAGCTAAAAGCAGCTAGAATTGGTAATTATGTTCTTAATCCATTGTTTAGCCGCTGAAACATGGGTTCTAAGCTCCAATCATTTTTGCTGAATTGCACATCGATTTACATAATTTTATATTTTTTATATATGTTGAACATCAGTTTTAGCATTTTAGATAAATGTTTTTATCTACAGTTTTATAATATTTTTCCATCAGGATGATAACTTTCAGGTTTTTCAGTTCAATGTGGGCGTTCCCACAGGAACTGACATCATTCAGATGTCATCTGCGTAATGTATATAATGGTTTCTTGTTAACTGACTGTAACATTGCTTGAAACGCGTTGGATGAATGTAAATAAAGGTTTGCTTGCGGCTTGAATGTGAATAAAGGTTTGCTTGCATCTTCGCTTGGTTCCTTGTGGTCTAGCGCGGACAAACCCCGGCTTTTCTCTTCTCTATTGTTTTAACTGTATATGTGAGTATCCTACAAGACGTGTTGCTTCATAAACTCAAGTACTATGGTTATGAGAAGGACGACATACTGTTCCCAGCAGGACAATGATCCTAAGCATACATTAAGATTGGCGAAGAAATGGTTCAATGACAACTAAATTGGGTGCCAATCCAGCACCTTTGAGTTCCCAGACCTTAAATTAAATTGAACACTTTAGAGCAGAGTTGTATAAAAAGCTGTAAATATACCCAAGTGAGTTGACCAGTATGAACAAATTTGGGAATGTGTAAAAGAGACCTGGGATGAGATTCTGTTTGACATATGCTTTAATCTGATGAAGAGCTTGCCCAGAAGGATTCAGGCAGTGTTGAAAGCCAAAGGAGGATTTATAAAATACTAGCTGAGGAGCCCGGCGTTGCCCAGGCATAGTAACTAACCTTGGTCAGTTATCCTCCATCCGATAGTCCAGTGCCCATAAACCCATCACACATCCTCCATCCCATAGTCCTGTGCCCATATACCCATCACCCATCCTCAATCCCATAGTCCCATGCCCATATACCCATCATACACATCCTCCATCCCACAGTCCTGTGCCCATATACCCATCATACACATCATCCATCCCATAGTCCTGTGCACATATACCCATCATACACAACCTGCATCCCATAGTCCCGTGCCCATACACCCATCACACATCCTACATCCCGTAGTCCTGTGCCCATATACCCATCAAATATCCTCCATCCTATAGTCCCATGCCCATATACTCATCATACATAACCTCCATCCCATAGTCCAGTGCCCATATACCCATAACACATCCTACATCTCATAGTCCCGTGCACATATACCCATCATGCACCTCCTCCATCCCATAGTCTCGTGCCCATATAGCCATCATGCACATCCTCCATCCCATAGACCGGTGCCCATATAACCATCATACATATCCTCCATCCCATAGTCCTGTGCCCATATACCCATCATACATTTCCTCCATTCCATAGTCCAGTGCCCATATACCCATCACACATCCTCCATCCCATAGTCCAGTGCCCATATACCCATCACACATCCTCCATCCCATAGTCCAGTGCCCATATACCCATCACACATCCTCCATCCCATAGTCCAGTGCCCATATACCCATAACACATCCTACATCTCATAGTTCCGTGCCCATATACCCATCATGCACATCCGCCATCCCATAGTCCCGTGCCCATATACCCATCATACACATCCTCCATCCCATTGTCCCGTGCCCATATACCCATCATACATATCCTCCATCCCATAGTCCTGTGTCCATATGCCCATCAAACATTTCCCCCGTCCCATAGTCCAGTGCCCATATACCCATTACACATCCTCTAGTCTATCCCATAGTCCAGTGCCCATATACCCATTACACATCCTCCATCCCATAGTCCCGTGCCCATATACCCATCACACATCCTCCATCCCATAGTCCCGTGCCCATATACCCATCACACATCCTCCATTCCATAGTCCCGTGCCTATATACCCATCACACATCCTCCATCCCATAGTCCTGAGCCGGGTGGCACTGAGCAGGAAGTTCCTGGAGATGTCCTGTTATGTAACCTGGCAGTGTGGCTCTGTGTGCAGCCACTGATGATGTGATTTTCTTCACCAGTAACAATAGAGCCTGGCAGTAATAGAGGAGGGGGTGATTCATTTCTGTCATGTGCGCTTTGCTCCTTTCTGGGGGAAGACAATCGCTGGGAGCTTATGTTCCAGGGCATGCTAGATTTCTTCCACCAGGTCAGTGTATGCTTAGGTGTTGTAGAGTGGGAAAACTGTTGCCCATAGCAACCAATCACAGCTCAGCTTTCACCTTTTAAACAGCTCTGGTGAATTGAAAGATGCTTAGTGATTAGTTGCTATAGGCAACACAGGCAAGTGTAGCCTGTTGTGGTCAAGAAGATGTGCCTATGAAGTACATATATTAGATATTTGCAGAGCTTTGTGACCCGGTCCAAAGGAGCGCAAAACAAGGGGGATGAGAATATTAGCAATTCTTATTTTTAATAGGTAGTCCACAATGCGTTTCGACAGACAAGTTCTGTCTTCCTCAGGTGGCAATAACTGCCACCCAATCCTCACAGCTCTACATCCCCAAGTTCCTCCCCATTTCACCTTCACGTAAACCCCAAAGAAAAAAATCAGCCCAACCTTAGCGTTTTTTTTGTTGTAAAAGTGTTTAAAAGAAAAATTGTTTGCAAAAGTGTTGGAAACAAAATTTGTATTTTGTTAGCACTATATCTTATGTTTTTTTTATCTTTATGCACCGCCGCTGACACAAAAACACTACTTTTGAGGGAAGGTAGTTTATATTTAACTCAGAAAACATTAGGGGTAAATTTTTACATTACATGTACATTTTAACATCACAGGTACATTTAAACAAAACAGGTATGTAATGTTTGACATTACAGGTATGTTTTAAACAACAGGTACAAAACATAACAGGTACATTTAACTTAGCGACTTAAATCATTTCGTCTTGCCATGCCACACATTCATTATCTGAAACAAAGTAAGCAGCAAACTTATCCCTCATCTGGGCAACATCCACTGTGGTTCTCATAGGGTGAAACTGGTATCATGCAATGTAATGGGTTCCTCAGGTTGTAAGCTTGGTCGCTCTTTTACTATGATGTAGTTGTGCCGAAATACACATGCTTTCAGAACCTCATCAATAGTGTCAATTTTTAGATTAATGGATATGTACAAAATGTGCCATTTCAATACCAGCAATCCAAATGAACACTCCACGGTTCTTCGTGTCCTTATCAGTCTGTAGCTGAAATTTTTTTTGTGTGTGATTTAAGTTCCGACTTGAGTATGGTTTAATGAGGTTGGCACACTTTCGGAATGCCTCATCACCAACAACAACAAAAGGCATTGGCGATTCATCAGTGTTGGGCAGAGGTCGTGGTGGTGGAAAATTAAAATAATTCCCATACAGACGTTGGCCCATGTCTGAGTTTTTGAATGTCTGAGAGTCATTGACTTGCCCAAATGAGCCAATGTCCACGGCAACAAATCTATAATCGACATCCGCAATAGCCATTAGAACAATTGAAAAATATTTTTTTTATAATTGAAGTATTCTGTTCCACTTCCAGATGGTTTCATAATCCTAATGTGTTTGCTGTCCACAGCCCCCACACAGTTAGGAAAATTGCAAATTTCCTGGAATAAGGAAACATTTTCAATCCAGAGTTCACTTGTGGGTTTGGTGAGAAATTCTTGCCGTAGAATGCCAACTAAAGCATGACAAGTGTCTACAATAATCCCAGAAAGGGTGGAAACTCCAATCCGGAATTGGAAATGTAACGAGGACAATGTCTCTCCAGTAGCCAGGAATCTGCAGAAAAGAAAATGAAAAACAAAAATCAGTACACTGCTTAGGGTTAGGGATAGGGTTAGGGTTATTTGTGACAGGAGTTTCTTTTTCAACACTACATACCTTAAGGTTACCAAGAGACGTTCCTCAGCAGGAATTGATTGACGGAGCTGTATGTTCTGGCTGGCAATGGATCCTTGGACACATAGCAGCAAGTCATGGACGCTCTGTTGTGACATCCTCGTGTAGTCAAAAAACTTCTCCGGCTTTTGCTGCAGCTTGGTGTACAAAGAGTAATAGGCTCCACGGCTCTCTCCGAGTTCAAGGATGGGGTGTTGCCAATAGCGATGACGATGTCTTCTCAGTCTTTCTCTTCTTCTGTGTTCTTTACAAGCAAAAGCAAAGGCAGCAGCCAACTTCACTTGTAAATCCGGATCTTCTAGGAAGCTTTCCGGGTCCAGATCCATCTTGCAGCTAGATACAGCAGCCAAAGACGAGGATTTCCTCAGTGCAGTGTGTCTATATATATATAGAAATCCCATGAAACACACCTACTGGGTGTCTGAGGTCAAGGAAAAGCTACTGGAAAAAATTGGAAATTTCTAACGCATGAGCATAAAAAACGCAAACGCATGCAAAAATACATACACACGCATGTAAACGCTGCGTTTTTTTGCCGTCATGTGTAAGATGATGCGGATAAAAAACGATGCATAAACATGCATTTGCATGCGTTTTTGCATGCGTTTGAGAATGCGGATGATACTGTTAGGAACGGCGGAACGCACTAAATAAAAATAAATAATAAAGTGTGTTCGCCGCTCGGGGACCACCGTGCAGTAGGTGTTACACCGCTGCTAGGTAATGACAGACGAGCAATATGGTGGTATAATGCGCACGGGTTCAACTTCACCCGAAGTGCGCAGAGCGGGCTCTGTTCACATACAGAGGGGCCGCAACAAAAACATACAAAAACGCTGAGCCTGTTAGTGTCACAGGCCTCAGATAAATGCACACACGGTATCAGGTCACAGGAGCAGGACCTAAGACAGAGGAGCTGCGTCCATCTAGACCTACCGTGTGTGCGGCGTCGCTACTGCGAGCGCCAAGAAGGGCTTCAACTGCAGCGCGGCGTAGGACAATGCTGCTGGACAACACAGCTACAAAGCAAGCGCAATGTCGGACGCTAGCGCAGAGGTGCGGTGTGCACAGTGGCCTAAGGTTTGCCACTGACTGGCGCTGACTGCTGAACTAATTCCCTATCCACATGCGTAATATCAGAGGGAAGGGGTTTCATAATAAGTCAGTCACCAGAATCATACATCCGTCACCATTCACACATAGCAAGTATAGTCTATACTAGCGCATGGCCGAACAGTCATGCGCGCTTTTTATAGCCGTGCGGGACCTTCCAGATCTCCGAGATGGACCAATGAGATCTGGAGCAGGACCTGGTCACATGACTCCCGATCTCCAATGGGAGATCGCCTCATGAGCATGCCCAGTAGGAGCACAGAGGAACTCTGGAGCGGTCTGCTGCAAAGTAATCTTCTCTGCAGTAGACAGACAGCAGGAGACCGCAGGACATGAGGCTCTGGATTCCTGCAGCGCAGATGCAGAAACCAGACGCCTAACAGATACGCTGCTGATTCAAATGCAAATGTGAACCTAATCTAACACCTCTATACACAGCTGATTACACAGGATCCACCAATCAGAGAAAACGATGTCACACCTGTCCCTGCCCTCCGCTCTTCACAATAATTTGTCAACAGGCTCATTAGACCCTTTAGTACAAATGATAGGGTCAAAATCTTACAGGATAGGATAATAACAATAGGAAAATAATAGGATATTAGTAATATGATATTATTGCAGCTGCGTACATGAAACAATAGTAAGTTAGAGCATAAACAAACCCTGGTTGCCAGTGTGGACATTTTTCACATTTCAAATGAATGTGAAAAACAATACATTCACTACAAAAACCTGATGTACACAATAGATCATTTTCTACTGATAGCTTCCCTTTAAACAAGTTGTCAATGTGACACCCCAGAGTCCGGTTGTCAGAGTGACATTGCCTCACTCTAAGAGGTGAAGTCATGCTTGGAGGCAGAAAGGGGACCCCCATGCCAGGTAGCATAGATTAAATCACAATTCCTGCTGCAGGTCAGAAAAGGGAGCTGCCTTATAAATTCTGGCCAGCAGATGGGGGTAGTGAGTCAGCACGTAGTGAGCTGAAAGAAAACAAAGGGAGTTGTCATGGAAATGAGAGCAGCTGTGAGCAAATGACAAGACAGTTAAATGTGAGGTAAAGAGATCTTTCTGGAAGATCCAGTCAGTTCAAGACGGGGAGCTGATCGGTGAGGAGCTGGTGAGGGGAAGCTGATCTGTGAAGAGGGAAAGGACAAGAGCAGAGACAGAGAGGCTCTGGGGAAGCTAAAAACTGCATATAGCAGACCCCAGAGTGAAGCGCTAATAGAGAGAAAGAGGACGCCAGAGTCCTAGGCTGACAGATGCTGTACGCCCTGATAGCCGAATCTGAAAGTACAGGGGATTGTAAATTCCTGTGCGACATTGAACACCTGAGGGCACGGCAGCAGATAAGGAGCCCAGGGCTGACGGAGAAGAGAACGGTACCCGTGGAATAGGCTCATGCTGACAGCCGTACAGGTTAGTGAAATCATCACGCAATTGAGGGTCTCAGCTTAGTTATAAACAGCAGAGACCCACACACAAAGCGCAGAAGGAAGGTCCTAAACCCCCACCTGGCAAGGTGGATCCCCTGAATGCCTCCAGGCAAGCCGGACTCAAGCCATCACCTGTATGTGGTACTTCGGATTGCAACAAATTGCCAGTAAAAGGTAAAGAAACTGCACCTCTATGTGTCCTCTCATTTCTCTGCACCCCAACGTTCACAGCCATCTTAACTATTAATCAAACATCTTTGCCCTGGGACTATTGCTCTACCTGTGGAGAGCTATTTTCACCTCAGCTGCGACACACTAACAGTCTCAGGGAAACAACACAGCAGCGCTGGTCACCTCTGACCAGAATACCACAGGTGGAGTCACATATTTAATCATCTATAAACTTTTTCATTTTTACCACATCTAACAACATCACAAACAACTTTACCCCCTATCCTATTTATTATTTAATGGACGCCCCAGGGCCACGGACCGGGTCGCCGCCACAGTGACACCTTCCCCCATTGAAGTCGACGGGCCTGGTACCGAGTACCCCACGGCCCTGCCCGCCGCGCTCGTGAACGCGGGGCACTCCATCTAGTCTTGTGAAGTGACTGCAGATGTCTGAATACTTACAGCGCATGCACCACACGCTGTCAGGATTTTCTAGTGCTGAAGCCGGGAGTGAATGTCCGCAAGTCCATAAGAATGCAAATTGCATACTTCTGGCAACATTATGACTAGCCAAGCTCAGCATTGCTCAATACAAGTGAATTGAGCGAGGCTAAGCATGTCTAATTGGCATGGGACTGTATGGATACAAATTGCACACTTGCAGTCATGTGACTGGCCGTTCTCACCAGCAACATTGGAGAATCCTGACTTCATGGAGTGCGATTGCTGTCCGGATACAGAAGTCTGCAGTCACATAGAGTCACAGACTTTTATAATAAGACAAGACAACACCTTTTAGGGCTGTACATCACAGTGCCGTATTATCTTTCTTGAATTGCTTGCCACACGTAGATATAGCCATATTAACAATCCAGAGTTTGGGTATACAATGAAAAAAATGGGAGATTTGCTTCCCCTTGAAACCTGTGGAAGGGCTTTTTCAACCCCCCTCCACACTTTGTTACATAATTCCTCCCGAGTATGCCAGTACCCTATGTATGGTAGTAAACTGCTATTTGGGTACCCACCAGGGCTCAATGAAAAGAAACGCAATTTATTTTTTTTAACACACATTTATTGTAAAATATATTATTTTTAGGAAGCCATGTCACATTTGCAGAACCCCTAAGTTATTGTACAGTAAGAATATCCCAGAAGTGACTCCAGTTTAGAGGCTACACCCTCAATGTACCCATCTAGAGACGTAGTGAGTAGATTGACTGCACTTGTGTTTTCCAGTAATAGTGCAATTTTCTATAGATATGCCATTTCAGCTCCCAACGGGAAAACAGGAGATGAGGAACCTGGGCCCCTGAACTGCCTCTCAGACTAGGGGGAGCCCTGTCTTTCCTTAACTTGGGGGTACCCTTGATGGTAGGGAGGTCCAAATCACTGACCTGTTCCTATCTCCTGTTTAGCCCTGAGCTAATCCCCCAACCCCCCACCCCAGGAGGTGAACAGTAGAGGAAACCACAGGTAAAGAATGACAGGGACTAAAGTAAACTACACCACAAAGTAAATTAACAAGATGACTCAATATGTGTGTGAGGGAAACACAATACCAGTAAGGAAATGTACAAACAACAAAGTATGCTTCATCAAACTCCAAAATAAAGACTTGAATATCAACAGCTACTCCAACACTGGACCGGTATGCAAGAGACATGCAAGTGCTATAGTCGGCATCCAGGAATGTTCTGAGCCATACTAAAAGGAAGAAGGCGTTCCCAGCAGCCTCAGCCACTAATCAAAAAGTTAACTCCTGTCAAGCTGAACATAAGTGAACAAACCACTGCTGACGTCCAAACTCAGGCAGATCAACAGGAAGGTCTAAGGCTGGGTTCACATTACGTTTAGGCAGTCCGTTAGACGGACTGCATTACACCGTGACACCCCTTGGCTCATCTCAGCTTATTCTTTGTCTTATCCCTAGGTACCACGCTCTCATCTGGCTTTTGACCCTCAGCTCGCCTTTGACTACGTTAACGTTATGTGCCCTATACTCCGCGCTCTCAGCTGCCTTCTCTGTCTTCACATGCAGTTACTCCGCCCCCCTGTTATCACATGACTGCTTAGTTCCAGATCCTGTGCTCACTGCTTAGTCTCAGGTCCTTGTGCACTGCATGCCTTGTTCCTCCACTTCCTGTGTTCGTTCATGTGCCCCCTGATAGCGCCCCCTAGCTTGCCCCAGTGACACCATCGGTGTCATTACAACGGAACCCCATGGAGTCTGACTACTTCATGTATGAATATCTGAGCCAGTGCCTTGGCATTGGGTAAGGATGGTAGCGCAAAGAAATGTGTAATTTTATAAAAACGGTCGGCCACCACAAGAATAGCAGTGTTACCAGCAGAGGAAGGTAGATCCGTAATAAAATCCATGGGAAAATCTGTCCATGGTTTGCTAGGCACATTAAGCGGAAACAATGTACCAGAAGGATGAGAGTGTGAAGACTTGGAATGCGCACAAGTGGAACATGCTAACACATACGAGGCGACATCCTTCCGAATCTTGGGCCACCAAAATCGATGCGACAGAAGCTCCAAGGTGCCCTTAAACCCTGGATTAACAGCCAGAACTGAATCATAATGCTCCTTCAACACCTTAAGGCGAAGGTGCAAAAGGAACAAAGGACCTGTTAACCAGAAGACCTGGCGGAACCTCCTCCTGAGCCCCAGCTATCTCAGCTTCCACCTCAGTACTGAGAGCTGACACTACCACACCCTTCTGGAGGATAGGTACCAGCTCCTCCCATAGTTCTCCACCAGGAAAACTTCTAGATAATGCATCAGCCTTTGTGTTTTTCGAACCCGGTCGGTAAGTAACAAAGAATTTGAACCTGTTAAAGAATAGTGACCAGTGAGCCTGTCTAGGTGAAAGACGCTTGGCTGATTCCAGATACAAGAGATTCTTGTGGTCAGTAATTACAGTAACAGGATGAGCAGCCCCCTCCAGGAAATGTCACCATTCCTCTAAAGCCAACTTAATGGCTAACAATTCCCTGTTACCTATGTCATAATTGTTCTCCACTGGCAACAACTTCTTTGAAAAAAGGCACAAGGAGGCAATTTACCAAGAGACAGACCTTGAGACAACACTGCCCCCACCCCAATCTTAGAAGCATCCACCTCGACAGTGAAGGGACACATCCGGCTGAACAAGGACAGACTCCGAAGTGAAGTGTCTCTTCAAACAATCAAAAGCACGCACAGCACTCTCAGACCAGTTAGTAAAGCCTGTACCCTTCTTAGTCATGTCGGTTAAAGGTTTAGCAACTACAGAAAAGTTTTTGATAAACTTCCTGTAATAATTTGAAAAACCCAAGAACATGTAACATTTTGAGGTTATCAGGACGGTCCCATTTTAACACAGCTTGCAACTTAGCAAGATCCATTCTAAACCTCGAGGTGGAAATTATGTATCCCAGAAATGGTAATTCTTGTATGGCAAAAACCACATTTTTCAAGCTTGGCATATAGCTTGTTCTCCCTGAGCAATTATAACACCTGTTTAACATGCTCCATGTGTGAATTGCGGTCAAGCAAATAAATCAGTCTGTCATCCAAACATATAATCACCAGTTTACCTAAGAGGTGAGCGAATAAATCTGTAACGCTGCTGTTTGTACTCTGTTTAACCGGCCTTACTCTGCATATTTCTGCTTTAACCCTTTGCTCCTTTCCCCATAATTAGCTGGTATGCTGCTGTCAGTTACCTGTATGGATGCTGCTCAGTTCCCAGCTCCACTGCGTAGCCATACATGCGTGAGTGTCTCCACTGCGCTGCATGACCACCCGCATGTGCAGTCCCTGGCTGCCGCTGTGTAAGCTACCCACAGGTTGCAAGGTCCACTGCAGTTGTGCATGACTTACCGCGTGTGTCCAGGCTGTAACTGCTGCCAGGTGTCCTTTGCTATGCTGATTTGTTTCTGGCTGTGCTTAGGGTACGTGCGGCCACACCTCCCCTGCTTTAATGAGGAATAGGTGTGTGCTTGAATTGCTGTCCCCAGTCACTTGCTGAGGGGCAGGTCCTATATAAAGTTCCCCTGCCCTGTGTGGTGTTGCCAGAGCTTTGTATTAAAGGGAAGGTGCCATCCCAAAAAATTTTTTTTCAGCAATTGAAAAAATGTAAAGAATTAATGTTTACATTTTCTTAAAAAATATTATCATTTGTTTTTAATTTTGTAAAATATGAAAAATAATTTTAAAAAGTTTGGCATTTCCACTTGTTAACGCTAGGGGGAGCAGATACTGAAATTTGGCACAAAAACCTAGTGTACAACTAGCTCACATTACTGTCCTGCAGTAATTATGGGTGTCCATGATGTTTGATTTTGATATATGATCATGCCCTAAAATGGACACTGTATGGGCGGAATCTGCTGACATGGGTGTGGTGTCACTCCTCTCCTCCTCTACTGGGTGCTTGCTAAGGGAAAAGAGAGGATGACATTTAGGAACACAGTGAGTAGCCATTTTGATGGGGCCTGCAAAGTTACTGACCGTCTTTGCATGTAAAGTCTGGATCAGAACAGGCCATCAATCAGCAGAAATGTTTCCTGGATTTCTGTGGAGCAGACAAGAGACGGTCCATCCATGTGTATAAAACACAGCGCTCTATGTACAATCCCTGGCACCGAACAGGGTGCCCCCCACAGACCAGCACACTGCTCTCCTGAAATACTCTGTGCTGCTGTCACCCTGCTCCTTCCCCCATATATCAGGCCCCTGTCACCTCGCTTTCACACATCGCCAGGGCGGGATCTGAGGAGAGGAATGGGGTCTTTGGTCACCGAGGATGGCAGGCAGCAAGGATTCTGGGAGCAGGGTGACAGCAGCACAAAGTATTTCAGGAGAGCAGTGTGCTGGTCAATGGGGGCACAGAGGGAGATATATGGTGGAGGGAGCAGGGTGACAGCAGCACAGAGTATTTCAGGAGAGCAGTGTGCTGGTCTATGGGGGGCACACAGAGATATATGGTAGAGGGAGCAGAGTGACAGCAGCACACAGTATTTCAGGAGAGCAGTGTGCTGGTCATTGGGGGGCACACAGAGAGATATATGGTAGAGGGAGCAGAGTGACAACAGCACACAGTATTTCAGGAGAGCAGTGCGCTGGTCTATGGGGGGCACAGAGGGAGATATATGGGGGAGGAGCAGGGAGACAGCAGCACAGAAATCCAGGAAACATTTCTGCTGATTGATGGCCTGTTCTGATCCAGACTTTGCATGCAGAGACCCCATTCCCCTCCTCAGATCCTGTCCTGGCGATGTGTGAAGGCGAGGCGACAGGCGCTGTCCGGGGTGACGCTGGGAAGCAGGCTGGGGGGGAATGGAGCCATACAGTAATGATAAAAATGAGACCCCTCTCTTCAGCTGCTTCACCAGCCCTCCCCTGACTGCACCTGACTATTACCCCCCTGACCCGTGTGCAGGTGCTCAGCCAGAACCACCCCAGAATGGGTCCTCTTTTAGCAGATCACAAATAATACCGCCATATACTTCACACACAATGCCGCCATATAGATCATACACAATACCACCATGTAGATCACACATAAAACCAGCAGGGTGACAGCAGCATAGAGTATTTCAGGAGAGCAGTATCACATGGCAGAGAATTAGATACACGGCTCAGCAGACAGTATCACACAGGAGAGGATTAGATACACGGCTCAGCAGACAGTATCACACAGGATAGGAATAGATACACGGCTCAGCAGACAGTATCACACAGGAGAGGATGAGATACACGGTTCAGCAGTCAGTATCACACAGGAGAGTATTAGATACACGGCTCAGCAGTCAGTATCACACAGGAGAGGATTAGATACACAGCTCAGCAGTCAGTATCACACAGGATAGGATTAGATACATGGCTCAGCAGTCAGTATCACACAGGAGAGGATTAGATACACGGCTCAGCAGTCAGTATCACACAGAATAGGATTAGATACACGGCTCAGCAGACAGTATCACACAGGAGAGGATTAGATACACGGTTCAGCAGTCAGTATCACACAGGAGAGTATTAGATACACGGCTCAGCAGTCAGTATCACACAGGAGAGGATTAGATACACGGTTCAGCAGACAGTATCACACAGGATAGGATTAGATACACGGCTCAGCAGACAATATCACACAGGATAGGATTAGATACACAGCTCAGCAGACAGTATCATACAGGAGAGGATTAGATACACGGTTCAGCAGTCAGTATCACACAGGGGAGGATTAGACACATGGCTCAGCAGACAGTATCACACAGGAGAGGATTAGATACACGGTTCAGCAGTCAGTATCACACAGGAGAGGATTAGATACATGGCTCAGCAGGCAGTATCACACAGGGGAGGATTAGATACACGGCTCAGCAGGCAGTATCACAAGAGACAGTATTACAGATATGCCCACACTGGTGAAACTTCCAGCCCCCCCCCCCCCAATTATACACTAGACTATGGGCTGTATATGTCACTGTCCTCCTCAAACAGCCATAAAATCTCTCATAAAAGCAAAGGTGTCAGATTACCGGAGATCACGGGGCTGTGTGTGAGTGAGGAGGCGGAGACAGAGCAGGAGGACAGTGGAGCTGGAGCAGGAAGCACGGTGCAGAAAGTGGAGCTCAGCAGATAGCGCTGGGCTACAGTAAAATGGCGTCCAGCCACACCTACAGCAGTGAATGGTGCAGCCCACAGGGGCGTGCCCAGTTCTCTGCTAATGAGGCTGCATGGTGGGGTCGGGAGCCGACCGCTGTCTCCTATGTCCAGGGACGGCCATATTTGCAGACTGTATTAGTCCTCCACAGATTTGCAAATCAAGATGGCAGCGCCCAGTGGCTTCATTAAAACATTATTACAAACAAACCATAAATCCTGGTTAGTACAACATTTGCTTTAACAACATGTTTTGTTACTTACTCTTTTTTTGCAAATTATATAAAATTGCGGCACCTTTCCTTTAAGTTTCTGAGTCTTGCTATGTGTGTTTGGTGTTCAGCTCCTGTCCTGCCTGTGCTCAGTTCTAGGAAAGCTGATGCCTGTTTTTCCACCTGCTCTGGGGGCTGAGTACCCTGATCCATTTCTGTTCAGTCTGTTATCAGCTTTGGGACAGCTGATGTCTGTGTTCCTGGACTTGCCCTGTTTATGTGTTGGTACCAGAATCCTTGTCCTGATTCCTGCTGTGTGTTGTTCCTGAAGTCCTTCTGTGTCTTGAACCCTGTACCCAGTGTGGTACAGCAAAGGGTGTAGTGCTGGATGGGAGATACATTTCACCCAGCAAGATAAAGTTTGGCTGGGATTTTCCCTAAAATCAAGGTCCTACGATGATGTCCCAGTCACGTGATCAGCCCATGTGATGTGTACCTCACCTTGGGTGGGGTTATGGGCTATGTAATGGAAGTTGGTGTTTGGCACATGGCAAGTGTGTGTGAAAGATATTAGGAACTTGGCTGGAGTTAGCCTGAACTTGTTTTGTTGGCCTACCCATGCTGCAAAGCTTTAGCAGCAAGATTCAAAACAACCCGGGGAATGGCAACATGGCGGACGCCGCTGACTGGGCAGCCGCTTCGTTAATCCAGTCCTGTGCAAGGGTGAGTCTGGGACAAGTGGTTCTCCAAGCTGGATTATATTTGTGTTTTTCTTTAATTTCTGTTAACCCGCTGTTTAAAGTGACATTAAACCACTGAAGTTGGACTCTAAGCCTGTGTGTTGCCTCCTTACTGCTGCCCTGCCATTGCCTTCCAGAGCAAATCCCTACAATTGTTGGCTTGAATGCGGGCATACGCAGTGAGGCCAGGCTGTTTTTGCTTATTTTTTTGCTCTGTACTCCAGCTTATGTCCTGGGTGAAAATAGTGCCACAGACCCAGTTGGGGAACTTTCCAGAAATGGAGACCACAATAAAAATGCTTAAGGAGGACATGCATGCGACAGCAGCAAGAAGATATGCAGCAGCAGCTGATATTTAATCAACAGCAGCAGGAAACCAACCGACTGTTGATACAGCACATCATGACGGCACAGACAACAGGAACTACCCGGGGAATCCAAGATGTCTGGAAAGCTGTTCACACAGCGATTACCAAAATGGAGAAGTCTGACGATGTTGAGACATACCTGGAGAAGTTCGAAGGAGTGGCTGAGAGGGAGTAACTACCCCGGGACAAGTGGGCAGAAATCATCACTGCATTTCTGGCCCCAGGACCGTTGAAAGCCTATCAGGACCTACCCACTGAGTAAAGGGCGGACTACACAATCGTCAAGGGTGAGATACTGGCAAGTTTTGGGGTAAATGTCTTAGTTCGGGCCCAACGGGTACACCAGTGGGACTTTCCCCCCTCCAATCCGGCTCGGTCCCAGTATTACAACCTGGTGCACCTGTTGCAAAAGTGGTTGCAGCCTGAGGTATTGTCTCCCACGGCCATGCTGGACCGCATAGTGACTGATAAATTTTGGAGGGCTTTGCCCCACTCCCTCCAAACATGGGTCGGATAGGCATCGCCTACTAATGCCCTTCAGATGATAGGCCTCATAGAAGGATATGGGGCCACTAAAGAGCTACAGGGAGGGACTCCCCGGAAGGTAACAGGAAGGTTCCCTTAGTCTCCACCCCTGGTTCGGCAAGCAGAGCCCAGGAAGGCCGCTCAGGACTTATCTGGGGAAGAAAGGGGCCCCATAATCTGCTGGCGGTGCCAGGAACCAGGCCATATGAGAGCTGATTGCTCCCACCTGGCTGAGCCCATGGACACAAATTTTGGATAATGCCAGTACCACTATGCCGAATCAATGTGTGCAATGGGCACCCCAAAGGATCCCAAAATGGAACATTTGTGTAAGGTTGAAGTGGAAGGCACCCCTGCTGTGGCCCTACTGGACTCAGGGAGTCTCGTGACCCTGGTACGAGCAAGCCAGGTACAAACCAGTGAGTATACTGGTCAAAAAGTTTGGGTGTTGTGTATACATGGTGACCTAAAAGACTATCCTACCTCACTAGTGGTGATAAACATGCCAGCGGGGAGGCAGTGCCACGAGGTGGGGGTTGTGATTAACCTGCATTATGAAGTGATATTTGTGTCATGGCCGCCATGTCCATTATGCCTGTCATGCCCACCATGTCTGTTATGCCGCATGACCCCTGGAGCAGTGTGCACGTGCACCGAACTATCATGCCCGCAATATCTTGTATGCCACATGACTCCTGGAGCGGTGTGCACGTGTACTGAATTCTCATGCCTGTTATGTCTCATCTTGCAAGATGCCTGGAGCAGTGTGCCCGCGCGCCTTACCTCATGGCTGCACGCCGTTGCTAGGTAACCATCCATCTCTGCTCTGATTCTGCAATCCTCTATGTATTCCTGGAACCCCTGATCATGTGACCTTTCCCATGTTCTAGCACTGTCTGATTCTGCAATCCTCTTGGTATTCCTGGAACCCCTGATCATGTGACCTTTCCCATGTTCTAGCACTGTGATTCTGCAATCCTCTAGGTATTCCTGGAACCCCTGATCATGTGACCTTTCCCATGTTCTAGCACTGTCTGATTCTGCAATCCTCTCTATGATCCTGGAGGATCTGAACCGGAAGTCCTTCCCTGATCCTCACCCGGAAGTGCAGGTGCTATGGTGCTATATCAGACTGCCCCTTCCTATGGTCGGGTCTTGAGTATCATATTGCTTCCCTGCATGGCTGCTTGGTCTGCTCGGTCGCTCCCTGTATTCTGTGCCCCTGCACTCTGCTCTGTAGTGCGTCTCTGCACACGCTCTGTGCTTGTACTCTGCCTCTTGTCTTGTACCTTGTCTTGTGTTCGTCCTTTGTGCCATGTTTTGTCCGTGTCATGCTTGGACTTGTAGTCCTTCTTGAGTTCTCTGCCTTGCCTGCTTTGCCATGTCTTGCCTTTGCTATGCTTTGCCTTGTGGTCCTTCCTATGTTCACTGTCTTTGCTTGTTCTTCCTTGCTCTTACCTATGGTGCTCTGTTGTGCCTCCTGGCACATGCACCATTCCTCCTCTCTTACCTCTGGTGCTCTCTTCCACATTTCCACACTAGTCTCAAGGTTCTCCCTTGACCCAGCTCAGGCCTTCGGCCTACGCTCCGCTGCTAGCTCTGTTCTCGCTCTGACCTGGCTCTGTGTTTCTGCCTACGTTCCGCTCATTGTTCCGTACCCTGCCTAGCCTTCCCTTGTTTCTTGCTTTGCCTTGCCTTGTTTCTTCGAGTGCCCTTTGCATGTGCCTGGCCTTCCTAGCCTCCTGCTTGTGCCACAGCCATGCCCGCTCTAGCCGTGCCCGACTGCTTGTGCCTCAGCTGTGCTCATCGGTCAGTGACAGCTGTGTCGCCTGCTATGCCCCAGCCGGGTTCGCTGGAGTCTTAACCGCCTGTTTGTGCTGCAGCCCGTCCAGCTATCCAGTACCCCAGCCATGCTCTCTGTGCTTCCTTGCACTCACGCTGTCTCTGCACTGTGTTTGCGTGTTCCTCTCTTAGCACGCACAGGCCCTCGCCTGCCCCGTGGCATACCACCCCGTGCTTCTGTAAAAGTACGCACAGGTCTTGCTATGTGCCCTGTCATGCCCTCTTGCACGCACAGGTCCTAGCCTGAACTCTGTCCCTGGTGTGCCCTCTGCACGCGCAGGACTCTGCCTTGAACCCTGACTCTGGCGTTCCCTCTGCACGCGCAGGACTCTGCCTTGAACCCTGACCCTGGCGTGCCCTCTGCACGCACAGGACTCTGCCTTGAACCCTGACCCTGGCGTGCCCTCTGCACGCGCAGGACTCTAGCAAAGAGCAAACAGATGAATGGCATACTAGGGCACACAAATCACTACATTACCAGATGGAGCTATTTATCTGAAGTATTGTGGCATATAATTCAGTCAAAAAATGGATGTGCTTGCATGAAAAAACATGAATATTTCAATGTGAAGCGAAAAAAGAAGAAATATGCAGCACTCACCGATATAGCTGAAAAACTGCGTCTTTATTTCACATAAATTCCATCAATAGATGTGTGGACATGCAGGACGTTAGAGGAATGCTAGGGAAGGGAGGTGCCGGACAACGACCGTTTCGCGATTACTCGCTTCTACGGGTCCAGGTGAGGGGATTAGCTAAAGGTCATTCCTTTTATAGGATCACAGACCTTACTAATTAACATACATAACAAGTTGTGAATAGTGTTGAGCGATACCGTTCGATACCCAAAAATATCGTATCGGATGGTATCGCCCGATACGAAAAAAATATCGGGTATCGCCGATTCCGATACCGGAAGTCCCATTCAAGTCAATGGGACTTCCGGTATCAGAATTAAAAAAAGCCCTTTATTTCCTTGTTGGCTAATTCTACATAATTGAAAATAAATAAGAATCATGTAGAATGTATTGTGGGAGGTGGAGGAGACATTAAAGGCATAGTGGTTTATTCAAATCACATGGCATAGCATTAATTCCAATTTTTTTTTTCAAGACGTTCGGAGTTAAAAAGATATTGACTATGTTATCTTTTTTATATTTTGTCAGATATATATGTTTCACAACTTCCATGCTCTTCACCTTCTTTTGTACTTCTCCCACACTTTCTCCTTCATGATACGCAGCAGTAGCATTTTTTTATCAACTTTTTCTTCACCTTATTCATCTTCTTCTTCTTCACCTTCTTCCCATTATTTTTTTTTTCCATTCTTCACATTCTTCTTATTCAGCTATTATTAATTTTCATATGCTATTTCTTCATCTTCTTCCTATTCTTCTTTTTCTTCATTTTCTTATGGTGACAGGCATTCCTGTAGTACTTATCTATAAAAGTTATAAGATTACACCTTACGTTCTGCCTGTCACAAAAGATTTACAACAGGATTTGTCCGCGTTCAGTTTGGCCTGCAGCAGCAGGCATTTTCCAGGGGCACCACGAGGAGGAACGGACTCACCCCCATTTACTGCTTAGTCTTCTTCTGCTTATAATTTTGATATCTTCTATGCTGATTTTTAGTCTTATGCTTAATGTTCTTCTGCTTTCTGTTCTTCTACTTTTGCTTCTTCTGCTTCTTGTTCTTCTGTCTTTTGTTCTGTATCTTGGTGGTTGTCTTCATGTTCTTTGTCCTCTTGGTCATATTATTTAGGGTCATATTTCTGGTCTTCTTTGGTGTGGTCTTCAGGGTCGTCGTCATCAGGGTCGTCGTCATGGAGATCAATAAGGATTACCAAAGACAATTTCAAAAAGCTTGATCTTGGAAATGTAGCAGAAGGTACAAGAAGGCTGAGAAACTGGCGAGAACCAGCTGACAGTACTGGAACCCGTAGTGGCAGCAGAAGGAACAAGAGCCAATGGCACTACCGAGGACCAACTGACGGTGCTGGACCACGGTTACTAAGCAGAAGGTACCTGTGCTAAAAAGCACTACCAAGGACCAGCTGACGGTGCTGGACCTTGGATACCGAGATGGAGGCACCTAGGCCAAAGGCTGTGGCGAGAACCAGCAGACAGTGCTGGCACCCGGATGGGTAGCACAAGGAACAAGAGCCAATGGCACTACCGAGGACCAACTGACAGTGCTGGACCACGGTTACTAAGCAGAAGGTACCTGTGCTAAAAAGCACTACCAAGGACCAGCTGACGGTGCTGGACCTCAGATACCGAGATGGAGGCACCTAGGCCAAAGGCTGTGGCGAGAACCAGCAGACAGTGCTGGCACCCGGATGGGTAGCAGAAGGAACAAGAGCCAATGGCACTACCGAGGACCAACTGACGGTGCTGGACCACGGTTACTAAGCAGAAGGTACCTGTGCTAAAAAGCACTACCAAGGACCAGCTGACGGTGCTGGACCTCGGATACCGAGATGGAGGCACCTAGGCCAAAGGCTGTGGCGAAAGCCAGCAGACAGTGCTGGCACCCGGATGGGTAGCGGAAGGAACAAGAGCCAATGGCACTACCGAGGACCAACTGACGGTGCTGGACCACGGTTACTAAGCAGAAGGTACCTGTGCTAAAAAGCACTACCAAGGACCAGCTGACGGTGCTGGACCTCGGATACCGAGATGGAGGCACCTAGGCCAAAGGCTGTGGTGAGAACCAGCTGACGGTGCTGGAACCCAGATGGGTAGCAAAAGCTACAAGAGCCAATGGCACTACCGAGGAACAGCTGATGATGCTGGACCACGGTTACTAAGCAGAAGGTACCTGTGCTAAAAAGCACTACCAAGGACCAGCTGACGGTGCTGGACCTCGGATACCGAGATGGAGGCACCTAGGCCAAAGGCTGTGGCGAGAACCAGCAGACAGTGCTGGCACCCGGATGGGTAGCAGAAGGAACAAGAGCCAATGGCACTAACGAGGACCAACTGACGGTGCTGGACCACGGTTACTAAGCAGAAGGTACCTGTGCTAAAAAGCACTACCAAGGACCAGCCGACGGTGCTGGACCTCGGATACCGAGATGGAGGCACCTAGGCCAAAGGCTGTGGCGAGAACCAGCTGACGGTGCTGGAACCCAGATGGGTAGCAAAAGCTACAAGAGCCAATGGCACTACCGAGGAACAGCTGACGGTGCTGGACCACGGTTACTAAGCAGAAGGTACCTGTGCTAAAAAGCACTACCAAGGACCAGCAGACGGTGCTGGACTTCAGATACCGAGATGGAGGCACCTAGGCCAAAGGCTCTGGCGAGAACCAGCAGATAGTGCTGGAACCCGGGTGGGTAGCAGAAGGTACCCATTCAAAGCAAAGTAGCCAGGCCGCAAGCCGGCCACAGTTACCGAAACCCACAGTCCTACAGGGGGTCCATGTCCCATTGGCACTACGGATCCAGCCTTCAGTGCCAGTTCCCGCAGCCCACATAGGAGTCACCTAAACTGCAGGCACCGTAGAGTCGGCTAACCCGGCCGCAAGACGACAGGACAACGGATTGGTGACATAGTGACCTTGACACTACCCGGAAACATCAGGCGTGCTGAAAACAGGCTGGGCAACAGGGAGTACCCGTGCCAAAGACACTGCCGAGAACCATCTGACGGTGCTGGAACCCAGATGGTTAGCAAAAGCTACAAGAGCCAATGGCACTACCGAGGAACAGCTGACTGTGCTGGACCACTGTTACTAAGCAGAAGGTACCTGTGCTAGAAAGCACTACCAAGGACCAGCTGACGGTGCTGGACTTCGGATACCGAGATGGAGGCACCTAGGCCAAAGGCTCTGGCGAGAACCAGCAGACAACTGGAACCCGGGTGGGTAGCAGAAGGTACCCATTCAAAGCAAAGTAGCCAGGCCGCAAGCCGGCCGCAGTTACCGAAACCCACAGTCCTACAGGGGGTCCATGTCCCGTTGGCACTACGGATCCAGCCTTCAGTGCCAGTACCCGCAGCCCACATAGGAGTCACCTAAACTGCAGGCACCGTAGAGTCGGCTAACCTGGCCGCAAGACGACAGGACAACGGATTGGTGGCATAGTGACCTTGACACTACCCGGAAACAGCAGGCGTGCTGAAAACAGGCTGGGCAACAGGGAGTACCCGTGCCAAAGACACTGCCGAGAACCAGCTGACGGTGCTGGAACCCAGATGGGTAGCAAAAGTTACAAGAGCCAATGGCACTACCGAGGAACAGCTGACGGTGCTGGACCACGGTTACTAGGCAGGAGGTACCTGTGCTAGAAAGCACTACCAAGGACCAGCTGACGGTGCTGGACTTCGGATACCGAGATGGAGGCACCTAGGCCAAAGGCTCTGGCGAGAACCAGCAGACAGTGCTGGAACCCGGGTGGGTAGCAGAAGGTACCCATTCAAAGCAAAGTAGCCAGGCCGCAAGCCGGCCGCAGTTACCGAAACCCACAGTCCTACAGGGGGTCCATGTCCCATTGGCACTACGGATCCAGCCTTCAGTGCCAGTTCCCGCAGCCCACATAGGAGTCACCTAAACTGCAGGCACCGTAGAGTCGGCTAACCCGGCCGCAAGACGACAGGACAACGGATTGGTGGCATAGTGACCTTGACACTACCCGGAAACAGCAGGCGTGCTGGAACCAGGCTGGGCAACAGGGAGTCCCCGTGCCAAAGACACTGCTGAGCACCATCTGGCGTTGTTGGAGCCCAGGGACAATCATGGTGTAGGCCGAGGCCTACTTGGTGGCAGTTTTAGCTTGTTTGTAGGCTACAACAGACTGTCAACGTGCTCCAATTAGGCATCTATCTCCACTCTGTTTCCAGGATTTCACGTGACCACCAACACCGCCAGTTTATGCGTACAGTAGCCATCTGCCCAATCCACACGTGTTCCTGTGTTACTGGGGTTCTGTAATGTCAGCAGATCCCCTGATGTGTGTCTGCCACTGTCTCCTGCTCTGTCCACATTCCCACCACTTGTAGTGTAAAGGTGGACAGCGCAGGAGACAGTGCCGGACACACATTGGGGGATCTGCTCACGTAACAGAACACCAGGAACACAGGAACACGTGTGGAATGCGTGGACAGCAACTGTGAGCAGGAACTGGCGGTGTTGGAGGTCAGGGGAAATACTAGAGACAGAGAGGAGACAGAGGCCAAATCAGAGAATGTTTAAATCTGAAGTAGTTACAATTTGGAGGCAGCAGCAGTTTGCCCTCCACACAGCAGGGGATCAGCTGACGTTACTGACCCCCGCTTTCACATGAACGAGTGTTTATTTCTGTGTGGACAGCACTTCCGAGCAACAACTGACGATGTTGGAGCCCAGGGATAGTCATTTTGTAGGCTGAGGCCTACTTGGAGGCAGTTTAAGATAAGACGTTGTTTGAATTTGGAGGAAGCAGCAGTTTGCCCTCCACACAGCAGGGGATCAGCTGACGTTACCGAACCCCACTTTCACATGAACAAGTGGGGTTCATGTTTTTTTCTGTGCGGACAGCACTTCCGAGCACCAACTGGCGTTGTTGGAGCCCAGGGACAATCATGGTGTAGGCCGAGGCCTACTTGGTGGCAGTTTTAGCTTGTTTGTAGGCTACAACAGACTGTCAACGTGCTCCAATTAGGCATCTGTCTCCACTCTGTTTCCAGGATTTCACGTGATCACCAACACCGCCAGTTTATGAGTACAGCAGTTGTCTACCCAATCCACACGTGTTCCTGGGTTACTGGGGTTCTGTAATGTCAGCAGATCCCCTGATGAGTGTCTGCCACTGTCTCCTGCTCTGTCCACCTTCCCACCGCTTGCAGTGGGAAGGTGGACAGCGCAGGAGACAGTGGCAGACACATATTGGGGGATCTGCTGACATTGCAGAACCACAGTAACACAGGAACACGTGTGGAATGCGTGGATGTCAACTGTGAGCATGAACTGGCGGTGTTGGAGGTCAGGGGAAATACTAGAGACAGAGTAGAGACAGAGGCCAAATCAGAGAATGTTTAAATCTGAAGTAGTTACAATTTGGAGGCAGCAGCACTTTGCCCTCCACACAGCAGGGGATCAGCTGTCGTTACTGACCCCCACTTTCACATGAACAAGTGTTTTCTTCTGTGTGGACAGCACTTCTGAGCGCCAACTAGCGTTGTTGGAGCCCAGGGACAATCAGGGTGCAGGCCGAGGCCTACTAGGAGCCAGGTGTAAAGCTGAGGTATTTTGACTTTGGAGAGAGCAGGACACTTTGCCCTCCACACAGCAGGGGATCAGCTGACGTTACCGAACCCCACTTTCACATGAACGAGTGTTTTTTTCTGTGTGGACAGCACTTCCGAGCACCAACTAGCGTTGTTGGAAGCCAGGGACAATCAGGGTGCAGGCCGAGGCCTACTAGGAGCCAGGTGTAAATCTGAGGTTGTTTGACTGTGGAGGGAGCAGGACACTTTGCCATACACACAGCAGGGGATCAGCTGACGTTACCGAACCCCACTTACACATGAGCGAGTGTTTTGTCTGTGCGGACAGCACTTCTGAGCACCAACTGGCGGTGTCGGAGCCCAGGGAAAATCAGGTAGTAGGCCGAGGCCTACTTGGTGGCAGTTTGCGATTGTTTCTAGACTACTACTAACTGTCAACGTACTCCAATTAGGCCTCTGTCTTCACTCTGTTTCGTGTATTTCCTCTGGCTTCCAACCACGCCAGTTGCTGCTCTGAAATGTCGTCTGCACAACCCACACTTGTTCCTGTGTTACTGGAGTTCTGTAACAGCAGCTTCTCCCTAGAGGTGAGTCAGGCAATGTCTCCTGCTCTGTCCACATTTCCACTACAAGTAGTGGGAATGTAGACAAAGCAGGAGACATTGCCGTGCTCACCTCTGGAGATGAGCAGATGTTACAGGACCCAGGTAACACAGGAACAAGTGTGGATTGTGCAGACGGCACTTGAGAGCAGAAACAGGCGGTGTTGTAGGCCGGAGGAAATACTCAAAACAGAGTGGAGACAGAGGGCAAATCAGAGAACATATTAAATCAGAGGTAGTCAGAAGTTGTAGGCAGCAGGAGAGTTTGCCGTACACACAGCAGGGGATCAGCTGACATTAGGGGATCAGCTGACATTACCGAACCCCACTTACACATGAGCGAGTGTTTTGTCTGTGCGGACAGCACTTCTGAGCACCAACTGGCAGTGTCGGAGCCCAGGGAAAATCAGGTAGTAGGCCGAGGCCTACTTGGAGCCAGGTGTAAATCTGAGGTTGTTTGACTGTGGAGGGAGCAGGACACTTTGCCGTACACACAGCAGGGGATCAGCTGACGTTACCGAACCCCACTTACAAATGAGCGAGTGTTTTGTCTGTGTGGACAGCACTTCTGAGCACCAACTGGCGGTGTCGGAGCCCAGGGAAAATCAGGTAGTAGGCCGAGGCCTACTTGGTGGCAGTTTGCGATTGTTTCTAGACTACTACTAACTGTCAACGTACTCCAATTAGGCCTCTGTCTTCACTCTGTTTCGAGTATTTCCTCTGGCTTCCAACCACGCCAGTTGCTGCTCTGAAATGCCATCTACACAACCCACACTTGTTCCTGTGTTACTGGGGTTCTGTAACAGCAGCTTCTCCCTAGAGGTGAGTCAGGCAATGTCTCCTGCTCTGTCCACATTTCCACTACAAGTAGTGGGAATGTAGACAAAGCAGGAGACATTGCCGTGCTCACCTCTGGAGATGAGCAGATGTTACAGAACACAGGAACAAGTGTGGATTGTGCAGACGGCACTTGAGAGCAGAAACAGGCGGTGTTGTAGGCCGGAGGAAATACTCAAAACAGAGTGGAGACAGAGGGCAAATCAGAGAACATATTAAATCAGAGGTAGTCAGAAGTTGTTGGCAGCAGGAGAGTTTGCCGTACACACAGCAGGGGATCAGCTGACGTTACCGAACCCCACTTACACATGAGTGAGTGTTTTGTCTGTGTGGACAGCACTTCTGAGCAACAACGGGCGTTGCTGTAGCCCAGGAAATAAAGTTCAGGTCATAGAAACATGAACACAACAGGAGACCTGGATCCTGTTGCCAGCCAATTATTTATTCTGGAAGACGACTGGCAAATTCAGGTGAGATCCAGGCCTTGTTCATTTTCAGAAAAGTAAGCCGGTCAACATTATCGGCGGATAGTCGCGTGCGACAGTCTGTTACCACACCACCTGCAGCACTAAAGACACGTTCCGATAATACACTGGCAGCAGGGCAAGCCAGCACCTCCAATGCATACTGGCTAAGCTCTGGCCATGTATCCAGCTTAGAGACCCAATACTTGAACGGGGAAGAGCCGTCTGGGAGAACACTAACAGGGCAAGACAAGTAGTCTGTCACCATCTGACGGAAACGTTGCCTCCTGCTGACTGGAGCCGTCTGTGATGGTGTAGCCGTTTGTGGCGGTCCCACAAAACTTTTCCACATTTGGGCCATACTGGCCTTGCCTTGTCCTGCGGCACTGCCTCTGCTACCTCTTTGTGCAGAGCTTCCTCCACTGCCTCTACCCACATGGCTGCTTTGAAAAGCACTACCAGCAACACTTGCGGGGGGAATAGAGAACATGATGGCCTGCACAAGTGATTCTTGGTACTCCCACATTTTTTGCTCCCGGTTCAACTGTGGTATGAGGCTTTGTAAGTTGTCCCGGTAGCGAAGATCTAGGAGGGTGTACACCCAATAATCAGCCGTGTGGAGAATGTTGGCGATGCGGCGGTCATTTAACAAGCACTGCAGCATGAAATCAACCATGTGCTGCAGACTGCCAACTGGACCGGAAACGCTGTCCCCAGCTTGAGGCAGCATCTCTGCCTGCTCAGCATCACCCCACCCTCGCTGTACACACTGAGTACTAGAGCCTTGTGTACCTCCCTCCTCTGGAGAGATGTGCTCCTCCTCCTCCATTGACTCCTCGTCATCCTCCTCACTAAGTGTCCCCTGCCTGGGCCTTTGTGTGGAAGCACGTTGCGCAGACTTGCCAGAAGCAGATGGCATTTCTGACTGCTCATCCTCGACCTCTTCAAAAACCTCCTCACTTAGTGCTTGTAAGGTTTTTTGAAGCAGACAGATGAGGGGGACAGTCATGCTGATTAGTGCATCATCTGCACTGGCCATCTGCGTGGAGTCATCGAAGGCACGCAAAACTTGGCAGATGTCCCTCATAGTGGCGCACTCAGTGGTGGTGAAGTGTGTCCGGCGCACAGTGCGACTTGTTTGCGCCTGATGCAGCTTGTACTCCATTACTGCTGCCTGCTGCTCACACAACGGCTCCAACATATGTAATGTTGAATTCCACCTGGTGGGGAGGTCACATATGATGCGATGTTCTGGCAGGTGGAATTGGCGTTGCAGAGATGCAATGAGCGATCTTGCCATGCTGGAACGCCGCAAGTGAGCACACTCTAGGCGAACATTGTGCAGCAGTGCATCAAGATCCGGATAGTCCCTCAGAAAGCTCTGCACGACCAAATTGACATGGTATGTGAGTGAGGTTGCCTAGGCCCAGAGCTGCCACTAGATTTCGGCCATTGTCACTCACTACCAAACCTGGCTGGAGATTCGCTTGCACAAACCACACATCGCTCTCCTGCTGGATGGCATTCCAGAGCTCCTGTGCTGTGTGGCTCCGATTCCCCAAAGAAATTAATTTAAGGACGGCCTGTTGACGTTTGGCCACACCTGTGCTCATATCTGGCCTAACAGGCTCACGCAGTGCTGATTCCGAGGAACTAGAGTAGGAGGAGGACTCAATATGTACAGACTGCATTCCTGCAATCCTTGGAGTTGGCAGAATACGTACAGAGCCACTCTCCAGATCTGTACCCGGCTCCACAACATTGACCCAATGGGCAGTGAGGGAAAGGTATCGTCCCTGTCCATGGCTACTGGTCCACGCATCGGTGGTCAGGTGGACCTTTCTACTGACGGCATTTATTAGCGCATTTTTAATTTTTCCCTCCACATGCTTTTGCAGGGCAGGGACGGCTTGCCTGCTGAAATAAAAGCAGCTGGGCACATTGTATTGTGGAACTGCCAATGACATAAAGTTCCGGAAGGTGTCAGTCTCCACCAGCCTGAATGACAGCATCTCAAGGGCCAGTAGTTTGGCAATGCCGGCATTGAGAGACAGTGCTCGGGGATGGTTTGCCGAGTATGGCCGCTTTTTCTCCCATGCCTGTGCTACCGATTGCTGGTGAGTGGCCTGGGAGTGTCATGATGACTGCGAACGTGGTTCAGTGGGTGGAATTTCACTGGGTCTCTGGACAACAATGGCAGTGGTTCTTCCATGGCGTTCCAGTGAGGAAGCCGAACCAGCTGTGTGTGAGCTGGAGGAAGAGGCCCCAACACGAGCTGAAGAGGTGGTAGGTGCTGCTGAAGGTTGGCCTACATCTTCAGTGTGTCTGTGTAACTCCACCTCGTGCTTGGTACGCACATGTTTCCACATATTTGTGGTATTGAGGTTGCTCACATTTTTCCCTCGTTTCACTTTCTGATGACACAGCTTGCATTTGACAAAGCAAATGTCATCTGCAACTGTGTAAAAAAAAGACCACGCACTGCAAGTCCTGGGAGCGCCCGTTTTGTGTTTTGGAAGAGGATTGCTCCTCACGGGTGCCAAAGTGAAGGCTACAGGCAACCAAGTCTGCCCCCGCCCTCTCCCTCCTCTTTTGGCCGTTCGGGGAATCTCTTCCTCAGAGCTGCTCCCACCACCTTCCTGTGGCTGACGCCATGATGGGTCAAGGACCTCATCATCTCCACTCCCCTCTTCAAGCACCGGCTGGTCCTGGGTTGTCTCGCCAGCACCGTACGCACCAGAAATTGGCAACTGAGTCTCATCATCATCAGATGAGCACTGAGGTGTGCTGTCAATAGGCACTGGCCCACCCGCCTCTTCAGATTCAGAGGGACAAAGCAGTTGCGCATCACTGCATACTCCCTCTTCTTCACGCTCTAGAATGCTGCTTGGCTGGCCACCTCTTTCCAAGCCAACAGATTCTGAGAACAGAAGTAAAGATTGAGATGGCTCCTGTCCAGGGCTCTCAGACTGCCTGGGCAATTTGGCAGGTGGTGAAGAGACAGATGGTTGCTCTTCAGTGCTCTGGCCTTGGGAGGATGCGGAAGTCATTGAAGTGGATGCGTTAGCTGCCATCCATCCGACAACGGCTTCAATTTGTTCGTCACGCAGCAGTGGGGTACGGCGAGGTCCTACAAAGCTGCGCATGAAGGACTGTTGCCTGGTAAAAGTGGGGGATGCCGGGTCACTGGTGGCCGCAGCAGACACCGAATCCCCACGTCCTCTCCCTGCTGAATCCCCCGTCCTCTCCCTGATGAAACTCCACGACCACGTGCCTTACTCCCTGCCTTCTTCATCTTGGTAGACTGATAGATAGGCAGAAAAGTAAAAAAGGGGTGGCTTAGTGTTCTTATTCCTGAACACCTGCTAACCAGTATAAGAAACACTAATGTGACTAAGAGTGTGTGTACTACACTTTAATATGATCTAATGTGGCCTAGACAACTGTAAAGTGGAGTGTTTGGTGAACTTTATTTCCTTTTTTTTTGGGGGGGGGGAAGAAAAGGATGTGACCAAAGTTTGAAAGCTATAGTATCACAAACTTTTTGGAGCGATTACAATGCAGGAAGCTAACCTACAATGCAATTGATGAGGCTCCAAAAAATAGGGTGATACTAGTCTGTCTGGCTGGCCCTGAAGGGCACAAGCCAGCAAAAAGGCTCCTCTATCTAATCCTATATAGTGTTTGCAACCAACCAATGACAATGGATGCGGTTGGAAGCACACTAATATAGGAGTAAAAATCTGGCTAAATTAGCTGCAAAAAAAGGACTATGTATGAGGCAGTGACGCACGCTGAGCGGACTACAGCTAGCGGTGGCTGTAGAACACACTGCAACGTGAGCTCACTCACACACAGAGAGACCTATCAGACAGCCAAAAACAGTGCAGAGAAATGGGCTATAGCACTGAAAGGCTGCTGAAAGGCTCCGCTGTCCACTCCTTTAGTGTTTGCAACCAACGTATATGGATACGTATGGAAGCACACTATACAGGAGAAAAAAAAAGCAGCAATAAAAGAAAAATGTGTATGAGGCAGAGACACATGCTGGGCGGCCTACAAGCAGACATGCCTGCAGGACACACTACACAGCGTGGGTCTGCACTCACACAGCCCTTGCAGACAGCTATTAAAACAGCGCTGCTGGGCTACAAAAATGCTACAGTGGTGGATTATGTAGCCTGGGTAGAGCAATAGATATTTTGGATGATCGCTATTTCATCATCATTTCAGCAGCCAATCACAGCCATGCCAGTAGTTAACATGCCTATATGCCTAACAGGATGTGCCCACACTTCTGAGGATCCCCATTGGCTGAATCAAATCGAGCGGGCTCCTAGCATTATGGGAACTTCCGATTCCGGTATTTGATATGAAAAAAGTATCGGAACTAAGTATCGGAATTCAGATACAGCTAATATGGGCCGATACCCGATACTTGCGGTATCGGAATGCTCAACACTAGTGAAACAAACATTTACAAAAAAAATATATAGTTATACAATATACAGAGTGCAAGATACTAGTAAAGAATAAATCTTTCCATATCGATTTACAAGATAATCTATATTTTTACAATATCATAGGAAGATTATAATCTAAATAACTTTACATACAATTTTTTATATAACATTTTTTATAAAAATACTGATAGATCGATCTGGTCATTTAGTCCCAAAGGACTTTGTGCGTTCGCTTTCAGGATCCAATTATTTAAAAGTATAAGAAAGCTGCATCTTAAAAAATCTTTATCCAGTGTTTCAGCTGCAGTTTCTGTTCCTATACATGAAGGTGAGAAACCTCCAACTATTGATCCTTTAGGCTTTATGTTAAATTCAGATATCTATCCCAGACAATTTTTAAGCGATGTTGAAATGTTAATGAGTATAACTGAACCAGATTTCTCCCTGGAATCAGTTAATTCCAACGAAGAAATACCAATACCTTTTAAAGGAGGAATAAAATCAAATTTCATGCCTCCTATATCTCCTGGGAACAGTATCGATCTTTTCCATGATATGGTCATCAAGGATGTAGAAGCTTTACTCTATCCCATGTCAGAAAAAAATTTGAAAGCATCTGAGATGAAAGCTTTGCAAGAAATGAAGGGATGGAGTGATACTGTTTTCAGGAGATCTGATAAAGGAGGAAATTTGGTTCTTTTGGATAAGACATACTATATACAAGATGCCCTAAATCACTTGAATGATAGTAATACCTACTGTATGCTAAATGACAACCCTTTGCATAAATATAAGGATAAATTAAGATCTCTTTTAAGAAAGTATGTTCAATTGGGGATATTATCAAAAAAGAGAGCAGAAAAACTCTTTCCAGAATACCCAGGAATTCCCTTTTGGTATAGTGTGCCAAAAGTGCACAAGTCTTTAAAAGAGTCTCCGGGTCGCCCTATAATTTCAGGGAAAAACTCTTTGACTGAACCACTTTCACAATACTTAGACTGGCTACTAAAACCTTTACTAAAAGTTATGCCATCCTTTGTAAAAGACTCAGGAGACTTATTGAAAAAATTGAAAGATTTTCATTGGCAAACACATTTCTCCCTTGCATCTATTGATGTTGAGAGTCTACAGTCATGGCCAAAAGTTTAGAGAATGACACAAATATTATATTTTCACATGATCTGCTGCCCTCTGGTTTTTATGTGTGTTTGTCAGATGTTTTTATCACATACAGAAATATAATTGCAATCATATTATGAGTAACAAAAGGTTATATTGACAGTTAGAATGAGTTAATGCAGCAAGTCAATATTTGCAGTGTTGACCCTTCATCTTCAGGACCTCAGCAATTCTCCCTGGCATGCTCTCAATCAACTTCTAGATCAAATCCTGACCGATAGCAGTCCATTCTTGCAAAATCAATGCTTTTATTTTGTCTGAATTTGAAGGTTTTTGTTTGTCTACCCGTCTCTTGATGATTGACCACAAGTTCTCAATGGGATTAAGATCTGGGGAGTTTCCAGGCCATGGTCCCAAAATCTCTATGTTTTGTTCCCTGAGCCATTTAGTTATCACTAGAGTTGAGCGACTTTTGGTTTTTTAGGGTCGAGTTTCGTTTCGTGAAACCCGACTTTTCCAAAAGTCGGGTCGAGCAAGATCGTCCGATTATAGGGAAAAGTCGGGGTCGTCCCGAAACACGAAACCCAATGTAAGTCAATAGGGAATAAAAGTCGGCAGTGAGAGGAGGACAGGAAACACACCTACAGTGCCCATTTGAATGCCAAAAGCATCAATTCTTCTTACTTAAGCTTGTCAACCTTAATTAACTTCATAATACAAGTTACGCACTGAAAAATGGGGGTTATTTGGCTAAAGTTGTGGGGGGGTAGGGCTGGCTCCAGGTTTTCATGTGCCCTGGGCGAAAGAGCGCCCCTTTAACACATACCACAACTCATCATGCTCCGATACGGCAGAGAAATAGCGGTATAGTACAATGAAAAATACTTCACTTTTGACATCTCATGACGAGGCCCATCTATTTCTCCATACAGAATCATTGGTCCCATATAATGTTTGAAACAGTATATGATGAGCTCCACATAATGCTACAGTATATGTTGGTCCCCATGGATGAAGCTCCACTGTCTTATGGGCCCAAATAATGCTCCAAACATAATGGGCCCCATTTCTAATGCTCTAGTGTATAATGGGCCCTGTAAATGCTGCTCCAGTGTCTGATGTCCACCTTTGGAATGTTCCAGTGTATGGTGGGCCCCATCTATCATTCTCCAGAGTATAGTGCTCCCCAAAAATTGCTGTCCCAACATTGAAAACAATCAAATAAGTCTCCTCGCTAGGGAATCCCTGTACTAGTCTGGACTCCTCGTCGTCCCCATCTTCCATCTCACTGCACAGTATTTCAACTTTGCAAGTGCTGTGATCCTGAGCAAGCAGGGGGGGCCCACTCGTTGGCGACGGCACTGGCACAGGGCCCCTGATAGTACGGTGGTGTGTCTGATGGCGGGTGGGCCGAACCTGCACTTTCATCTGCAGCTTCCTCTTTGTCACCGTGTAAGATGGAACTGTACATGGGAAGGGTAACTTGAGTTTCATCAGGGTCAGATTCAGGCCGTGTAGCGTGCAAGGGGAATGTAGTGGTCTGGGTCAATGTACCAGCAGATTCATCGAGCAGTGGCTGGGCATCAGTGCACTTGTGTCGCCCCCAGGAGTACGGTCGCCACAGTGGCATTACCTTCCTCCTAGGGAGTGTGATGTCATGCTTGGGAGCAACGAAGGATCTCTCTAGCAGGTTAACTGATTGGGCGGCGTTATTCCCACGAGTCATGACCCTCCAAACAGCGTTCATGAAGGCAAAGTGTTTGTTTTACGTGGGCAGTATGGTTGCAAAGCTGAACCTTAAAGGAATGTCCAGAAGGGCACCACCAGGAGTGGAGCCTACTGCGTAATTTGACTCAACACGGGCAACCTCAACCATGCCAGCTACAGAACAGATGCACACATTGCAAGCTTAATTCCGTTAACGAACGAGACTCCGTCATGCCCCGCGGTCCGAGTCCGGCTTACTAGAGGGACACGTGAGGCTCTGGCACATGAGATTGGCCAATAACTGGTGTGTCATGCCCTTACATGTCCGTGGCTGCATGTGCGCTACACTGAAAAGGCCAGCATTTGTCGCTTACAGGTGCAGATAACCCGCTGAACAACGTTAGTGATGGGGATCTGTGATTACAATTATTACCCGCGAACGATGATTTCCCAGTAAGTGCAGGTCAACCGCAGTTCCGGAATTAGGCCTAACCGTCATTCCTGAAAAAATTAAAAACTTATGTGTGCAAACCACAGGTGCTGTAGCTTGCTTAACAGCTCGCCAGCCGTTCTCACGCCCAGTATGGATTACACGTGATTGCACAAAGGTGAGAAAGGGTACCGTATCCCCAGATAACATGTATGGATAGCGTACACATTCAAAATATATGTCTATACATCAGGAGGCAGGCTCAGACGGTGTTAGGCCCAGTATGGATTGCACGTGATTGCACAAAGGTTAGAAAGGGTACCGTATCCCCGGATAACATGTATGGATAGCGTACACATTCAAAATATATGTCTATACATCAGGAGGCAGGCTCAGACGGTGTTAGGCCCAGTATGGATTGCACGTGATTGCACAAAGGTTAGAAAGGGTACCGTATCCCCAGATAACATGTATGGATAGCGTACACATTCAAAATATATGTCTATACATCAGGAGGCAGGCTCAGACGGTGTTAGGCCCAGTATGGATTGTACGTGATTGCACAAAGGTTAGAAAGGGTACCGTATCCCCGGATAACATGTATGGATAGCGTACACATTCAAAATATATGTCTATACATCAGGAGGCAGGCTCAGACGGTGTTAGGCCCAGTATGGATTGCACGTGATTGCACAAAGGTTAGAAAGGGTATCGTATCCCCGGATAACATGTATGGATAGCGTACACATTCAAAATATATGTCTATACATCAGGAGGCAGGCTCAGATGGTGTCAGGCACAGTATGGATTTGACGGCCCAGATTACACAGCGGAGGAGCAGGGAGAGGTAAAGATTGCAAATGCTGGGGCCCTGCCCAAGCAAGGGGGGCCCACTCGTGGGCGTCGGTACTGGCACTGGGCCCCTCATAGTACAGCGGTGTGTCTGACGGCGGGTGTGCACCACCACCGTCAGAGACACTTGATTGCACTATGAGGGACCCTGTGCCAGTGCCCGCGCCCAAGAGTCGGCCTACCCACCTGTCCAGGGCAACGGCACTCGCACGGTGTCGTGCGCTAGGTGGTGACCCCGGCCATGGGGGGGGAGGCAGCACAGTTAGGGAGTTTTAGAAAGTGGCATATGTTGATGTTGGACATTCAGCTGATGCAAAAGGCGAAATAGGTGAAGTCCCAGGAAGAGGTGGACCAAAGCAAGCCATTTTTCTGTCACCCTATGTGTCATCAGGGGAAGGTGGGACAAAATCCTTGGAAACCCATGCATGGTTCATTTTAATGAAGGTTAGATCATCCACATTTTGGGTTGACAGACGGGTCCTTTTTTCTGTCAGGATTGATCCAGCTGCACTGAAGACTCTTTCCGATAGCACACTTGCAGCTGGGCAAGCGAGTGTCACGGGGGCTTAGTTCAACTAAGGCTGAAATACCCGGGGCCCCTGTGGTGTCCCTTTTACTAGGGGAAACCCTGTCTGACCCTCAACCCAGGGTTTTTGCTGAAGGTGCAAATGCCTGAGCCTCCGACCTTTCCTTATCTCCTGCTCAGCCCTGCACTTAACCCTCCACCCTCCACCCAGTGAGGAGTCACACCACCAAAGCTCCCACACAAATAATGACAGACAGGGAGAACTTAAACTGAACTGCGCCGCACACACACAGGAATAAACAGTAATGTGAACAGGGCACAACTAAACACAAATATGGGAAGGAGAAAGGATAACGACGGATCATACGACACCAGTTATGAATCTCTCTCTCTTGAACACCTCCACTCCAGACCGGAACCACTTGGTATGAAACACAAGCTATAATCGGCGACGCCCATATGCCAGTATGACTATTTAAAGACCGTGGGCGTGACTAACCTTCCAACCTGGTCTCCAGCAGGATTAACCCCCGAGAGCCTGAAGATCAAACCGGCGCCACTGAGGCTATAGTGGCTGGAGGTGGAACTACCTCTGCCTGCCGGATGCTGTGGTGTGAACAGCGTCCGACATGACAGTACCCCGTCTTCTACGAGGGACCCCAGGGCCCTCAAGACTCATAGGACCCGGCTTGTCCGGATGACGACGGTGAAAAGAACTGACCAGCCGATCCGCATGTATGTCTGAGGCTGGAACCCAAGACCTCTCCTCTGGACCATACCCCCGCCAGTGCACCAAATACTGAAGAGTACGGCGTACTACTCGAGAGTCCACTACCTTGGCGACCTCGAACTCTAACTCGCCATCCACCATTACTGGAGGTGGCATCGGCGTCGTGTCCACCAAGCCTACCACCTTTTTCAATAAAGCCCTGTGAAAAACGTTATGTATTCTGTACACCGCAGGAAGTTCCAACCGATAAGCCACTGGGTTAATGATGGCAGAAATCCTAAAAGGCCCAATAAACCTTGGACCCAGTTTTAAAGATGGGATTTTGAGTTTTATGTTCTTCGTAGCTAACCACACCCATTCACCCACACACAGGTCCGGACCTGGCACGCGTCTACTGTCAGCCACCCGTTTGTACCTGGCACTCATGCTCAACAAACGCTGTTTCACCCGCCTCCAGACTGATGACAATTGGGCTCCTAGCTGATCCTCCTCCGGGACACCCCCGGAGTCACCCTGACGTAAGGTACAAAACTGAGGATGTTGACCGTACACACAAAAGAATGGAGACTCTCCTGATGACTCTTGGCGGTGATTATTTAATGCGAATTCGGCCAGAGGAAGGAAAGTAGACCACTCCTCCTGGTTGTCGGACACAAAGCATCGTAAATACTGTTCTAGATTTTGGTTCATGCGCTCAGTTTGTCCATTAGACTGTGGATGAAACGCCGATGAATGTGACAACTTGATCCCCAACCTTGAGCAAAAAGCTTTCCAAAACCTCGCCACAAATTGCGTACCCCTATCAGATACTATGTCAGACGGTACTCCGTGGAGTCTGACCACCTCCTTCACAAATACCTGAGCCAACGTCTTAGCATTGGGCAAAGAGGACTACGCCACAAAATGCGCCATCTTTGAAAAACGGTCAACCACCACCAGGATGACCGTGTTCCCTGCCGAGGCTGGCAAGTCAGTGATAAAATCCATGGAGATTTCTGTCCATGGCCTATTGGGTACCCCCAGAGGCTGTAGCGTGCCAGCAGGACGGGTTCGGGGTGACTTAGCCCTAGCGCACGTGATGCAAGCTGCCACGTACGAGACCACATCCTGCCGGATTTTGGGCCACCAGAAACGACGCGATACCAGCTCTAAGGTGCCCTTCACCCCTGGGTGACCAGCCAGTACCGAATCGTGGTGTTCCTTCAACACCTTAGGCCGAAGATGCAGGGGTACAAATGATTTGTTGGCGGGAAGTCC
Organism: Dendrobates tinctorius; assembly: GCF_039654945.1. Taxonomy (NCBI): domain Eukaryota; kingdom Metazoa; phylum Chordata; class Amphibia; order Anura; family Dendrobatidae; genus Dendrobates; species Dendrobates tinctorius. The sequence goes on along the minus strand of NW_027361680.1, from coordinate 6,597,023 downwards.
TGGTGGTACCTCCTCTTGGGCCTCGGCAATCTCCGCCTCTACCTCAGTCGTGAGAGCCGAGACCACTACCCCTTTCTGGAGGATGGGTACCGGCTCTTCCCGCGGTTCTCCCCCCGGAAAACACCTAGACAAAGCATCCGCCTTGGTGTTTTTAGCCCCGGGACGGTACGTCACAAGAAAATTGAAACGAGTAAAAAACAATGCCCAGCGAGCCTGCCTAGGAGACAGACGCTTGGCCGACTCCAGATAGAGCAGATTCTTATGGTCGGTGATAACTGTGACCTGGTGAGCCGCCCCCTCCAAGAAGTGTCGCCATTCCTCAAAAGCCAGTTTGATGGCCAACAACTCCCTGTTGCCGATATCATAATTCCGTTCGGCCGGCGACAGCTTCTTGGAGAAGTAGGCGCATGGATGCATCTCGCTCAAGGACGAGCCTTGAGACAGTACTGCCCCCACTCCCACCTCCGACGCATCAACCTCTACCACAAAAGGTTTAGACACGTCTGGTTGCACCAGAATGGGGGCTGAAGCAAAACTATTCTTCAGACGCTCAAATGCACGTATAGCCACCTCAGGCCAGTTCGCCAGATCGGCACCCTTTTTTGTCATGTCCGTGAGCGGTTTGGCGACAGTCGAAAAGTGTTTTATAAATTTCCTATAATAATTCGCAAACCCAAGGAACCGCTGGAGTGCTTTCAGACTCTCCGGCCTCTCCCATTGCAACACCGCTTGCACCTTAGCGGTGTCCATTTTAAAACCGGCTGCGGACACAATATATCCCAAAAAGGGCAACTCCTGGACAAAAAATAAACATTTTTCCAGCTTAGCATAGAGCTGGTTCTCCCGGAGCAACTGTAACACCTGCCTAACATGCTCCAAATGAGTGTCCCGATCGCTAGAATAAATGAGGATATCATCCAGGTATACAATCACAAATCTCCCCAGGACATGAGCAAATACATCATTAATAAAATGTTGGAAAACGGCAGGCGCGGTGGTCAACCCAAACGGCATAACCAGACTCTCAAAATGACCCTCAGGAGTGTTAAACGCCGTCTTCCACTCATCCCCCTGACGGACCCTTATGAGGTTATACGCCCCCCTGAGGTCCAGCTTGGAAAACCATTTCGCCCCCGCTACCTGGTTGAACAAATCCGGGATCAACGGCATTGGGTAGGGATCACGGATCGTAATTTGGTTTAACTCTCGGAAATCCAGACACGGGCGTAACCCCCCATCTTTCTTCTTAATGAAGAAAAACCCCGCGGCTACAGGCGAGGACGAAGGCCGGATGTGACCTTTGCTCAGACTCTCCGCGATGTAGTCTTTCAGAGCTTGTCTCTCAGGACCAGAAATATTAAACATCCTGGCCTTAGGTAATTTGGCCCCGGGTTTTAACCTAATAGCACAGTCATAGGCTCTATGTGGAGGCAGTTCTGAGCAACCCTTCTCAGAGAAAACATCCGCGAAATCCTGCAAAGCCTCCGGCAGGCTGGGCGTCACGGCGGACACACATATGGCCAAGCAATTGTCTTGGCAGAAACCACTCCATTGTACTATGTCCTGAGTTTTCCAATCAATTACCGGGTTGTGCCTGGACAGCCATGGAAAACCCAGGACCATTTGAGCTGGGAGATTACGGAGGACCCTACATGTAACCGACTCAGAATGTAGGACCCCAATGTGGAGTTTCACCTCTGCCACAAACTCAGTAATCTCCCCTTGAGGGAGGGGAACAGCATTAATGGTCACCACCTGTATGGGGTGAGGAAGTTTTTCGATCTTAAACCCGGCGGTGTGTGCAAACTCCTCATCTATGAGATTGGTGGCGGAACCGCTATCCACAAACACTGATATAGGTAGCTCTCTGCCGGCGATAATAACCTTGGCAGGGAGCATACATTGAGATACCATCATGGAGGATATGCATACGCTCAGTTGGGTCTCCTCCATACCCTCTGAGCTTAACAGTTTTCCGCCGGTGTGACCCTCTTAGGTAGTACCGGGCAAACGTTAACATAATGACCTCCTTTACCACAGTAGAAACATGCTCCGGGCTTCCGGAATCCCGGAGCGCGAGGCTGAACCTGTGCCACGCCAGCAATCTGCATAGGTTCAGGGGACTCATCTACTTCAACCACACCTGCACCTCTGTTTTCCCCCAGAGGTAGCGTCTCCTGTGCCCCCTGACGAAAACGGCGATCAATACGTATCACCAAACTCATGGCAGACTCCAATGATGCCGGAGTCTCATACATCAGGAGGGCTTGTTTCACCCTCCCTGATACCCCATGAATAAACTGGCTCCGCAGTGCTGGGTCATTCCACTGTGTGTCTACAGCCCAGCGGCGAAATTCCGAACAATAGTCTTCTGCCAAGCGCTCCCCCTGGCGGAGGGCGCGGATTTTAGATTCCGCTAGAGCCAGTCGGTCAGGGTCATCGTAAATGAGCCCGAGGGCAGAAAAAACATTATCGACCGAATGAAATGTAGCAGAGTCAGCTGGTAAGGAAAATGCCCATGCTTGGGGGTCACCACTCAGTAATGACAACACCAGCCCTACTCGCTGGGCCTCATTACCTGAGGATATTGGCCGCATGCGGAAGTATAATTTGCAGGCCTCCCGAAATACGACAAATTTGCTGCGATCGCCTGAAAATCGTTCTGGCAGCGGAAACTTCGGCTCTGCACCGATACCTGCAGATGCCGTTTGCACCTTTGCTACTACCAGGCCCTGCTGCTGAACTGCCCCTTTCAACTCGGAGACCTGTATGGACAGCGCCGCCAACTGGCGGGTTATGGAATCTAATGGATCCATGGACTCCTGAAAAAATGTGGGCCGATTATAATGTCACGGGGGCTTAGTTCAACTAAGGCTGAAATACCCGGGGCCCCTGTGGTGTCCCTTTTACTAGGGGAAACCCTGTCTGACCCTCAACCCAGGGTTTTTGCTGAAGGTGCAAATGCCTGAGCCTCCGACCTTTCCTTATCTCCTGCTCAGCCCTGCACTTAACCCTCCACCCTCCACCCAGTGAGGAGTCACACCACCAAAGCTCCCACACAAATAATGACAGACAGGGAGAACTTAAACTGCACTGCGCCGCACACACACAGGAATAAACAGTAATGTGAACAGGGCACAACTAAACACAAATATGGGAAGGAGAAAGGATAACGACGGATCATATGACACCAGATACGAATCTCTCTCTCTTGAATACCTCCACTCCAGACCGGAACCACTTGGTATGAAACACAAGCTATAATCGGCGACGCCCATATGCCAGTATGACTATTTAAAGACCGTGGGCGTGACTAACCTTCCAACCTGGTCTCCAGCAGGATTAACCCCCGAGAGCCTGAAGATCAAACCGGCGCCACTGAGGCTATAGTGGCTGGAGGTGGAACTACCTCTGCCTGCCGGATGCTGTGGTGTGAACAGCGTCTGACATGACAGCGAGCTCCTGTAAGGCATATTGGGCCAATTCAGGCCAGGTGTCCAGTTTAGCGGCCCAATAGTCAAAGGGGAATGACCTGTGTGGGAGAACATCGATATGGGAGGAAAAGTAGTTTGTAACCATAGTTGACAACTGCTGTCTCCTGTCACTTTCCATCGAAGCAGTATTACCAGTTGTTTGAGCGGTATTTGAAAAATCAGTCCACAACATTGTCATGAAACCCCTGTCTCCAACGCCACTTCTGCTGTGTGCACCACGAACACCTCTGCCAAGCTGACCCCAGCCCGTACGGCTCGTGTGAGAACCATCACCGCTGCTGTGTGCTGGGAATGCCTCAAGCAACCGATTTACCAGAGTTGCTTGTTTATTAGCCAATATTAGGTCAAGGTTCTCCTGTGGCATGATGTTTTGTAATTTGCCTTTATAGCGTGGATCCAGGATGCTGGCCAACCAGTAGTCGTCATCGTTCATCATTTTGGCAATGCGGGGGTCCCTTTTTAGGATCTGCAAGGCATAATCTGACATGTGGGCCAATGTTCCCGGTGTCAATGATGCACTGCGAGTGCTGGTTGGAGGAGCACTTTCTGGCAAATCCACATCCCTCCAGTCACGCACAAACCCTGTACCAGACCTTGCCATGCCAACATTTTCACTTGCCCCACGAGATGCATCCTCCTCCCCTAAGTAATCATCCCCATCATCATCCTCCTCCTCCTCTTCTTCCTCCACCTCGTCCAGGAGAGGTCCCTGAGCAGACAATGGCTGAATGTCATCAAGGATTCCCTCCTCCTCTTCCTCCTCATCAACATTGGCTGCAGACGCCTGCTCCTTAAGGTGTGTCAAAGTTTGCATGGGCAGACGCATAAGTGGGATGCTCATGCTTAGGATGGCGTCGTCTGCACTTACCAGCCGTGTGCATTCCTCAAAACACTGAAGGACTTTACAGAGGTCTTTCAGCTTCGACCACTGCACACCTGTCAACTCCATGTCTGCTCTCAAAGTGCCTGGCCGTGTATCCTCCCACAAATGCATTATGGCCTGCCTCTGCTCGCACAGCCGCTCCACCATGTGCAGGGTGGAGTTCCACCTTGTTGCAATGTCGATAATGAGGCGGTGGTTGGGAAGGTGGAGCAATCGCTGCAGCTTCTGCATACGAACGGAGTGTACAGGCGACCGGCGGATGTGCGCGCACAGTCTTCGCACCTTCTGGAGCAGGGCTGTTAACTCCGGATAATTTTTGAGGAAGCACTGCACCACCAGGTTCAAGGTGTGAGCCAAGCAAGGTATGTGGCTGAGTTTTGAAAGGGCTATGGCTGCCACAAAATTACGGCCGTTATCACTAACTACCTTGCCTGCCTCAAGATGTACACTGCCCAGCCATGACTCAGCTTGTCGCTTCAAGTACTCGGCCAGCACCTCGGCGGTGTGTCTGTTGCCCAAACACATTATCTGCAACACAGCCTGCTGACGCTTTCCACTAGCTGCTCGATAGGGGGACACATCGTGTGCAACAGTGGCAGCTGCAGATGGAGTGCTCGTACGACTGCGCTCTGTGGACGAGCTTTCACTTCTGGAGGAGGAGGAGGAGGAGGGTCGAACGCCTACAGCCAACTGTTTCCTATACCGTGGGCTAGGCAGCACTGTCCCACCACCGCTGTCCCCTGTGGACCCTGCATCCACCACATTAACCCAGTGCGCAGTGATGGACACGTAACGGCCCTGGCCATGCCGACTGGACCATGCATCAGATGTGAGGTGCACCTTTCCGATCACTGACTGCTTGAGTGCATGGACAATGCGGTCTTTCACATGATGGTGGAGGGCTGGGATGGCTTTGCGAGAGAAGAAGTGGCGACTGGGTAGGTCATAGCGTGGTACTGCATAGGCCATGAGTTCGCGGAAAGCTGTGCTTTCCACCAACCGAAAGGGCATCATCTCAAATGAGATTAGTTTGGCAATGTGGGCGTTCAAACCCAGTGTACGCAGATGAGAGACTGAGTACTTTCTTGACCTACTCATAGTGTCTGGGAGGGTGAGCTGGAATTGAGAGCTGCATATGGTGGAAGTAGCGTTGGACAGGGCGGACTGAGAGAGGGTTGATGATGGTGATGGAGTTGTTGTTCTTTCTGATGGCCTAGAATCAGTCTTTCATTGATATAACAGTGGGATTCCCTGACTGCTGTGGCCTTGCAACGACACCTCAACATTTGCTGCTGTGCTAACCGGTGGGCTTACAGTGGGGGTAACAATGTAGCGTTGCTGACTACTTTCGTTGTGATCAGTTGCACATGTGGCACTTGAGATTTGGTGTTGTGTCCACGCTTGCAAGTGCATGCTGGTTAAATGTCTAAGCATGCAACTGGTATTCAAATTTTTCAGATTTTTCCCTCGGCTAAAGGTCTTTGCGCACTTCTTACAGATAACCTTGACCTGATCATGAGGATTTTGTTCAAAAAAGTGCCACACTGCACTCTTCCTACTTTGGCAGACATTTTGCGGCCTATCACGCTGTGATCTTTTGACCCTCTGGACAAGCTGTCCAGCAACTATTTTGATGTTTGGAACCTGTCTTTGGAGTGCTCCGGGCCTGCCAGATAACAACTGTTGCGATGTCGATGTCTGCTGTGGATGCTCCTCATCTGAGCTATTGGAAGCAGCACCCTCTTCCCCCAATGGATGCCAATCTGGGTCAACAACTGGGTCATCCATCACCTCCTCTTCTATGTCATGTGCACCTTCCTCTGTGTCACCGTGTATGGTGGTATAGTGTGCGGGAAGGGGCACCTGAGTCTCATCAGGGTCAGAATCTGGCTCTGTACACTGCGAGGACAATGTAGTGCTCTGAGTGAATGTACCAGCAGAATCATCCATCAGCGGCTGTGCATCAGTGCACTCCATGTCAGATTCATCTTGGCCTGGGTAATTCACCATTTCACTTGAAAATCCAGGCATGGTATGTGAAAACAGCTCCATGGAGTAATCAGTACCATGGCCTGCGTCACCCTTCAATCTTGGTTGGGGTGAAGGACACAAGGAAAGGTGTGGTTCATGAACATGAGCCTCCAATGACGACTCAGTGCTTTTACTTTTTACAACTGAAGAAGAGGAGGCGATAGAGCTGGAGGCTGAGTCAGCAATGTAAGACAAAACTTTTTCCTGATGCTTTGGCTTTAAAAGCGGTTTGCCAACTCCTAGAAAACTAAGCGTTCGAGGCCTTATGTAGCCAGATGATGACGCAGGCTCAACACCTCCTGCATTCGGTCCTATTTTGCTCTTGCCACTACCATCAGATCCACCACCAACACCATCATTACCAGCTGCCAACCCCCGCCCAATTCCACGGCCTCTTCCACCAGCCTTCCTCATTTTTGGTAGAAATGTAGACAAAATCCAACAAACTATATAGTAATGTAAAACAAGGTACAAGGTGTCTATAGGACAGGGGAGATTTTGAATTTCTGCAAACACTTGTGGACACTGGACACTTTTGGATTGTGTGAGGCCCACTGAGTATCTGAGCGCTCTGTCACAGGCTCGATGGCAGAGCTGTGACCAAAGTGACTAGAGGATAAGGGAGATTTTTAATTTCTGCACACACTTGTGGACACTGGACACTTATGGATTGTGTGAGGCCCACTGAGTATCTGAGCGCTCTGTCACAGGCTCGATGGCAGAACTGTGACCAAAGTGACTAGAGAATAAGGGAGATTTTTAATTTCTGCACACACTTGTGGACACTGGACACTTATGGATTGTGTGAGGCCCACTGAGTATCTGAGAGCTCTGTCACAGGCTCGATGGCAGAGCTGTGACCAAAGTGACTAGAGGATAAGGGAGATTTTTAATTTCTGCACACACTTGTGGACACTGGACACTTATGGATTGTGTGAGGCCCACTGAGTATCTGAGCGCTCTGTCACAGGCTCGATGGCAGAGCTGTGACCAAAGTGACTAGAGGATAAGGGAGATTTTGAATTTCTGCACACACTTGTGGACACTGGACACTTATGGATTGTGTGAGGCCCACTGAGTATCTGAGCGCTCTGTCACAGGCTCGATGGCAGAGCTGTGACCAAAGTGACTAGAGGATAAGGGAGATTTTGAATTTCTGCACACACTTGTGGACACTGGACACTTATGGATTGTGTGAGGCCCACTGAGTATCTGAGCGCTCTGTCACAGGCTCGATGGCAGAGCTGTGACCAAAGTGACTAGAGGATAAGGGAGATTTTTAATTTCTGCACACACTTGTGGACACTGGACACTTATGGATTGTGTGAGGCCCACTGAGTATCTGAGCGCTCTGTCACAGGCTCGATGGCAGAGCTGTGACCAAAGTGACTAGAGGATAAGGGAGATTTTTAATTTCTGCACACACTTGTGGACACTGGACACTTATGGATTGTGTGAGGCCCACTGAGTATCTGAGCGCTCTGTCACAGGCTCGATGGCAGAGCTGTGACCAAAGTGACTAGAGGATAAGGGAGATTTTTAATTTCTGCACACACTTGTGGACACTGGACACTTATGGATTGTGTGAGGCCCACTGAGTATCTGAGCGCTCTGTCACAGGCTCGATGGCAGAGCTGTGACCAAAGTGACAAGAGGATAAGGGAGATTTTGAATTTCTGCAGACACTTGTGGACACTGGACACTTATGGATTGTGTGAGGCCCACTGAGTATCTGAGCGCTCTGTCACAGGCTCGATGGCAGAGCTGTGACCAAAGTGACTAGAGGATAAGGGAGATTTTTAATTTCTGCACACACTTGTGGACACTGGACACTTATGGATTGTGTGAGGCCCACTGAGTATCTGAGCGCTCTGTCACAGGCTCGATGGCAGAGCTGTGACCAAAGTGACTAGAGGATAAGGGAGATTTTTAATTTCTGCACACACTTGTGGACACTGGACACTTATGGATTGTGTGAGGCCCACTGAGTATCTGAGCGCTATGTCACAGGCAGAAATTGGCTAGTGTATCACAAACTACAAGGTGTATGTAGAATTGGGCAGAATTGGAATCTCCCTAGAGTGCAGGTCTGTAAGAACGGAACATGTCCTCGACTTATTCTCACAGAGTGACTCACTGATAGCTTCACTGTGGCTGTGATAACAGCCGTTACACGGTACTGTGTGAGGAGCGTACACCGCTGTATGGTGTGAAAAAATGCACGCTCAGTACCTCAGCAGGACAAAAAAAAAAATTGTGATTGCTTTTAAAAAAGCAGTTTGCGGAGCAGTGGGTAAACAGCAATGCAGGAATTTCAGGAAGCCTTAGAAGGCAGCCCAACAACCAACACCACTGATACACCACTATATAGCCTCCCCTTGCACTGCACAGTGACTGGTGTGTTGTACAGGCAAAATCGCTAGCAGCAGAAGCAGTTTTTTTTTCTTCTTCTCAGCAGGACAAAAAAAAAAATTGTGATTGCTTTTAAAAAAGCAGTTTGCGGAGCAGTGGGTAAACTGCAATGCAGGAATGTCAGGAAGCCTTAGAAGGCAGCCCAACAACCAACACCACTGATACACCACTATATAGCCTCCCCTTGCACTGCACAGTGACTGGTGTGTTGTACAGGCAAAATCGCTAGCAGCAGAAGCAGTTTTTTTTTCTTCTTCTCAGCAGGACAAAAAAAAAAAATTGTGATTGCTTTTTAAAAAGCAGTTTGCGGAGCAGTGGGTAAACAGCAATGCAGGAATGTCAGGAAGCCTTAGAAGGCAGCCCAACAACCAACACCACTGATACACCACTATATAGCCTCCCCTTGCACTGCACAGTGACTGGTGTGTTGTACAGGCAAAATCGCTAGCAGCAGAAGCAGTTTTTGGTGTCTTCTTCCCTGCCTAACGCTCTCCCTACAAAATCATCATCAGCAGCAGCTCTCCCTATTCTGAGATCAGCATGAGTAACATGCCGGTCGGCGTGCACGCCCTTTTATACCCCCTGTGACGCCCCCCAAAGCAAGCCAATCACTTGCATGCCCTTCTGAAAGATGGTGGTGACCAGTGCCTATGTCATCACGTTGCCCACAGTGTCCGTGGATCCTGATTGGCTGAAAAAGAGCGCAAAACAAACTTTTGAAACGCGACTTTGGCGCGTAAGTCGCCGACCTCGTGGCCGACCTCATCCTAGGGTCGGGTTTCGTTTCATGAAACCCGACTTTGCCAAAAGTCGGAGACTTTTGAATTTTTTCGACCCGTTTCGCTCAACTCTAGTTATCACCTTTGCTTTATGGCAAGGTGCTCCATCATGTTGAAAAAGGCATTGTTGATCGCCAAACTGCTCTTGGACGGTTGGGAGAAGTTGCTCTTGGAGGACATTCTGGTATCATTCTTTATTCATGGCTGTGTTTTTAGGCAAGACTGAGAGAGAGCCCATTCCCTTGGCTGAGAAGCAACCCCACACATGAATGGTTTCAGGATGCTTGACAGTTGGCATGAGACAAGACTGGTGGTAGCGCTCACCTTGTCTTCTCCGAATAAGCCGTTTTCCAGATGTCCCAAACAATCGAAAAGGGGATTCATCAGAGAAAATGACTTTACCCCAGTCCTCAGCAGTCCACTCCCTGTACCTCTTGCAGAATATCAGTCTGTCCATGATGTTTTTTCTGGAGAGAAGTGGCTTCTTTGCTGCCCTCCTTGAGACCAGGCCTTGCTCCAAGAGTCTCCGCCTCACAGTGCATGCAGATGCACTCACACCTGCCTGCTGCCATTCCTGAGCAAGCTCTGCACTGCTGGTAGCCCGATCCCGTAGCTGAACAACTTTTAAGAGACGGTCCTGGCGCTTGCTGGTCTTTCTTGGGCGCCCTGGAGCCTTTTTGGCAACAAGGGAACCTCTCTCCTTGAAGTTCTTGATGATGCGATAGATTGCTGACTGAGGTGCAATCTTTCTAGCTGCGATACTCTTCCCTGTTAGGCCATTTTTGTGCAGTGCAATGATGACTGCACGTGTTTCTTTAGAGATAACCATGGTTAACAGAAGAGAAACAATGATGCCAAGAACCAGCCTCCTTTTAAAGTGTCCAGTGGTGTCATTCTTACTTAATCATGACAGATTGATCTCCAGCCCTGTCCTCATCAAAACCCACACCTGTGTTAATGGAGCAATCACTGAAACAATGTTAGCTGGTCCTTTTAAGGCAGGGCTGCAATGATGTTGAAATGTGTTTTGGGGGATAAAATTAATTTTCTAGGCAAATATTGACTTTGCAAGTAATTGCTGTTAAGCTGATCAGCTGATCACTCTTTATAACATTCTGGAGTATATGCAAATTGCCATTAGAAAAAATGAAGCAGTAGACTTTGTAAAAATTAATATTTGTGTCATTCTCTAAACTTTTGGCCATGACTGTATATACCTGCATCCCCCATGATAAAGGCATAGCAGCAATAAAGGAGATTTTACATAGCACAAACAAATCACAGGATTTTATTTCCATTATTATCGAATCACTCGATTATGTTTTGGCACATAATGCCTTCAAATTTCTGGATAAGTGGTATATACAAAGAGCGGGCACAGCAATGGGTACGCCAGTCTCTTGTGTTTATGCAAATTTATTTCTAGCACGATTTGAAGAGTTTTATATAAAAACAGCCCTAAATCCACACTTAAAACATTTACAAGCATATTTTCCCTTTGTGGATGATATTTTTATTATCTGGGGGGGTTCTCAGGAAGAATTTGCAGATTTTGTAAAATACCTAAACAAAGTGAACAGTGACAACATGCGCTTCACATTTTCATTTGGGGGAAACACAATAGATTTTCTTGATGTCAAATTTAAAATAAAAAATGGCTCTTTAAAAACAGAAGTGTTTAGAAAAGAAACCGCAACAAATAATTACTTACATTATAAGGGCGCTCATCGATTACACACTAAAAAGGGACTTCCATATAGTCAAATGCTAAGAGTAAGAAAACTGAATAATGATGAAACCATTTTTATTGAACACATTTCTGAGCTGAAACAACTTTTTTTTTCAAAGGGGATATCCTATGACTTTATTAAATGAAGCATATGAAAGGGTAAAAAAATTTTCTCAGATGGATTTGTTAGAGGAAAGGACTAAAAAATTAAATAGTGTAGTCAAACCTACAAAAAAAATTTAATTTTTGTTTCAAACATAGTGCAATGGATAGAGCAATACATACAGCAGTGAGAAAACACTGACATCTCATTGATGGAGAAAAAACCTTACACACAGATGGTAAATTAGTTCCTCAATTTGCATACAAAAGGGCACATAATATAGGTGATTTATTAGTACATCATAGACTTCGTCCTCCTCAAAAAAATTGGCTACGAGATTTATCAATGAATGGAAATTATAAATGTGGTCACTGCAAATACTGTCATCTTCATCTGACAGGGAATTCTATACATTTTGGCTCTATTGAACATAAGGTACAAAACTACATTTCTTGTCAAACTAAATTCGTGTTTTATATTATTTTTTGTCCATGTGGTTATTTTTATATTGGAAAAACTATAAGACCACTTACGATACATTTTGGTGAGCACTATAGATCAATTACATCAGGAAAGGGCTCACTGCGATTAATTAAGCATATTCAAGATGTGCATAAAGCTAACCCAGAAATTTTGAGTTTTGCAGGGATTGAAAAGGTCAATTTTCCACCTCAAGGAGGCAACCATGACAAAGCTTTATTGCAACAAGAAGCAAAATGGATCCTGAAAGCGAACGCACAAGGTCCTTTGGGACTAAATGACCGGATCGATCTATCAGTATTTTTATAAAAAATGTTATATAAAAAATTGTGTGTAAAGTTATTTTGATTATAATCTTCCTATGATATTGTAAAAATATAGATTATCTTGTAAATCGATATGGAAAGATTTATTCTTTACTAGTATCTTGCACTCTGTATATTGTATAACTATATATTTTTTTGTAAATGTTTGTTTCACAACTTGTTATGTATGTTAATTAGTAAGGTATGTGATCCTATAAAAGGAATGACCTTTAGCTAATCCCCTCACCTGGACCCGTAGAAGCGAGTAATCGCGAAAAGGCCGTTGTCCGGCACCTCCCTGCCCTAGCATTCCTCTAACGTCCTGCATGTCCACACATCTATTGATGGAATTTATGTGAAATAAAGACGCACAGTTTTTCAGCTATATCGGTGAGTGCTGCATATTTCTTCTTTTTATGCGCAGGACTCTACCTTGAACCCTGACCCTGGCGTGCCCTCTGCATGCGGAGGACTCTGCCTTGAACCCTGACCCTGGCGTGCCCTCTGCACACGCAGGACTCTGCCTTGAACCTGACCCTGGCGTGCCCCTTGGCACGCGCAGAACCCTGCCTTGTATGTTGAACTTTGATCCCTGGCGTGTCCCCTACACACGCACCGTACTTTTCACGTTTGAACCTGGCGTGTCCCCTACACACGCACCTTGCCTTGCACTTTGTCCTGGACCCTGGTGTGCCCCTGGCACGCACCCTGCCTGGAATCTTGCCTTGGACCTCGTCATGTTCCCTAACATGCACCATGTCTGGACATCTGTTGTGCCTCCTGCCTGTGTCCTGGTTTGCCTGCTGGATTCCCGGAACCTGCCATCACTGCCAGAGATTGTAAGCATGAAGACTGCAGCCTGATGCCTGATCCATGCCAGCTGTCCGGAGTCTGATGCCATCGTGTACTTGCCGGTAAACAGGCTTGCCTTCTAGCACGTACTATTCCATGGACCTTGGCGTGCCACGCACGCACCTTGCTGTGTTTTGCCTGTTATCACATTTTGCACCTAATGTTATCCTGAATTTGCCTGAATGAAGATAACTTGAACTTACGTCTTGTCTTGTCTTGTTTCCTGCTCGTCCCTGGTCGTCAGACACTCACATTGTGTCTTCCTTGAGCCGGCCGTCTGGTGCCAGCAGTCGTGGTGGCTCACCCCCTTGGTCTTGCCCCTGACACTCCCTGTATAGGGGTGGTTCCTCACAAGGTCAGCTCACCCTAGGTGGATGGGTGCCACGAGTCAGAAGGTCCACTCTAAAGAAATCAACTCAGCGTAAGCTGACCTCGTCACAATTTGGAAGAGACTTTCCTTTATTTTCTGTGCTTTGGCCAACTTTTGTCCCACCCACTGAACAACTGCCGATACCAGTGGCAATCAGGTTACATTCTCCAGAAGTAGGGCATGAACCTGGAGGCCCAGAGGAAGAAGTGCTGGTGGTAGGGGTAACCTTCCCTTCGGTGGAGGAGGGGAAGAATTCTCCCATAGAAGTATTGGCTGGAGAGGTGGAAGACTTGCCGCTGGGACCTGAATTGTCAGACTTAAATGTATCAGGTGACAATTTTGGTACGGCACAACTCCGAGACCCTACTTTGGCTCGAGCCAGGGAAAATGTACTGTTTGTCAATGGGGAACCCTAACTACTTGGGGCAGCTACAGTGTTGCCACACTTTGAGCTGAACCGAGATTTGTTGTCTAAAGTCGAGAAAATATGTGGGGAAATTGTAAAACTATTACTGGTACCTCTGGCATATTGTAGGCTGGTAATGGACTTAGCACATGCGCATGTACTTGGTGGGCATTTGGGCCAAAAGAAAACACTAGACCGAATTTTGCAGTCGTTTTACTGGCTAGGTGTCCATGAAGAAGTTAAATGGTACTGTAATTTCTGTCTAGTGTGCCAGGTAACCAGTCCCCAGCCTTACTTTCAGAGTCCTTTGGTGCCTTCACCAATTATAGAGGTACCTTTCAAAAGAGTTGCAATGGATCTGTTTGGGCCTGTCAATAAGTCAGCAAGGGGACACCAACACATCCTTGTAGTTCTAGATTATGCTACCCGGTATCCTGAGGCCATTCCGCTGCACCACACATCAGCTAAGCTCATAGTAAAAGAACTCATAGGTATTTTTTCGCGGATGGGGATTCCTCAAGAGATTTTAACAGACCAGGGAACCCCATTTATGTAAAAAATTATGAAGGAACTCTGCCTCTTGTTAAATGTTAAACAATTGCGCACATCGGTCTATTATCCCCAAACAGATGGTCTGGTAGAAAGATTCAATAAGACGCTAAAGAGCCTGTTAAAAAAAGCTGTTTCCAAAGATGGAAAGGACTGGGATCTCTTACTGCCATATTTATTGTTTGCAGTGCGGTAGGTGCCCCAGGCATCTACGGGGTTCTCACCCTTTGAACTATTGTAGGACAGACATCCACGGGGCTTACTCGATATAGCCAAAGAGGCCTGGGAGAACCAACCAACCCCTCACAAAAGTGTGATAGAACATGTTGCAAAAATGCAAGAAAGAATGGAGACAGTCCTACCATTAGTCCGGGTACATATGGAGGCAGCACAACGATCGCAGAGTCGGTTCTATAACCGAGAGGCTCGGGTAAGAACCTTTAGTCCTGGGGATCGGGTGTGGGTACTTGTGCCTACAGTAGATAGCAAATTTCTTGCAAGGTGGCAGGGGCCCTACGAGATTATGGAGAAGGTGGGGCCAGTAAACTACAAGGTACACCAACCAGGACGGAGAAAGCCAGTACAGGTTTACCATATTACAGTAATTTGCTTAAACCATGGAAAGATAGAGACCACCATGGTGGGGACAGTCTGCTGCCTGCATTTAAGGTGGAGAAGGCTTCATTACCTCTGGGGGAGTCAGGAGAAACCCCTCTCCATAGTCAAAATAGCAGAAACGTTGTCTCCTAGACAGGTTTAGGAGTTCTGGGAGTTTGCCAAAATACAGATGTTTTTTCGGAGCTCTCTGGACGCACCTCCATAAGCCAACATGACATTGTCACGGAGCCACAGGCCAAAGTCCGACTAAAGCCATATTGGGTGCCTGGGGCCCGGCAACAAGGCATCTTGGAGGAGGTAAAAACTATGCTGCAGTTAGGGGTCACTGAAGAGCCCCAAAGTGAGTGGGCCAGCCCAATAGTCCTAATACCCAAGCCTAATGGGACGCTAAGGTTCTGTAATCACTTTAGAAAACTTAATGAAATTTCAAAATTCAACCCCTACCTCATGCCCCGGGTTGAAGAGTTAATAGAGCAGTTTTGGCAGGCAGGGTATTTTTCAAAAGAGAGTTCACTGTGCAGACTGATGCCTCTGAGATAGGGCTTAGTGCCATGCTATCTCAAGAGGTTAACAGGGAGGAGCATCCCATTAGTTTCCTAAGCTGGAAGCTTACCCCAGCCGAAACCAGGTACAGTATTGTGGAGAGAGAGTGCCTGGCCATTAAGTGGGCACTTTAGTCATTGAGCTATTATTTGCTGAGGAGAACATTTCGTTTGGTGACAGTGACAGATCATTCCCCACAATATTTGTTGTGCAATTTCTCCTGAGTACACCAATACCCCATATGTGGGGGTAAACCACTATTTGGGCGCATGGCAGAGCTCGGGAGGGAAGCCGCTCCATTTGACTTTTTTGGCTGGAATTGAGATCGGAGGCCATGTCGCATTTGGAGAGCCCCTGATGTGCCTAAACAGTGGAAACTCCCCTCAAGTGACCCCATTTCAGAAACTAGACCCCACAATGAGCTTATCTAGATGTGCGGTGAGAGCTCTGAACCCTCAAGGGCTTCACAGAAGTTTATAACATAGAGACGTAAAAATAAAAAATCATTTTTTCCACAAAAATTATCTTTTCATCCCCAATTTTTATGTTCCCAAGGGTAAAAGAACCCAAAAGTTGTTGTGCAATTTGTCTTGAGTACGCTGATACCCCATATGTGGGGGTAAACCACTGTGTGGGTGCATGGCAGAGCTCAGAAGGGAAGGAGCGGCATTTGACTTTTTCCACGCAAAATTGGCTGCAATTGAGATCGGATGCCATGTCGCGTTTGGAGAGCCCCTCATGTGCTTAAACAGTAGAAACCCCCACAAGTGACACCATTTTGGAAGCTAGACCCCCCAAGGAGCTTACCTAGATGTGTGGAGAGCACTTTGAACCCCCAAGTGCTTCACAGAATTTTATAACGTAGAGCCATGAAAATAAAAAATCATATTTTTTTCCACAAAAATGATCTTTTTGCCACCAAATTTTTATTTTCACAAGGGTAACAGGAGAAATAGGACCCCAAAAGTTGTTGTGCAATTTGTCCTGAATATGCTGATACCCCATATGTGGGGTGGAACCACTGTTTGGGCGCGTGGCAGAGCTCAGAAGGGAAGGCGTGCCGTTTTGGAATGCAGACTTTGATGGAGTGGTCTGCGGGCATCATGTTGCGTTTGCAGAGCCCATGACGTGCCTAAGCAGTGGAAACCCCCCACAAGTGACACCATTTTGGAAACTAGACCCCCCAAGGAGCTTATCAAGATGTGTGGTGAGCACTTTGAACCCCCATGTGCTTCACTGAAGTTTATAACGTAGAGCAGTGAAAAAAAAAAAATCATATTTTTTTCCGCAAAAATGATCTTTTTGCCCCCAAATTTTTATTTTCACAATAGTAGCAGGAGAAATTAGTCCCCCAAAGTTGTTGTGCAATTTGTCCTGAGTACGCTGATACCCCATATGTCGGGGGGGCCACTGTAATTGCCTTACTGCAATCCTTGGGAGACAGAATGCACAAATCCACAAAAGGTGAAGAATTGGTCTTATTTTTTACGCCGTTCCTTGTGCGGTATTAGTGATTAGGCAATTTTATTCCACGGGTCGGTACGATTACAGGGATACCAGATTTATAACCTTTTTTCGTGTTTAGCTTCTGTCACATACTAAAAGACGCTTTTTTTTTGGAAGAATTTTTTGGAAGAAATTTTTGCATCGCTGTATTTTGAGAGCTATAATTTTTCCATAGTTCAGCTGAAAGAGTCATGTGCAGGCTTGTTTTTTGCAGGATGAGCTGTCGTTTTTATTGGTACCATTTTCAGGCACATAACGTTTTTTGATCGCTTTCTATTCCGATTTTTGTGGAGACAGAATGAACAAAAACCAGCAATTCAAGAATTGTTTTTTTTGCTTTTTTTCTCCGTTCTGCATTTGGTAGAATTGGTAAAGCAGCTTTATTCTTCGTGTCACTATGATTACAACGATACCTCATTTATATCTTTTTTTTATGTTTTGGTGTTTTTTACCCAATAAAAACTTTTATAGAAAAAATAATTATTTTTGCATCACTTTATTCTGCAAGCTATAACTTTTTTATCTTTACGCTGATGATGCTGTATGGCAGCTTGTTTTTTGTGGGATAAGATGACATTTTCAGCGATACCATGTTAATTTATATCCGTTTTTTTATCGCGTTATTGCACTTTTTCCAAGCGTTATGATGATACCGCTTGGAAAAAGTATAATTTGCTATTTTTTTGTGTTTTTATTTACGGTGTTCACTGAAGGGGTTAACTAGGGTGACACTTTTATAGATGGGATTTTTACGGATGCAGCAATACCAAAGATGTGTATTATTTTGCTTATTTTACTTTTTTTATTTAAATAAAAATGTGCATTTTGGGGGGAATTTGTAGGGGATTTTTTTATTACTTTTATTATTTTTAATTTTTTTTTACATATTTTTTAAAATATGTTTTTTTGTTTTTTTTAACCTAGTCCTTTTATTGGAATTTCACTTTCATTTCAGGAATAATATATTGCAGTAGAGATGAGCGACTTTGCCTTTTTTTGGGGTTGAGTCGGGTTTCATGAAACCCCACTTTCTTAAAGGTCGAGTTGAACGAAATCGGCCGACTATAGGGAAAAGTCGGAGGACGACTGAAACACGAAACCCAATGCAAGTCAATGGGGAAGCAAAGTCGGCAGGGAGTGGAGGACAGTAAACACACCTACATGCCGGACCGCTTTTTCTAAAGTGCGCAAAATCTCTCTCTCTCCCCCGGACGCTGCACATGTCATCTCGTTGCCCTCAGTGTACATCCTTACTCAGTGGCTGAAAAAAGCCACGTGTAAGCATTCTGGGAAATCCGACTTTGGCGCTTGTTTTGCCGACCGCATGGCCGACTTCACGCTGTGTTCGGGTTTTGGTCGGCGAAACCCGACTTTGCCATAAGTCGGCGACTTATGAATCTGGACGACCTGTTTCGCTCAACTCTACATTGCAGTGCTCCAGCATTGCAATGTATTATTCCCTATGGAGAAAACTGTTGACACTATGCTGTGAGCATGGTATCAGCGGTTTTCCGTAGCTGAATGACCCGGAGGTTGTCATGACAACCCCCGGGTCATCATGGCACAGATCGGGCCCCGCGATTACATCGCAGTGACGCTGATCTGAAGCAGAGGGAGCCCCCGACCCTCTGCCTCCCACCCTGAACGCTGCGATCATGCTCGATCGTATCACTCAGGGGTTGACAGTCAGGGGTGGCGGGGCACCACTTCTGGCTGTCAATGCAGGATGCCCAGCCACTGCAGCGCTGAGCTCCTGCACTGATCTGGCAGGAGATGCTGAAATTTCAGTCAGATTGACCAATCACAGTGCTTTGGGAGCAGGGACCGACTGCAAGGGTTCCTGCACCCCTTGCCATGCCTCTCAGCTCTCTATGACAGCTGTCAGCACTGAACTACCACTGCATGTTTACACGCAGTGGTAGTTCAAAGGCATGACGGGGATAGCCCATGGTGTGGGAAGTTACATCCTGCCATGACGGGCTATCCCAGTCAATGGACGTTAAGAGGTTAAAGTGACATTAAACCACTGAAGTTGGACTCTAATCCTGTGTGTTGCCTCTTTACTGCGGCCCTGCCACTGCCTATGGGTCGCCCTCCCAGGGCTGTGGGGTACTCGGTACCGGACCGGTGTCAGGGGGATGTGTCACAGCAGCGGTGACCCGGTCCGTGGCCCTGGGTGCCCAAGCAATGGGGAGATGTAGCTAATGGTAGGATAGCTTGTGACGCCACCCGTGGTGTTTGGCAAATATGGTGTTAGGCCAACGCTGCATACAGATCCGCTGGGACTGATGGAATGTGCAGCTTGGATGGTAAAGCTCCCCACAGGTGGAGCTGTAGTCCCAGGGCAGTGTAGATGTAGCTGGAACGGGGATGTAGCAGTGCCGAAAGTGTAGGGAACAGACAAGACACAGCGGTTGTAGTTTCTGTACCTTTACTGAGTATATGCAGTCCAGAGTCCTGATTACAGATGGTATTGGAGCAGGTTAGCCTGGAAGCAGATCAGGATTCTCTCTCAGCAGAAGGGCTGTGCAGTCTCCTTCCTAGCGCTTTGTAGTGTGAAGCACTCCAGTACTTAGTTACTCTGAAATGCCTCTCTTCAGTGGTTCCTAGAACTTTACTTGTATGACAGACAGCTGTAGCCTCTCTCGGGGACT
Organism: Dendrobates tinctorius; assembly: GCF_039654945.1. Lineage (NCBI taxonomy): Eukaryota > Metazoa > Chordata > Amphibia > Anura > Dendrobatidae > Dendrobates > Dendrobates tinctorius. The sequence goes on along the minus strand of NW_027361680.1, from coordinate 6,577,309 downwards.
CCTCTCCTGAGTCTTGGCTCACTGGTCAATTGCTGTTGTGTCCCAAGTCTTTGCTGGGAGCAGGGCATTTACAGCCTCCTAATCCTCTGGTATCTGTGGTAGGACCGTCAGTATCCGTACCACCGTGGAGACCAGGCTCCAGTTCTGTGTGCTCTCAAGCTGAGGGAGCTCGCCTTCTGCAGCTCAACCTCTCAGCTTTGCACCTCCCGTCCGCACACTTCACCCTCCGCAGACTATCTGATCTCCTTCCTCCTGGCCCTCAGAGGACACTCCTCTCCAGAATCCTGGTTCAGAGTTCCCCCTGCTGGCCCGGAGTGGAACTGTGTTGCATGCATTAGGTTAACTGCTGGAGAGACCCATCACTGCTTCCAAGCCTGGCATTACCCTCCCCTGGAGGAAGGCAAAGCCAGTGTGGCGACCATACTCCTGGGGGCGCCACACCTACCAGAGCAAATCTCTACACCAGTGACTGTGACTTTTTGCTAATTGACTTTCTGTGATCAAATCTGGGTTCATCTTGGAAGTTGGAGTCCGGAGCCTGCCGATCGCTGCCACATGTCCGGAGCCTGCTGTGTCATGTCCGGAGCCTGATGTCCGCAACCTGATGTCCATAGCTTGTTGATCTCTGCCGGATGTCCGGAGTCTGATGCCAGTGTTCTGATGTTCTATCTGAGATCCGAGTTCTGATGTTCTGCCTGAGACCTGATGTCCTGATGTCCGCCTTGTGCCCTGATGTCCTGATATCCAGATGTCCTGCCTGTGACCTGATGTCCTGATGTCCGGTTTGTGCCTGAGTCCTGATGTCCTGATGTCTGGCTTGTGCCCTGATGTCCGGCTCGTGCCCTGATGTCCAGATGCCCTACCTGTGTCCTGATGTCCAGATGTCCTACCTGTGTCCTGATATCCGGGTGTCCAACCTGTGTCCTGATGTCCAGATGTCCTACCTGACTCCTGATGTTCTGATACCATGGTCCGATGTCCTGTCTGTTTTCCGATGTCCAGTCCATGTTCCGATGTCCAGTCCGTGTTCCGATGTCCAGTCCGTGTTCCGATGTCAAGCCTGTGTCCAGATGTCCAGTCCATGGTCCTGGTGGTCCAATTTGTGCTCTTGAGTTGGTCCTGCTCATGTTCCTGGATGGATTCCTCCTCCGTGGTTCCCGGGAATCTCCAGCTCTGTTCCCCGGTGATGGTCCCACCAGAGAGCCCTGGACCTGACCAGCCGATGCCTGGTTCTGTAGTGCAAATTATCATATAATACCCTAAAAAATTATACTTTATTGATAAAAGAGCCCCAAAAAAGGGGTCACACCACAAAGTGAACACAATCACAAAACCAAAAAGTGCCCAATAGAAAAAATTATTAAAATGGGGATTTTCTAAGAGTCCCTGATGCAATCTAGCACTGAAGCCTTCCTTGCCGCGGAGGTTGGCACCCTAGGGGGGAACGTTGTGGCGCCTCCGCTCAACGATGACTTTCCCTAGGGACCCTATTAAACCCTGCAGCCACTAAGAAGATCCCTTCCCCGATACTAAAGGGACCCCTATCACTATGCAAAGGCAATCCTATAATAAGGAGGGCCCTATACCCTAATAGATTAAAAACATATGTAGGGACACACCGGCAGTAAAATGGCGTATTAAGGTGAAATTCAATACAAAGATAACAAATCCTCCTTTGAGAACTCAAAGGATATGATATCAATTAGATCACCAATTGACACGCAGATAAGCGATGAAAAAGATATATAAGTTTTGACCATCATATATACATTGGCTCAGATTGCTCTGGCAGAAAATAGCATAGGGAATCGCCCACAGACATATGATACATTTTGACCCTGTGAGGTAGCGCTGTCACTCATGGTTGGGGGACACTCGCTTGGCAGCAAATAAATCACATCCGGTACGGGTTTTCCATAAAACCATATCAGTCCGTGAGGTTTATTCACCGTCATAAACCACGGCAGCAATATACAACATACAGTTCTTATCAGCATAGCGTCCATTGTATAGGCTAATCAGCCTCAGTGTTATCTCGCCCGTCAGGGTTCCTTATGAGGCTTCACCATCGCATACGTCAGTTCCCTCCAGGGCCTCTCAGGCACACATCGCCATTGCACACGCACAGCCGCTCCACAGGCTGTTAGTGAGGAGATCCTTCTCCTCACAGGACCTTCCCAACTGGACCAATCAGGTCCCAGCATTCACCCATGTGACCTACCCTGGCCACCATATATGGTCTGTAGCCACGCCCACCGGGTCACATGGCTATGACCTCATCACAGGTCCTTCACATACTCACATAGCCTTTTACTATAGGTGTTATCAGACACACCCCTGGGTGGATTTGTAGGCAGCTAGAACCCGCCCATCTCTCCAGCTGCCTGAAGGCTTCTCCCTAACACATAGGCACGAAAGATCAGCTCTGCTGATCAGCACATAACCAAGCCTTCATCTCAAAGCCACCCACTTTGAGATACACAACGCCCACTCAGTATTCTGCCACTTATCCTCTCTCTTGGGACATCCACACAGCGCCCCCTAGCAGACACAGTAGTAATTACACCACATACCCCGCCCCTCTGTTCAAACTTGTGGGGTTGAACACACAATCTTACACCAGGATCTCAAGACTGGGCACTCATTACACCTTGCGCCCCAGGTCGAGAGAACCGTCTACATCTGTCATACGGCCTCATCTCTGCATTAGGCCTCCCCCGCCCCCAGCGGTCAAAATATCGGTCATTGTCTTTGACCCTCCAGTTGCAGTCTGTCTGTGTCATCAGACACTGTTTAGTCACCACCCTCCTAGAGTGCGCTTCGTCACTTGACCGTTCTCCCACTGACCGGCTCTCCCGGTTGGTACGGTCATCAGTCCTAATCGGCCCTACTGTCTGGCCTGAGTCTGACTCCTTCAGCGTCTCACAGGAACTACGGTCTCTCACCGTCATCCTGCCAGTCGAACTACCATTTGCTGACCCTCTTCGGCCATCTGCCCTGTCACTTCTTGGCGGAACTCTTCGGGTCCTTGCATCTTGTTGGGTTGCAGGCGGCCGCCACCTAGTATTCCATACTTCTTTATTAATTCGCTGACGGTCCAGCCTCAACTGCTCAATTTCTCGCAGGTACCCCACTCGATACTCCACGAGCATCCGAAAGTCTCTCAGGCTCTCCATGGAGCCAACCAGCATGATGGGAATTCTACCCACTTCACTGGATACCTGGTCTTCATCATCAGGAGTGATCCTCACCCTCACCACACCGGAGATATTCACAAGGTCTTGCATTACCTTCCCGGATCTTCCAATGATTCTCCCAATCAAAGCTTTGGGTACCGGAACCACGTCTTTCCGCAAACCCAGCCAATCCATAGCCTCCCTGGCTAACTCCAGGCGTCGAGCAGCTTTCACATTACTCTGCCTGACCAACTGTTCGACGTGGAGACACTGCAAATGCATCTCTTTCAGGACAGCTACCCAGTTTGCTGTATCTTCTCTGGCGGATATTATCACTAACTTCCTCGTCTCAGGTGCCCAGTGCACCTCACACGCCTTGATCGCCTCTTTGAAAGCCTCATGTACACCTTCCTCCGCACAGGCGACTTGCATGTCTTCTGGAACGTCAATCATAGTCTTGAAGGACGTGGTCTTGCTCTCTTCCAGGCCAGGAGGCTCTGGCCTTACCACGGACACTTCCCTCACTACAGTTGACCCGACCGGGTGACTGTCTTCTTCAGTTCTTAACTCATCAACTTCACATGATTGGATAACTTCATGACCCTTGGCCACTATGGCTACTGGCAGTTCTGTCTTATCACTCACGCTCACCCACGGTAAGTCTTCGTCCAATTTCTCCCGCCGAAGACTGTTAACTACTCCTCTGAGTTCCTCCATCTCTTCCTTGAGGTTCTTGTTCACACTTTGCCATGTGGACAGGTGACCTCTGAGCTCCAAGATCTCTTTCTTGAGCTCCTCGACCCTGTGCTCAGCCGTTTGTCTCAGGACTCTTTCTCGTTTTACACATTCATCCACCTCCTCTCTGAGGGCCTTATTCAGTCCTTGCCACATTACCATGTGGCCTTTGAGCTCAGAGACTTCTTTATCTACCCCTTCTATTCTGTGCTCCCTTTCTTTCTCAGAGCCAAAGTCACCCCCCAGAGATTAAGTCATCCCTCCAGTTACTCACTAACCGTGTGACTACTTCCACCGTCTTATCCACCAAGTCAACGTCAGTTTTGTCACGAGTTTCAGTCAGCACAGCACTAGATCCTGTCCTAGTGGTGGCTACTGGCAACAGCACGTCACAGTCACACCACATTGTACGGCGAACCCCCAAGACACTCTCTATCGTGTGTCAGCTCCGCTGTTTTTGTTTACCACACCATTCTCATTCACACTGTGGTACCCTTCAGGTGACGTCAGGTCAGTAAATTCATCTGGCGTAATTCTTTCTCTGGTCGCCCCTACGTCTGACCTGTCCACGTTAGGAGGCGTCAGCATCTTTGTAATGGTTAGTCCAACAGTAGGAAAGTCTCCACCCTCGTGGCATATATCATCAAACCTGACAAAGTCCCGGCCCCACTCCAAGGCATACACTAAGTCTGATGGTATACTGCCCCCTTGGCACTCACTGCCTCCAAGCCCCTCAAACATTATTCTGTCTACCGCATAGTTCACTGTGACCCCATATGCACAGCGAACCTGGACCATTTTCTCGGTCAGACAGAAAGTGAGAGGAGTTCCTACCAGAGTCACCTGACTCTTTGAGTCCAACCGTCCCGAGATTCCTTCCCGGTGCAGCATCACAGTACACACTTGCGGCCAATCATCACTCGGAAAGAATATCCCACACTCTGGAAATGACATACACGAACACTGCAGTTTCCCAGACATACCCACTGAGCCAACCCGTGCTGCCATTTCCTCACACTCGGCCCCTTTCTGCACCACCACCCCAATTTGGGTCACCGCCCCCTCTAAGACTCCACCCTTTTTTGGGCTACCACCCCGATTTGGGTCACCGCCCCCTTTTGGGACTCCACCCCCTTTTGGGCTACTACCCCAATTTGGGTCACCGCCCCCTTTTGGGACTCCATCCCTTTTCGGGATCTCCCCATGTCCGTTATACCGGTCTTCTCAGACCACAGTTCACACCACACAGTTTATGTCTCTCACGATACCAGACAAGTCCTTGCTGGCACCACCACAGCTCCTGCTGTCACCGATCACCGGCACTACCGGCTGCTGTTCACACACAGTGGCTGGTATCGCTGCAGCTCCTGCTGCGCCGTCTTCGTGGACCCGCCGATCCACCGGAAGCCACTTGTCACCTTCGTAACCCCGCCGAGTTACCGGAAGCCGCTTGTCACCTTTGTGGCCCCACTGAGCCACATCAAGCCGCTTGTCACCTTCTTGACTCCCACTGAGCCTCCGCAGGCTGAGTCGAGAAAAAAGAAGAAAAAAACACACCACAAAAAAACTCACGTGTCCTAACTGTGTGCTATCCAGGACGCTCCTGTCTCCACCTGAGACCGTCCAACACACAGGGCGCACCGGGTGCGAATCAGGGAGCGACCCTCCTCCCAGGGTCTCCCGACACACCGGCCTCACCAGGTCCAGGGGCTCGGCGGGTGCTCTTCAGGACATCTGTCTCTGCCTGAGACTGCCCAACACTCGTGCCTCACCAGGTCCAAGGTCACACCACGTGCTCCTGGGATCCGACTCTTGTCCCAGGGCTGACCCTCCAGGACCTTTCCTCACTGAACCCTCCAGGTACACTGTCTTCCTCACTGACCCTGGTCACTACCACACAAACACCTGTCCGATACCTGTGTCGGCCACACGGGTCACCGTTTTACTCATTGACCCAGGTCAGTACCACACGAACACCAGTCCGTTTCTCCTGTGTTGCCCACACAGGTCCTGGGGTACCTCTTCTCCGCAGAGGCACCCTAGCAATTACCAGTCTCTTTCTCCTGAGGAAGCAGCCGCACTGGGCTCACCGATCCAGACAGTGCCTTACTCACTAGGCCGCCCCACGGTTTCCAGAACCACAGCCAGACAGTGGCTTCCCCAATTGCAGGCCGTCACAGGCTCTGCTCACATGTGGCTGGTCAGCAGCACATCACACGGCTTCCACAACCGTCAGCCCTCCTGGCTCAGCGTAGCTCTTTGCCACCAAATTTTGCAGTCCTTATCCATTGCTCCCAGCAACAAGGCTACACCACTGCCCATAGCCTTCTCCACCAATTGTGAGGTAGCGCTGTCACTCATGGTTGGGGGACACTCGCTTGGCAGCAAATTAATCACATCCGGTACGGGTTTTCCATAAAACCATATCAGTCCGTGAGGTTTATTCACCGTCATAAACCACGGCAGCAATATACAACATACAGTTCATATCAGCATAGCGTCCATTGTATAGGCTAATCAGCCTCAACGTTATCTCACCCGTCAGGGTTCTTTATGCGGCTTCACCATCGCATACGTTAGTTCCCTCCAGGGGCTCTCAGGCACACATCGCCATTGCACATACACTGCTCTACAGGCTGTTAGTGAGGAGATCCTTCTCCTCACAGGACCTTCCCAACTGGACCAATCAGGTCCCAGCATTCACCCATGTGACCTACCCTGGCCACCATATATGGTCTGTAGCCAAGCCCACCGGGTCACATGGCTATGACCTCATCACAGGTCCTTCGCATACTCACATAGCCTTTTACTATAGGTGTTATCAGACACACCCCTGGGTAGATTTGTAGGCAGCTAGAACCCGCCAATCTCTCCAGCTGCCTGAAGTGTTATGTGTTCATTTTCCCCTTCACCATTGAGGTCTGATGAACTCCCTCTTCTGGTGAAGGAAGGTAGTGAGGCTGATTACCAAGCACCTGAGCTGGGAGAGGATGACTGGGCGACGGGGATCTCTGACTGGATATAAGGCAGCCGACGCCCTTCTGCCTCGCTGGTGATTTCTCTGTGGAATTCTAGGAGACCAGTCTGATTCCTGATCCTCAAAAGTTAAGTTTTCTGCTTTGCCTTTTTGCATTTGTGTTTTGGTTTTAGTTTGCCTTGCTTTTCTGGATTCTGCCATTCCCTGCTGGGGTGAGCTGAATTCCTTTTTGTCGGTTTGCTCTGTCTTCAGAAAATACCTGAGTACTGACATAGTCTTTTTGAAGCCTAGCGTCTTCAGGGCCTTTTTCCCTGTCAGTCTGTTGGCTCTTATTTTGATAGGGTTTTTCACGGATTGCAGACAGCAGCCTTCCTATCCTGTCCTATCTAGTTAGCTTGGGCCCCATCATTTGCTCAGTCTATCTTTCTATCTGTGTTAGTGTTTTTTCTTCTTGCTTCACCGTCATTATATTTTGGGGGCTGCCTATTGCTTTGGGGTCTGCTCTGGAGAAGTTTAGATTTCCCTTTCTGTCTTTAGGCTAGGCAGTTCTCCGGCTGTGATCGAGGGGTCTAGGGCATCGTAGGAACCCCCCACGGCTACTGCTAGTTGTTGTTGATAGGTTCAGGGGTCTGCAATCCGATAGCTGCCAACTTCTCTGTTTTTCTGGACTTAGCTAGCATTTCTGTTTTTGCCTCCTATGGTGACTCATTCATAACAGAATCACCAGCCTTACGCAGATCCTAGGGTATTCAATAGCAGGAAAGAATTAAAAAAAAAAAGTGTGTATATTTTTTCCTCTATATCTCTGAGGCCGTAGGGGGAATTTTTTTTTCTCTCAATGGAGATAAAGCAATTGTCTGATCGTGTGGAGCAGCTCGCTGCGGAAGTGCGGGGAATTTCCGCCTACCTTGCTCATTCACATGCTGCTGAACCAAAGATCCCTACTCCTGATGTGTATTTTGGGGATCGGTCTAAATTTTTGAATTTCAAAAATAATTGTAAATTATTTTTTGCCTTGAAGCCTAACTCGTCAGGGAGCTCCGCGCAGCAGGTTAAAATTGTCATCTCTTTGCTGCGTGGCGATCCCCAGGATTGGGCGTTTTCTTTGAAACCTGATGATCCTAGTCTGACTAATGTGAACGCATTTTTTCAAGCCTTGGGGTTGTTGTATGACGAACCTAATGCTATTGATCAGGCTGAAAAGACCCTGTTGGCATTGAGCCAGGGTCGAGATTCTGCAGAATTGTACTGTCAAAAATTCTGAAAGTGGGCGGTCCTTACTGCCTGGAATGATAATGCCTTGGCAGCTCTCTTTCGGAAGGGTTTGTCAGAAGCCGTAAAAGATACTATGGTGGGATTTCCTGTTCCCTCTGGTCTGCACGATTCTATGTCATTAGCCATTCAGGTTGATCGGCGTTTACGTGAACGCAGGACTGCACGAGAGGTGTGGCCACCTGTTGAACAAGTGTCTGAACCTATGCAATGTGATAGAGTTTTGTCCAGGGAGCAACGTCAGGAGTTCAGAAAACGTAATAAGCTGTGTTTTTTTTGTGGAGATGCCTCGCATATTATTTCTGTCTGTCCTAAACGAGAGAAACGTTTTGCACACATGTTTTCTGTGGGTGGTGTTCAACCTAAGTTTCTTCTGGCAATTACTCTGATCTGCTCCCTGTCCACATTTTCCGCCAAGGCTTTTGTGGATTCGGGAGCAGCCCTGAACCTAATGGACTTGAATTTTGCTAAACGTTGTGGATTTCCTATGACACCTCTGCGGACACCTATCCCTTTGAGGGGGATTGATGCTACTCCTTTGGCGAAAAATAAACCTCAGTTTTGGACCCAGGTGGTAATGCAGGTCGCCCCAAACCATCAAGAAAATTGCAGAATTTTGGTGCTGCATAATTTGCATGATACCATTGTTCTGGGGTTTCCCTGGTTGCAAATTCATAATCCAGTTTTGGACTGGAAATCTGTGTCTGTGGTGAGTTGGGGTTGTCGGTGTGCCCTTAGTGAGGCTCCGTTTTTTTCCACCTCTCCTCAGTCGCATGATGTTCCTGACTATTTGGCAGACTTTTATGATGTATTTAGTGAGAATGAGTCTGCGTCTTTGCCTCCTCATAGGAGTTATGACTGTGCAATTGAACTGAGCCCGGGGTGTAAATTTCCCAAGGGTCGGCTCTTCAATTTATCTGTACCCGAGCACGAGGCTATGCGATCCTATATTAAGCAGGCGTTGGAGAAGGGTCATATTAGACCATCCTCTTCACCATTAGGTGCTGGTTTTCTTTTCGTGGCCAAAAAGGATGGTTCATTAAGGCCTTGTATTGATTATCGTGCCCTCAACAAAATTACTATTAAATATCAGTATCCGTTACCCCTGATTTCGGATCTATTCTCCAGAGTTAAAGGTGCTTGCTGGTTTACCAAGCTTGATCTAAGGGGGGCGTATAATCTTATCCGCATTAAGCATGGGGATGAATGGAAGACGGCGTTTAACACTCCAGAGGGACATTTTGAGTACCTGGTGATGCCTTTTGGGCTCACTAATGCCCCTTCTGTCTTCCAGTGCTTCATGAACGACATTTTCCGAGACTTTGTGGATAAATTTTTGATTATCTATCTGGATGATATTTTGATCTTCTCCAAGGATTGGGATTCTCATGTGGAACATGTTCGGACGGTGTTCCGGATCTTGAGGGAGAATTCCCTGTATGTCAAAGGATCGAAATGCCTTTTTGGGGTACAGAGGATTTCATTTTTGGGATTTATTTTGTCTCCGTCAACTATTGAAATGGATCCAGCCAAGGTACAGGCCATTTATGATTGGGTTCAGCCCACTTCTGTGAAGGCCCTTCTGAAGTTTTTGGGTTTTGCTAATTTTTATCAGAAATTTATAGCAAAATTTTCTAGTATTGCCAAGCCATTGACTGATCTGACTAAGAAGGGTGCTGATGTGTTGAATTGGTCTCCGGAGGCTGTTTCTTCCTTTCAGGAGCTGAAGCGAAGATTCACTTCTGCCCCGGTTTTGCGGCAACCTGATGTCTCACTCCCATTCCAGGAAGAGGTGGACGCTTCTGAGATTGGTGCAGGAGCTGTTTTGTCCCAAAAGGATCCTGTAACATCTAAAATGAATCCCTGTGCTTTCTTTTTCCGAAAGTTCTCCCCATCTGAACGTAACTATGATGTGGGGAATCGGGAACTGTTGGCCATGAAATGGGCATTTGAGGAGTGGAGACATTGGTTGGAGGGAGCTAAACATCAAGTCGTGGTCCTCACTGACCACAAGAATTTGATTTACCTGGAGTCGGCTAAACGCTTGAACCCTAGACAGGCTAGATGGGCCTTGTTTTTTACACGTTTTGATTTTGTGGTCTCTTTTCTTCCTGGCACTAAGAATGTCAAGGCTGACGCTCTTTCTAGGAGCTTCTTTGCTGATTCTCCTGTGGTGACCAAGCCTGCTACCATCTTAGGCGAAGGGGTAGTTCTTTCTGCCATCTCACCCGATTTGAGACGTGCTCTGGAAGAGTTCCAGGAGGACATACCTGAGCGTTGTCCCAGTGGAAAGTTGTATGTTCCTGACCAGTGGAAGAAGAGAGTGATGTCTGAAGTTCATTGCTCTGCATTGGCTGGTCATCCTGGTACTTTTGGTACTAGAGATCTGGTGAGTCGGTCTTTTTGGTGGCCCGCCTTGTCTCGTGATATCAGGAATTTTGTGCAGTCCTGTGGGACTTGCTCCCGGTCTAAACCTTGTTCTCGCTCTAGTGGGTTGTTGATGCCTTTGCCGGTCCCCAGGAGGCCATGGACCCATATTTCAAAGGATTTCATCTCTGATATGCCTGTCTCTCAGAGAATGACTGTTATTTGGGTGATTTGTGATAGGTTCTCTAAGATGGTTCATCTTGTACCACTCCGTAAGTTGCCATCTTCTTCTGAGTTGGTGCCCCTGTTTTTGCAACAGGTGGTTCGCTTGCACGGGGTTCCTGAGAACATTGTATCTGACAGAGGAGTTCAGTTTGTGTCTAGATTTTGGAGGACTTTCTGTTCCAAGCTGGGAATTCAGTTGTCCTTCTCCTCTGCGTTTCACCCTCAGACCAATGGGCAGACAGAGAGAACAAACCAGACCTTGGAGTCGTATTTGAGATGTTTTATTTCCGCTGATCAGGATGATTGGGTTTCATTTTTGCCCTTGGCCGAATTTGCTTTAAATAATAGAGCTAGTTCTGCCACTTTGATGTCACTTTTTTTTGTAACTTTGGGTTTCATCCTCGATTTTCTTCAGGGCAGGTGGAGCCTTCTGCCTGCCCAGGTGTTGACACTGTGGTGGAGAGAATGCACCAGATCTGGGACCAAGTGATGGATAAGTTATCTCTCTCCCAGGAAAAGGCCCAGCGGTTTTCCAACCGACATAGGACCGTTGGTCCCCAGTTTAAGGTGGGTGATATGGTTTGGTTATCATCAAAACATATCGCTATGAAGGTAGCTTCTCCTAAGTTTCAGCATAGATTTATTGGGCCTTACAAGATTTTGGAGATCATTAATCCGGTCTCTTTTCGGTTGGCTCTTCCTGTCACATTTAAAATCCATAATGTGTTTCATAAGTCCTTGTTGAAGAGGTTTGTTGAACCAGTAGTTCCTGGGGTGGCACCTCCGGACCCTGTATTGGTTGAAAGTAACATGGAATATGAGGTAGAGAAGATACTGGATTCCCGTCTGGCTAGACGGAGACTCCAGTATTTGGTTAAGTGGAAGGGTTATGGTCAGGAGGATAATTCCTGGGTCTCTGCCTCTGATATTCATGCCAAAAGATTGGTGCATGCCTTTCATCGGGCTCACCCTGATCGCCCTGGTGGCTTTGATGAGGGTTCGGTGACCCCTCCTCAAGGGGGTGGTACTGTTATGAGTTCATTTTCCCCTTCACCATTGAGGTCTGATGAATTCCCTCTTCTGGTGAAGGAAGGTAGTGAGGCTGATTACCAAGCACCTGAGCTGGGAGAGGATGACTGGGCGACGGGGATCTCTGACTGGATATAAGGCAGCCGACGCCCTTCTGCCTCGCTGGTGATTTCTCTGTGGAATTCTAGGAGACCAGTCTGATTCCTGATCCTCAAAAGCTAAGTTTTCTGCTTTGCCTTTTTGCATTTGTGTTTTGGTTTTAGTTTGCCTTGCTTTTCTGGATACTGCCATTCCCTGCTGGGGTGAGCTGAATTCCTTTTTGTCGGTTTGCTCTGTCTTCAGAAAATACCTGAGTACTGACATAGTCTTTTTGAAGCCTAGCGTCTTCAGGGCCTTTTTCCCTGTCAGTCTGTTGGCTCTTATTTTGATAGGGTTTTTCACGGATTGCAGACAGCAGCCTTCCTATCCTGTCCTATCTAGTTAGCTTGGGCCCCATCATTTGCTCAGTCTATCTTTCTATCTGTGTTAGTGTTTTTTCTTCTTGCTTCATCGTCATTATATGTTATGTTGGGGGCTGCCTATTGCTTTGGGGTCTGCTCTGGGGCAGTTTAGATTTCCCTTTCTGTCTTTAGGTTAGGCAGTTCTCCGGCTGTGATCGAGGGGTCTAGGGCATCGTAGGAACCCCCCACGGCTACTGCTAGTTGTTGTTGATAGGTTCAGGAGTCTGCAATCCGATAGCTGCCAACTTCTCTGGTTTTCTGGACTTAGCTAGCATTTCTGTTTTTGCCTCCTACGGTGACTCATTCATAACACTGAAGGCTTCTCCCTAACACATAGGCACGAAAGATCAGCTCTGCTGATCAGCACATAACCAAGCCTTCATCTCAAAGCTACGCACTTTGAGATACACAATGACCACTCAGTATTCTGCCACTCATCCTCTCTCTTGGGACATCCACACAGTGCCCTCTAGCGGACACAGTAGTAATTACACCACAACCAATACAGGATCAATGCCTTCTGAGTATATACCCACTGTATATAACAAAAAACCCCATCTGGGGTCAAACAATAATATGCACATAAAACCAGTGGAATGCTCCGATATATGTGGCCTGGAAACTCATCATATCGCCCGCCGTCTGCCAGTCAGATTATAGCGCCTCAACGCGTTTCGCCCCGTCTGGGCTCATCAGGAGGCCCGATGTAACAGTAACATGTGTCCTGATGTGGTACAGTAGCTGGATCACCTCGATATCACCTCCATTTAAACATACCGCTACAACACCCGCAAGCCCCGGGCGTCATTAAGGGACACACCCCTTACCCTCAATGCGCATGTCAGTATCGGCGTGCACTCTTTCTTCAGTCACACCTCGCACTGCAGAGCGCAATAGTCACGTCACCAGACCGGAACTCCCTCATCATTTCCTGGTAACTGGGCTACTGGATTCACGCCCACCCATCGCGCATGCTCAGAACGGCCGATACATACAGGGCCAAACCGTGGAATGCAAGCCTCACTCAGTCTCAAGGGTGCAGGCTCAGAGTGGACCGCACCACCATGACAGAAAATGTAATTAACACATAGTGAGATGCAAGCTTAAAAAGATATCAAATGCGGAGACTCAGTGAGCCGCACCACCATGAATGTAAATAAAGAATATCAGATGTCCTTATATATACAGACGCCGATCACAGAGGAAAGAATTCACGTCAATCCGCGCCTTATTTGGAAAAGAGGGTTTTATCTCCGTAAAATTACTATTGTGAATTTTTGTTATATAACTTGATACAGGTTCATATGAAAATCATAATTATATCACAAAGACCAATTTGTCAATATACCAATGGCATCATAATATACCAGATATTTGTCTTCCAAATCATATATTTGCCAATTTAGCAATATAATTTAGGATTTATGTTCCCATGCGGTTTTGGGTGAGAAAAATAATACCTATAAATTCCTCATAGTGATCTATGAAGTTCCTAACAATGGAACCTTACCTACGAATTGAAACGCAATCCAGTTTAAATATAACGGTAAAAACAGAAACTACATGGCTAGAGAAAACAGGCAAAAGACAATTGTTCATTAATCCCCTTGGGCTCAAGACTCTCCATCCTGAAAATCCATTCGCATTCTCTTTTGAGGATAGTTTTGTCAGTGTTCCCCCCAAGGGGGTTAACATTGACTACCTCAATAACCGTAAACTTTATATCGCCAAGATGGCTATTATGGACAAGCTGCATGTGTTTCGCCAATGGGGTATCCCTTCCATTCCTAATGTCCCCCATATGCTCCCCCACTCTCCATCTAAATTCCCTTTTGGTCTTGCCTATATAGTCCTTCGGGCAGGAGCATGTGGCCAAATACACCACTCCAGTGGTCTTACAGTTCGAAAAATCACGCTGGTAAAAAATATTCCCCGTGGCTGAGCTACGGAAGGACTTGCTCGGTTTCATCCACTTACACATGCTGCAATCCCCACACTTAAAGAAACCACAAGGTTTCCTATCAAGCCATGTACCCTTCACTGCCGTGGTTTTATATTGACTATGCACCAACATATCCCTTATAGATTTCCCTTTCCTGAAAGTGATATTAGGGCGTTCACCTACCAAATCTTTGATGTCAGGGTCTAACCTCAGAACATCCCAATGTTTTGCCAAGACTCTCCTAACCTCTTGATGTTTAACATCAAACATACCGATAATTCTCAAAGTGTCCAATACATCCTTATGTGTCCGTTTCTGTAGGAGTTGTTATCTATCAGCTCTTTCCGCAAATTTATATGCTGTATCAAGGACATGTGTCGGATAGCCCTTTTCTCTGAACCTGTTATACATGTCCCCAGCCTGACTATAGAAGAGATCATTCCTAGAACAATTTCTCCTCAATCTGAGGAATTGACCTTTAGGAATTCCTCTCTTGAGAGGAATTGGGTGGTGACTCTGCCAATGTAAGAGACTGTTGGTACTTGTTGGTTTACGGTGGATTCTCGTGGAGATCACCCCAAAAGACTCCCTCCTGATTTTAACATCCAAAAAAGCTAGTTCTTCCTTCTCAATCTCGGAAGTGAATCTGAGGCCTACATTGTTTTGATTCAGCTCTCTTACAAATACTTCAAATTGCTCCTTCATACCTGACCATACAACAACTACATCATCTATATATCGATACCACATAGAGATGTACTCTTGCCACCATTTGGTGTCACCCCCAAAGATGATAGTTTCCTCCCACCAGCCCAGGAACAGATTTACATATGATGGGGCACAGGGACTCCCCATCGCAGTGCCCGTGAGCTGGTGGAAGTACTTCCCATCGAAGGTGAGCACATTATGAGTAAGTGTAAAACTGAGAAGGGATGACACAAAATTATTATGCTTTCTACATGCTATCGATCTTTGCTGAAGAAAATGTTCCACACCTCTAATTCCTTCCTGGTGTGGTATACTGCTGTATAAGGCCTCTATGTCAATGGATGCCAACCAAGTGCCCTCCTCAAGATGGATGCCCTCTAGTTTCAGTAGTAGATCTGATGTGCCTCTAAGGTATGACGGAATGGAGACAACAAAGGGACGCAAAACTTGATCTATATAAATCCCACAATTTTGTGTCAGGGAGTCCACCCCTGTGACAATTGGACATCCTTTTAATGGATCCAGTCCCTTGTGCACTTTTGGAAGTGCATAAAAAGTAGCTACCACTGGAAACTTGGGTAGGAGGAAGTCAAATTCGGTTTTCGAAATCAGTCTATCAGACAGAGCCTCCTCAACTAATTTCTGAAACTCTGTCCTATAGTCCATTAAAGGGCTAATTTTAAGGACCTCATAGGTAGATATGTCCTGCAGAATATTTTGGCACATCTTACGATATTCCAGATGGTTCATAATCACCAAATTTCCCCCTTTGTCAGAGGATTTTATAATCAACTGATCATTTTTCTTAAGGCCCATAAGGTCACTTCGTTCCTCCACCAACAGATTATCCTCATTGTCCCATTCAGATCTTTTATTAATCCTTTTGAGATCCCTCTCCACTAATAATGCGAATATGTCAATATTCTTCGTGTCACCCTGAGGTGGCATCCTTTCGCTCTTGTTTTTCAGAGTGGTAAAGGGACCTTTTCCATCCTCTGGGATGTTTTCATTCTCTCTGAGGAGGCCCAGAAGTGCTTGATGACCTTCAATATCCTCATCGTTAAGGCCCTGTCGATAACACTCCTCTCGGTCATTATACCAAAAAAACTTTTGCCATTTCAATTTTCTGCAGAACAAATTGAGGTCCTTAACCCACTCAAAACAATTAAAACTGTCTGTAAGCACAAAGTTTAAGCCTCTTGATAGCACACTGAATTCTTCCCTGGTCAGGACATGCGAGGACAGATTCAGAATTTGACCCCTTATTAACTGAACCGGGCTCTTAGATGATTACCTGCCCTCGCACCCTGTTCCAAAAAAGAGGAAGATGAGGGTACAGTGGAAGAGGAGGGCAAAGAGGAGAGTCCTAAAGGTACTGATGATATATTGGGTATCGAATGAGATACTTGTAGTCTCACACCGCCCCTGTATTACCCCCCTTCCCCTTTTTCCAGATCTCCCTCTCCCACCCTGCCATCTCTGTTTAGGGAAGGTACCTCTAAAAAATGATACACCACCAGAGGTATTTTCTGTTTTCTCTGTATCCGAGGTATCCAAGTCCGAGGATGATGCCTCTGACTGTCTTTCTGTTTGAAAGTTAAAGACTTAATTTTCACTGAAATCCTTCAGATCCCTTTGGAACTGTAGGTGTTTCCTTTCTTTCAGAAGGGCTTGATACCTTTCCATGGAAGTTTGTAAAAGTCCCTCCCTCCTGGTGAAATCAGAATCCGTTTTATGCTTAAGCACACGCTCAATTAATTTATTGAGTTGGCTGGTAGATTTCTCAAAAACCCTCATTTCTTCTGCTAATAAAATCTGCATAAAACTTATTGATGACTCAATGGATTCCTTTGTCCATATATTCATCAACTCGGGCGATGCGATCCTTTGAGAGGGACTGATATTAATCCTAAGTCCTGTTGGTACAATCCGATTTTTAAATAATTCTATAGTGTCCTAATCTCCCACCAGGATTTGAGGCATTCTTTATAGCCACCATATACTTCATTAAACAGATTCTTGAGTGCTAATGGGCCAGTGCTTCTCTCTTGAGTGCCACTAATACAGAATGCCTGGTTTGAGTCTTCTAGCCATATATCTGAATTAACCGGGCCCGTAAGAAAACTGGCCATTCCAATTTCGAATTTACAACAAACTAAATACAAGATAAACCAGGGTCTCAAACCAATTATCATATAATACCCTAAAAAATTCTATTTTATTGATAAAAGAGCCCCCAAAAAAGGGGGTTACACCACAAAGTGAACACAATCAAAAAACCAAAAAGTGCCCAATAGAAAAAATTATTAAAATGGGTATTTTCTAAGAGTCCCTGATGCAATCTAGCACTCACGCCTTCCTTGCCACGGAGGTTGGCACCCTAGGGGGGGAACGTTGTGGCGCCCCCACTCAACGATGACTTTCCCTAGGGACCCTATTAAACCCTGCAGCCACTAAGAAGATCCCTTCCCCGATACTAAAGGGACCCCTATCACTATGCAAAGGCAATCCTATAAAAAGGAGGGCCCTATACCCTAATAGATTAAAAACATATGTAGGGACACACCGGCAGTATAATGGCGTATTAAGGTGAAATTCAATACAAAGATAACAAATCCTCCTTTGAGAACTCAAAGGATATGATATCAATTAGATCACCAATTGACACGCAGATAAGCGTTGAAAAAGATATATAAGTTTTGACCATCATATATACATTGGCTCAGATTGCTCTGCCACAAAATAGCATAGTGAATCACCCTCAGACATATGATACATTTTGACCCATACAGGATCAATGCCTTCTGAGTATATACCCACTGTATATAACAAAAAACCCCATCCGGGGTCAACCAATAATATGCACATAAAACCAGTGGAATGCTCAGATATATACGGTCTGGATACTCATCGTATCGCCCGCCGTCTGCCAGTTAGATTATAGCGCCTCAATGCGTTTCGCCCCATCTGGGCTCATCAGGAGGCCCAATGTAACAGTAACATGTGTCCTGATGTGGTACAGTAGCTGGATCACCTCGATATCCCCTCCATTTAAACATACCGCTACAACGCCCGCCAACCCCGGGCGTCATTAAGGGACACACCCCTTACCCTCAATGTGCATATCAGTATCGGCGTGCACTCTTTCTTCAGTCACACCTCGCACCGCAGAGCGCAATAGTCACGTTACCAGACTGGAACTTCCTCATCATTTCCGGGTATCTGGGCTACTGGGTTCGCGCCCACCCATTGCGCATGCTCAGAACGGCCGATACATACAGGCAAAACCGTGGAACGCAAGCCTCACTCAGTCTCAAGAGTGCAGGCTCAGAGTGGACCGCACCACCATGACATAAAATGTAATTAACACATAGTGAGATGCAAGCTTAAATAGATATCAAATGCGCAGACTCAGTGAACTGCACCACCATGAATGTAAATAAAGAATATCAGATGTCCTTATATATACTGACGCCGATCACAGAGGCAAGAATTCACGTCAATCCGCGCATTATTTGGAAAAGAGGGTTTTAGCTCCGTAAAATTACTATTGTGAATATTTGTTATATAACTTGATATAGGCTCATATGAAAATCCTAATTATATCACAAAGACCAATTTGTCAATATACCAATGGCGGCATGATATACCAGATATTTGTCTTCCAAATCATATATTTGCCAATTTAACAATATAATTTAGGATTTATGTTCCCATGCGGTTTTGGGGGAGAAAAATAATACCTATAAATTCCTCATCAAGTTATATAACAAAAATTCACAATAGTAATTTTACGGAGATAAAACCCTCTTTTCCAAATAATGCGCGGATTGACGTGAATTCTTGCCTCTGTGATCGGCGTCAGTATACTGTATATAAGGACATCTGATATTCTTTATTTACATTCATGGTGGTGGAGCTCACTGAGTCTGTGCATTTGATATCTATTTAAGCTTGCATCTCACTATGTGTTAATTACATTTTCTGTCATGGTGGTGCAGTCCACTCTGAGCCTGCGCCCTTGAGACTGAGTGAGGCTTGCGTTCCACGGTTTTGCCCTGTATGTATCGGCCGTTCTGAGCATGCGCGATGGGTGGGCGCGAATCCAGTAGCCCAGTTACCAGGAAATGATGAGGGAGTTCCGGTCTGGTGACGTGACTATTGCGCTCTGCGGTGCGAGGTGTGACTGAAGAAAGAGTGCACGCTGATACTGACATGCGCATTGAGGGTAAGGGGTGTGTCCCTTAATGACGCCCGGGGCTGGCGGGCGTTGTAGCGGTATGTTTAAATGGAGGTGATATCGAGGTGATCCAGCTACTGTACCACATCAGGACACATGTTACTGTTACATAGGGCCTCCTGATGAGCCCAGATGGGGTGAAACGTGTTGTGGCGTTATAATCTGACTGGCAGACGGCGGGCGATACAATGAGTATCCAGACCATATATATCTGAGCATCCCACTGGTTTTATGTGCATATTATTGTTTGACCCCGGATGGGGTTTTTTGTTGTATACAGTGGGTATATAATCAGAAGGCATTGATCCTGTATGGGTCAAAATGTATCATATGTCTGAGGGCGATTCCCTATGCTATCTATTTTGTGCCAGAGTAATCTGAGCCAATGTATATATGATGGTCAAAACTTATATATCTTTTTCATCACTTATCTGCGTGTCAATTGGTGATCTAATTGATATCATATCCTTTGAGTTCTCAAAGGAGGATTTGTTATCTTTGTATTGAATTTCACCTTAATACGCCATTATACTGGCGGTGTGTCCCTACATATGTTTTTAATCTATTGGGGTATAGGGCCCCCCTTATTATAGGATTGCCTTTGTATAGTGATAGGGGTCCCTTTAGTATCGGGGAAGGGATCTCCTTAGTGGCTGCAGGGTTTAATAGGGTCCCTAGGGAAAGTCATCATTGAGCGGGGGCGCCACAACGTTCCCCCCTAGGGTGCCAACCTCCGCGGCAAGGAAGGCGTGAGTGCTAGATTGCATCATGGATTCTTAGAAAATCCCCATTTTAATAATTTTTTCTATTGGGCACTTTTTGATTTTTTGATTGTGCTCACTTTGTGGTGTTACCCCCTTTTTTGGGGCTCTTTTATCAATAAATTATAATTTTTTAGGGTATTATATGATAATTGGTTTTAGACCCTGGTTTATCTTGTATTCAGTTTCCAGTTCTGTAGTGCCAACATTCATTCCTGGACCTGTGCTATCCGTGTCTTGCGTATGTTTCGATGTCCTGCCAGTTCCCTGGGGTCTTACCCGTGATGGCTCCTGCCATTGTCTGAATGATGTCTGAGGTCAGTGTCTGATGTTCTCCTGCTGTGCCTGTGCTATGCCTGAGCCCTGAGAGAGACCATCCTAGTACGCCCATGCCAGATAACCCTGCACTGCATCAACCTGTGATGACCCTAGCCATCTTCTGAAGTCTGCCCTGGATCGGTGTCTGATGTTCTCCTGCTGTGCCTGTGCCTCTCCTGTGGGCTGAGAGAGGTCCTCCTAGGATATATGTGCCAGATGTCCCTGGACTGCTTCAACCCATGATGACCTCTTGCCATTGTCTGAAGCTAGTCCAAGATTGGTGTCTGATGTTCTCCTGCTGTGCCTGTGCCACTACTGAGGCCTAAGTGTGAAGTCCTCTTAGAATGCCCATGCCAGATGACCCTGGACTGTGTCAACCCATGATGACATCTTGCTTCGCCTGTCAACCTGAGATGTGTACCCTTCATGATGTGCGTAATCGGGAACCTGGTGTCTAGATGTCTTTTTGCTTTATTTAAGTAAACTTTATATTTCATCATACCTGAAGTTGTACGGTGTCTTTTAGTCCTGCATATGGCCATCTTGTCCACAAGCTCACCTGCCACACACCCCGGTCGCTACCCTTCCTTAGTCCGGGTAGGCCCGGGTTCCCCTCTGTGGTCCAGTGGGTCCACATTCCACGATCACCTGGGACGCATACCCTGTCATCATTATGGTTCGACGAAGTAGGAGCATTGGCTGGGTAAGCCACGCTACGTCCGCAATTGTAACAACATCATTTATAAAATGCTGAAAAACTGGAACTGGAACTAGAGCGAGTACAAAAGAGGGCATCAAAATTAATAAAGGGCATGGGGGAACTACAATAACCAGAGAGATTAGCAAAATTAGGATTGTTTAGTCTAGAAAAAAGATGACTGATGAGCGAACTAATAAACATATATAAGTATATTAGTGGACAATACAAATATCTCTCCGATGATCTGTTTATACCAAGGAATTTGACGGTCACAAGGGGGCATTCTCTGTGTCTGGAGGAGAGAAGGTTTTTCCACCAACATAGAAAAGTATTCTTTACTGTTAGTGAAGTGAGAATATGGAATTCCTTGCCTGAAGAGGTGGTGATGGCGAACTCAGTCGAGGGGTTCAAGAGAGGCCTGGATGTCTTCCTAGAGTGTAACAATATTGTATCTTACAGTTATTAGATTCTTTAGAAGGACGTAGATCTGTGGGAATTATACTGATGGAATATGGGCTGAACTGGATGGACAAATGTCTTTTTTCGGCCTTACTAACTATGTTACTATGCTGGCGCATTAGTTAAACCAAAAGGTATTACTAAATTTTTGAAGTGACCATCAGGAGTATTAAAAGCTGTCTTCCACTCATCCCCCTGATGGACTCTTATACGGTTGTATGCCCCCCTGAGGTCAAGTTTAGCAAACCATTTGGCACCTGACACCTGAATAAATAGATCCAGAATCAGCGGCATAGGGTAGGGTACGATCCACGAACTATAATCTGGTTAAGCTCCCTAAAGTCCAGACAGAGACGTAATCCGACATCTTTCTTCTTGACAAAGAAGAAACTGGATGCCACTGGAGACAACAATGGTCTAATAGGACTCTTGCTCAAACTTTCAGTAATGTACTCCTTAAGGGCTTGTCTCCGTGGACGGGACAAATTTTACATTCTGCACTTTGGAAGTTTGGCCCCTGACTTCAAACTTATAGTGCAATCATAGGGCCAGTGTGGCGGCAACTCCTGACACCCCTTTTCAGAGATTACACCAGAATACTCCAATAAAGGTTCAGGGAATCACAGCAGAAATACAAATGCCTATGCAGTTCTCTTTGCAGAATGAGCTCTACTGGACTATGTCCTGTGTCTTCCAGTCAATTACTGAATTGTGAACTGACAACCAAGGAAACTCCAAAACCACCTGTGCGGGTAGTTTTTTTTAGCACATTGCACATTATATCCTCCAAATGTAAGACCTCGATGCGGAATTCCAAATCCGGTACACACTCAGTAAAAACCCCTTGAGAGAGTGGAGACGCATCCATGGCCACAATCCGCATGGGACTAGGAAGTTTGTCGACTCTTAACCCGGATGTGCGGGCGAAATGTTCATCAATAATATTCACCACGGAGCCACTATCCAGGAAACCTCAATAAAAACCTCCTGACCCCTGATTATTACCCATGCGGGGAGAACACACTGAGACGTCTTCATGGAGGATATACGTAGGCTCAGGTTGGGATCCTCCAAACCCCTTGAGCCTACCAGTTTTCCGACGGTGCCCCTTTTTCGATGCCATGGGACAAACATTAATGTAATGTCCCTTCTTGCCGCAGAAAAAACAGACCCCCTCCTCTTTTAGAGAAAAAGGGCCTTTTATTCTCCTGCGATGTCCCAGTGATCTGCATCGGCTCTACAGAGGTCTGCAGGATTACTATAGATGTTGCTGCCCCTCCCATACCTATTTGGTCTCCTGAAACCTTTGACGAAAATGGCGGTCAAAACAGACTACAAGTGCCATGGCAACCTTCAGAGAGGCGGGAGTCTCATACATCACCAAAACCTTCTTGATTCTCTCAGAAACCCCCTGCAAAAACTGACTCCTAAAAGCAGGGTCGTTCCACTGAGTATCCATGGACCAGCGGCGAAATTCAGCACAATAATCTTCGGCTGGCCGGTTCCCATGAATGAGAGAATGAATCTTGGACTCGGCCAAAGCCAGTTTATCAGGATCGTCATACATAAGGCCAAGTGAAGAAAGAAAATAAAAAGCGTCCACTGATTCAAACGCAGGAGAATTGGAGAGTGGAGAAAAAGCCCACGCTTGTGGGTTCCCACTTAACAATGAGACCACTATACCCACACGCTGAGCCACCCCTCCAGAAGAGGGGGGTTGTGCATGTCACACCCCTCTCTTGTGTGACATGCACATAAAGAGCCATCTTACACCACGTGCCCATACTAGGAAGCGCCTGTCTTAATCCTGTTCATTTAGACACTGTTCATAAGTTCAGGTTTTAAATACATTAGATAGGGACTGCTCCATTAAGGGTTACCTTGATGAGGTGGAGTGGCTTGGTATACACTTTTTTGCAAAAAAACGTATAGACTAAATACCCTGTATTTGTTGTCATCTCTTTATCAGCACTTGCTGATTATTGTCATATTTTTTACTGCAGGGTAATTTTGCATATTTGTTATTCTGTGCTTTCTTTTTGTGTTTCAGTCAGTGGGTGGTGTGAACACTGTCCGACCGACTTGTTCATATTTGTGCATGTCACATGTGTTTTAAATCCATTTTTATCCTTGCTTTTGCATTGTTTGAGAGACCCCACCCCTCTCTTGTGTGACATGCACATAAAGAGCCGTCTTACACCACGTGCCCATACTAGGAAGCGCCTGTCTTAATCCTGTTCATTTAGACACTGTTCATATGTTCATGTTTTAAATACATTAGATAGGGACTGCTCCTTTAAGGGTTACCTTGACGAGGTGGAGTGGCTTGGTATACACTTTTTTGCAAAAAAAGTATCGACTAAATACCCTGTATTTGTTGTCATCTTTTTACCAGCACTTGCTGATTATTGTCATATTTTTTACTGCAGGGTATTTTTGCACATTTGTTATTCTGTGCTTTCTTTTTGTGTTTCAGTCAGTGGGTGGTGTGAACACTGTCTGACCGACTTGTTCACATTTGTGCATGTCACATGTGTTTTTAATCCATTTTTATCCTTGCTTTTGCATGGTTTGAGAGACCCCACCCCTCTCTTGTGTGACATGCACATAAAGAGCCGTCTTACACCACGTGCCCATACTAGGAAGCGCCTGTCTTAATCCTGTTCATTTAGACACTGTTCATATGTTCAGGTTTTAAATACATTAGATAGGGACTGCTCCATTAAGGGTTACCTTGACGAGGTGGAGTGGCTTGGTATACACTTTTTTGCAAAAAAAGTATCGACTTAACACCCTGTATTTGTTGTCATCTTTTTACCAGCACTTGCTGATTATTGTCATATTTTTTACTGCAGGGTATTTTTGCACATTTGTTATTCTATGCTTTCTTGTTGTGTTTCAGTCAGTGGGTGGTGTGAACACTGTCTGACCGACTTGTTCACATTTGTGTATGTCACATGTGTTTTTAATCCAGGACTGCTATAGATGTTGCTGCCCCTCCCATACCTATTTGGTCTCCTGAGATCTTTGACGAAAATGGCGGTCAAAACAGACTACAAGTGCCATGGCAACCTTCAGAGAGGCGGGAGTCTCATACATCACCAAAACCTTCTTGATTCTCTCAGAAACCCCCTGCAAAAACTGACTCCTAAAAACAGGGTCGTTCCACTGAGTATCCACGGACCAGCGGCGAAATTCAGCACAATAATCTTCGGTCAGCCAGTTCCCGTGAATGAGTGAACGAATCTTGGACTCGGCCAAAGCCAGTTTATCAGGATCGTCATACATGAGGCCAAGTGAATAAAGAAAGAAAAGCGTCCACTGATTCAAATGCAGGAGAATTGGAGAGTGGAGAAAAAGCCCATGCTTGTGGGTTCCCACTTAACAATGAGACCACTATACCCACACGCTGAGCCACCCCCCAGAAGAGAGAGGATGCAGATGGAAATACAGTTTGCAGGATTCATGGAAAGAAACTAACTTACTGCAATCTCCTGAAAACCGCTCTGGAAAGGTCAATTTTGGTTCACATGACCTAGTCGATGACTCGGACTGCACCGCAGAAGCTGACAAGGCCTGTTGCTGAAGTGCCCCTTTAACCTTTGTAACCTGGATAGACAGAGCCTCCAACTGTATAGTAAGGGAAGCTATGGGATCCATGAAAGGTAAAGTTTTGGGCTGACTATAATGTCATGGGGAGCAATGGGAAAACAGCAGATGAGGAACCTGGACCCCTGAACTGCCCCTCAGACTAGGAGGAGCCCTATCTTTCCTTAACTTGGGGGTACCCTTGATGATAGTGAAGCCCAAGTCATCAACTTGTCCCTATCTCCTGTTTAGCCCTGAGCTAATCCCCCAACCCCCACCCCAGGAGGTGAACAGTAGAGGAAACCACAGGTAAAGAACAACAGGGAATAAAGTATAGAATCATAGAATCGTAGAGTTGGAAGGGACCTCCTGGGCCATCTGGTCCAACCTCCTGCACCACAAAGCAAATTAACAAGATGACTCAATATGTGTGTGAGGGGAACACAATATTATTAGGGAACTGTACAAACAACAAAGCATACCTCATCAAACTCCAAAATAAAGACTTGAATATCAACAGCTACTCCAACACTGGACCAGTATGCAAGAGACATGCAAGTGCTATAGTCGATGTAAGGGGCATACTATATTACTGTTATACCTCTCCTTTCTCATTCGTCCTGCTGCCGTATGTTATAGTGTATCATAAGTGTATGTATAATTGTTTCAATATAATGGTACTACTACGTGATTTTGTGTATTATCGTTTCTATGTAATGGTACTGCTACACTATTATGTGTATTACCGTTTCTTGCTAAATGTATATTTGATAAGATGTTCCTTTGTGCTGCTATGTGTAGGGTATGTGCAGTTATAATATTGGTCACTAGATTGGGGCATCATAGTAAACGTAGTTACAGTTAGGATGTAGTTTAGTATAGGAAATAGTTAACTATAGGAAGGGCTACTGTATAGTAAGTAAGTGCACAATGTTAGGAAAGGCAGAAGGGCACGGGCGCCCAAACCGTCCACATGAGTTATAGGCCCAGGATGCCGCAGCAGACCTGTAATGTTTAGGAAGCAGTGAAGCCCAGCTATCCGGGGATCCTTAGGACAGAAGAAAAGTATTAAGTATCAGTGTTGCAGCAGTTTGGAACAGAAGAGAGAAAGCAGTCTGGGAAGAGTACAGGGCGCAGATTGTCCAATATGAGGCAGGTCATTGCGTGGGTTGATGCCATCCGATCCGGGGCAAAACGGACGAGGGGATCCCCAAATACAGTGAGTCTGGACAAGGAGGACGCTGCGGTACTGTCAAAGGCACTTTTACCCTGTAATGTACTGGAGGACGTGGCAAGTAGTGCAGGGAAAGATGAAGATACATGTGATGTGCAACCTGTGGTTAATGCTGTGAAATACTTGGATGTGCTGAGAAACGGAAAAAGTAAAGATGTTCAGTTTCAAGTTGAAATGGACTGTGTCTCAATTTTTGTGAAATCATCTGCAGACAGCATTCAGTGGAGCAGAAGAGAACCTGATGATCCTGGACCTGAAGACACAGGTATGCTGACTAAGGGGCACTATATTTATGTGAGGGGAGGTCAGGGTGTGATGGAGCGGAAGTACTCAGCCATGACTACCACCCTGGCCGAACCTTACATCGGCATTCAGGAATGTTCTGAGCCATACTAAAAGAGAGAAGGCGTTCCCAGCAGCCTCAACCACTAATCAAAAAATTAACTCCTGCCAAGCTGAAAATAAGTGAACAAACCACTGCCGATGCCCAAACTCAGGATAAGCAACAGGAAGGTGTAATGTCCCAGCGATCCCACCAACGATCCAACGTGGATGGGATCGCTGGGACATAGTTAGCTGATCGCTGGTGAGCTGTCACATAGACCCACCAGCGATCAGGACCAGCGAGCAAGCTGGTTTTCAATGCAAACAGCGAGTATCTAAGAGCCGCGCCGCTGTTTGCATTGAAAACAAGCTCCAAACGTCGCTGATCGTTGCTCTCCCGGTGCCACACGCAACGATGCGTGCTGGCCAGCGGGAGACCAACGATCAAAAAACGGCCCAGGACGTTCGAGCGCGATCAGCGATACCCGGCAGGTGGGCCGGTCACTGATACATGTCACACACAGAGATTTCGCTGGCGAGATCGCTGTGGCGTCACAAAATCAGCAATCTCGCCTGGCGATCTCGCTGTGCGTGACGGGGAATTAAGACTGCACAACAGACTCACCAGTGTGAACAGCGTCCGAAGCCGGCATGACAATGTGAATATCCCTCTTAGAAATGCTGAGCTCACTGTCTGGCAGTGGCTCTGTCATTGTGATGTCAGGCCACAGCCAAAGCCAAACACCGGAAGCAGTAGCAAGACTCGCTGATGGACCTGGGAAAAGTGAGTATAACCCAGTTTGTTTCTATATAATAACCCGAATTTGGGGATTTTTAGTGAACAATCCTTTAATGTAGCAGTAGCATTCAGGTTCTTGATTATCAGTATTGGATCAATTTTCACCCTAAAAAAATGTTGGAGAAGTAGAGCTCAATATAAAGAAGCCATTAGGTACCTGTGTGAACCTCACCCCCATTTTTCCATCATTTTGAAGATCTCTGCTTCGCATTTTTAACACATATAGCAAACTGAGGCTCAAAAGCTAAGAAAATAAAACATAATTACTATAGTAATATTAGAAGATTAGTAACTAGTAAATAATTATACCATAAACTCTTACCCAGCCAAGCACAGCCATACAGCTCCACTCGTAAGCACACGTTCATCGAATGGTCAGTCACTGGAATGAAGCGTAAAAATCTGGCAATTATAGGAGGCTCCAGATCCTTTAATACTATGTCATAAGGGTTGATATTTCCTTCAAGAACCTGAAAGAATACAGTTTTTTTTAATAAGAACATTTATCTATACAGGGATTACATAGTTTGCTCATGTAAAAGCAGCATCTGCATTTGGTCTGTTGCTATTATAGAACTATCTGGAAGCAGTGTGGCAGCAAAACATGATTATGTGATGCTTTACAGATTAGGAAGATCAGCTCAACAGTTCTTTGCGGTTGTCCTTGTGCACTAAAGTCTTACTTCAAATCGACCATAAAGGGGTCATTTGGTCTTTTAATAAAATATGTAACTGCAGACTCCTGAATTCTTACAGTGTGTGCATCACAAAAGTCACCAAAGAATTCATTGGTAATGCATGTGAGAGTGGACGGTTATATGACTTCAAGTAATGCACTCTGCATACATGCGATGATGTGCTGATGACATGCTTGGCCTTTCAATACAAGAGAAGTGAGCAAGGCCGAGCATGTCTAGTCAGAATGTGACTGGAAGTATGCAAATCGCATGTTCTTATCGGCAACACCAGAGAATATTGACAGCATGCAGTATGCACGCTGTGAGAATTCAGAAGTCTGACGTCACATAGAGTGCCTGAAGACTTTTCTTACAAGTCCGGAAACTCCTTTAATGCAGTGGTATTTACAGTCATGCCTGAAAGTGATGGCACCTTGATGAGCGAGCACACTCGTCACTATTCGGTGCTCGCCCGAGCATCACTGTGCTCGCGATGCTCGGAGCTCGCCAAGTATTTCCGGGGTTACTCGGTGGGAGCTTGGGTCCCTGCCCTGCATGTTTGGCGCTCTTTAAAGAGCCAATGAACATGCAGGGATTGTCTGCCACACACTGTAATGCCGCAGCGATGTTGGTTGTGGCATTACAGTGATTGGCTGGCCGCACAGCATCATCAGGTCTAAATCAGTTCTGGCGCCGCCATGTGCATCACATGCTGTGTCTGTGTGTGGGTGTCTGCGGGTGTATGCGGGTGTCTGTGTATGCGGGTGTCTGTGTGTGCAGATGTTTGCAGCTGTGTGCGGTAATGCTACCTCCGGTACTGTCGGTCACAGCGCTGCGGGGTCATGCTGTCAGATCTCAACATGATTCCACGGCTGACTATGACCCGCAATGGTGACCTGCGGTAAAAAAGCAGACTTGGCCCAATGAGATTACTGCTCCCATCCGCCTATATCTGGTGTCACTGATAACAGTGACAGCAGGTGCCACTGATGGAAGAGTAGTATCATCTGCCGGCGCCTGTGTTCACTGTTAAAAAAAAGTAAAATTACATACATATTCACATAAAAATAAAAACCAATTGTACTCACCTCACACCAAATCCCTGATGCCCTAGTCTCCTAGAAACAACGTAAAATAATAAACCAACATATACTCCCTGTTAGCCAAAGTTCAGGTAATTAAGCAATGTGTCAGCTAATCTGTTCCGCTGCTGTTTACGGCACTGCTGCGTGAGAAAGTTCTCACACAGTGGTAGTGCCGTGAGAGCACCAGAGTAATGAACTCCAGTGAACTCTCACGGCAGTGCAGTGATACACTACAGGAGGGATTACCTCCTGTCAGTGTAGGCCGGGTAGAGCAGTCACATCGCCCGATGTGACTGTTCTACACGTGAGATCATCGTGGGACACTCGGTAAATGGACTACGTCGGACAGGGAGCATTAAATGTTGGTTTATTATTTTATTTTTGTTGCAGGAGATAAAGGAATTGGGGATTAGGCGATGCAGTAAGTATAGTTTCAATAAGATTATTAAAGGAGTCTGTGTGATTATTTCCTATAAAGGACTTTATTCTGGCTTTGTCTTTCTTTACCATATAACTATAGGATTAGTAATGGATAGGTGTCTTATAGATGCTTCTCCATTACTAATCCATGGGCTTGAGGTCACCGGACAATACAAAGGTGACATCAACCCCACAAATATTACCCCACTTGCCACCACTGTAGGGCAAGAGGGAAGAGTAAGGCTGTGCCAAAATTGGCGCATTTATAAGATGCACCATTTCTGGGGTGGCTGAGAGCTGATGTTTTTAGCCTGGGGTCCCAATATCCATGGTCCCTTCCCAGGCTATTAATATCAGCCTGCAGCTGTCTGACTAGCCTTTGCTGGTTTGATTTTTATAGGGGGACTCCATGTCAATTTTTTTCTGGGGTTCACCTGTAAAATAACCAGTAAAAGCTAAGCAAACCTCTGTGAGCTGATATTAATAGCCTGGGAACCTTTATGGCTATTGGATCCTTCTCAGAATATTAACATCAGCCCTCAGCCATCAACTTTCCCTCTGCTGGTTATGAAAATTACGCTGGAGCCCACGCAATTTTTTTTCTATATTTTTTTAAATAAACAGATATTGTGTTTCACGCAGATTTTGGGTGTGTGTGTATGAGTCTTTAACTCTTTATGTACCATTTTATTAATGAGGGTATCTGGCTGACACCTGTTCATTACTAAACCTCGGGCTTGCTATTACATGTATATATTATATATATATATACATATAAATATACAGTATAAATATTGTGAGGCAGTGACCCCTTTTACAGCTAGGTGGCGCTGTATGTGCTCCTCAGGATATGCATGGAGGCGTAACTATGATGGTGAAACAGTGAGCAGCATTATTGTAAATGGACGCTATGTGTCGCAGAGGAGGTCCTCTGCGCTGTAAGCCAGTAATGTTGCTCTGGGACTTGTAGTTCTACAAGTGTTTGTTTAGTTTATAAAGGGAGGCTTAAAGGGTTAGTCGGAGAGCTGTGCAGGACTGTCTAACCACACATACACTGCCCAAATAAGGGGGTGGTTACAGCTACATAATGTGACCAGGGTTTGGGTCACATGGTGGGTGTGTAAGGTCCTGGATGACCTGTGTTTTGGAAGGTCCTTGGGAGAAGGACCGGAGCACATGGTGAGGCCATGGACCTGAAGGCCTGATTGTTAGGTGGTCCTATGAGTGAATGGATGTCCTAAATAGCACACGGAGAGGCCACGTACCTGGTCACTGTGCTGGAAGGTCCCATGTGGGTACTGGATTCCTGAACAGCACAGTGTGAGACCATGTGTTTGCAGAGCCTGTGACAGCACTGTGTTGAGGAAGCTACTGACCTTCTGAAGGTCTGGAACTGTTGGGAGTGCCCTGATCGCAAGGACAGTGATCCCAGTAAGGCAGTTTCCCCAGGAGAGAGGACTGATGAGGAGTCAGCATGTGGAGCAGGAGCTCCTGTAAGGTAATTCCAGACAAGGGGGTTATGGGCAAACAAGTATCTACCATTGGAACAGACTGTTGGTGCTTGTTGTGTTCCATAGATGTTAATGAACTATGTGGTCACCCATGGTAACTGGATGGAGTAAGGTCCAGCATGCTTAGAGACTACAAGTTAATGTCATCTGTTGGTGCCTGTTGTGTTCCATGGGCATTAATTAACTGTTTGGCGTGCAGTCGCCCACGGTAACCGGACAAAGAAGTCTGGCATGCTTAGGGACTGTGAGTTAAAGCCGTATACTATGAAGTGCTGTGGACTATGTGTTATGCCTGTGATATTTAACATGGCTTCAAGTGGTTTATGAGTGCATAATAAACCAAATAGACGGTTTTGTGAGAAAAACATGCCTTAATCCCGTTGCTAAGTGAGTCTCCCACAACACAAGCAGTAAGCACTGTCTTACATATGGTGGAGAATGCAGGCACAGTCTAGGAAGCATGACATTTTTTTCAGGACAGCTTGCTGTGGTTTGGCAGGGCCATGAAGATTACAAGCATCTGGCTGTAACTCGGTGGGGTTACAAAGTTTGCTGTGAATTGATGGGTCCACGAGAACTACAATCTTCTGGGGGTAACTTGGCAGGGTTATGAAAATTTGCTGTGGATCACTGGGTCCACGAAGTCTGCAGTGTGGAGCAGTGCAGAGCCTTGCGGAGAGGAGCTGCAGTTGCAGAAAGAGGTTCTGCAGGAGCTGCAGTAGCAGCAGCAAGAAGCGCTGCAGTGGAAGCTACCAGAGCTTCAGAGGTGTCATAAGAGGACAGTGTGGACCAGGTCGTACAAACTCTTAAAGGGCCAGTACAAGCCCAGAGAGACATGTGTTCTGTGTGAACTGGGGCCTAAGAAGGCCATGGGGGAGTCCACGGGGTGTTCCCCAGAGAGGGGTGGTGTCCCTAAAAGGGGTGGTGTCCCAAAAGGGTGCAGTGACCCAAACAGGGATGGTTGCCCAAAAAGGGGTGGAGTCGCAAATAGGGGTGGTAACCCAAACAGGGATGGTTGCCCAAAAAGAGTTGGAGTCCCAAAGGGGTGGTATCCACAAAGGTAGTAGTTGCACAAAAATGGGTGGAGTCCCAAAAGGGGGTGGTGGCAAAAAGGGGCGGTGGCAAATTCGCCATGGGTCTATAGCCAGGAACAGCAAAGTCCATGCTATACTGTGGATTGCTTGGTCGGTGAACTGACATTACATTGCCCCTTCTGGCTGGATGGAGAACAGGTGATGGGAGTGATAGACCCAGGGTGTCAGGTGTCTGTGCTGAGGACCCCTCCTGAACATTCTGTGTCACCTGGGATGGGGATGAGAGTGAATGACTCTGGTGGGGACGATAAAGACCTTTGACAGCCTACCCCTGCATTGACGTGACTGAGGTGTCCATGTACCATGAAGTGACGGTAGTCCCGGACTAGCTATGTAATATGGTAATAGATCGGGAGTTGGAGGCCCTGTGGGACTGGTGGATAAAGGAAAAAGGGTGTGTAGAGTTAATATGTATAGGAGGTAATAATATGGAAAATGCGCCCGCTAGAGTTGAATGTCCTAAGTTTAGGCATGACCAATGCAAATGGTGGACAGGACCAACTTAGCGACATGACTATGGCAGCCATACCAGAAAGTATCACCGTTAGACTGCTGGTTCCAGGATGACCGATCGAGTGGTGGTGACTCCTATTCAGACGGTGATGCAAGCGGAAAAGAATGCAGTAAAGCAGACTCAAGTACAAATGGCAAGTCTTTCTCTCGTCGCCGGAGACGTAAAGGGCGAAAAGGGGCTGAACAAGTTGCATCCTTTGAGGATACAGAAAAGAAAAAGCAGTGACTTGTGCTGTTGGTCAAGTTGTGAGAAATCTGCCACTGAAGAGATTCGAGAGGTACCTAAGGGTGATCGGGCAGAGCCTCAAAAGAGGTTGAAAGTGTCGAGCATGGAAGTTGCCAACTCCATGCCGCTGGATCAGGTGCGTTGTCTTGATTCTGAGCTCTTGGCAGTCAAAGCTCAGATTAGCAATAAGGAAGCGCAAGAACAGAAAGATGAGGAAAATGCGGTTTTGGAGGCTGGGAGCAAGAACAGTGATTCTTCAGAGAGCCTAGCAGAGACCCTAGAGGCAGTAGAAGGTGATAAACAGAAGACCTCAGAGAAAGTGGAATCTGTTGATGAAGGAACAGGTAGAACTCTGAAGCGGCAGAGTGTGGGTGGGCAAGATGGCCCATCTGAAAATATACTTAAAGAAGTGATTGTGCGACACATGCTGGCCAAAAGAAAACAGGATCATGAAAAAGAGCTGCTTAAAGAGACAGTGAAAGAGCATGTCAAATGAGAAAGGGTCCTGAGACAAGCAGCTGAGCACAGAGTGGATGAGCTGGAGAAGGAAGTCTCTGAGCTCAGAGGTCACCTGTTAACGTGTCAAACCGAGAACAAGGCCATATTAGAAGATATGGAGGTGCTCAAAGAAGCATTAGGAGGTCTTCTGCAAGAGAACAAGTTGGTGGTCACAGACTTACAGCGGCAGTGCCAGAGTGGTAACAAGGCGGAGCTGAAAATGCCCATCTTGGCAAGGGGTCTTGAACAGTGTAAAGCTCAGGAAGAGTTTGCGCCAAGAGCTGAACAAGACAGTCATCCAGTCGTGGCAGATGTCTTGATGGGAATGTCCTAGGCAAAGCAGCAGCCGTTCGTCCATGAAGAGAGTGAGACCTCACTCTTCTAGTGCATGGTAGAGGTACCCAAAGAAGTACAGGAAGCCTGTGCCAATGAGGCTGCGCATGAGATCTTTAGATAGGCAGTAGAAGCATGTAGTGTTAACTGTGCATCAGAGCCGAAACAGTTGGTGATACTGTCGACTAGGGAAGTCACAGTGAAGCGGGTGGCTATTCTGAGGGATATGCATCTACAATGCCTCCGCACGAAACAGATAATCCAGTTGAGGTATAAGGAAGCCGCTCAACGTTTGGAGCATGCCAGGAAAGCTCATAGTCAGCTGGGCTTTGTGGAAGACATCATTCAAGCGCCCAGAAATCTGGTGAGGAAAGTCATTGGGAGACTTGGAAAGGTTATTCAGGAACTCGTGAATAGATCCAGTGTGTTGAAAATGAAGATTCAAGCTGAAGGCGAAGGGTAGCTGGTGAAGATGGGATGGTTCCATTTGTCATTGTGGGCTCAGTGGAAAGCCTTAAAAATATCCGAATGCTCCCTGAATATCGGGTGACATACCTGAGGGAAATAGATCCGCTAAGGCGGGATAGACTGTAGATTAATAAACAGCTGCAGAACATAAGATAGCGACAGCCTTCAACCTAAGGTAAAGGGAACAGAAGGGACCCTGCAAATAATGGAAGTGCTGTTAGCTAAAGACAGGCAGCAAGAACACGCCTTGGTAATTCAGCAAGACAAGGATGCCGAGAATCTGCAAGTGGCAGTTCTACTCTCAGTACAAGGCTGAGGGACCTGGACAGTAGTCCCTGTGATGTACTAGATGGGTCAGAATCAGACCAGACTGTAGGCTCGACTGTAAGTGAGACTTATGACCGCACCAACCGTGGGTGGCGGCCATGTAGAGAAAGGTCGGGGTGATGGGGCGTACTTGAGAAATGAGACTAAAAAGGGTGTGGTGACACAGACTGTGACTTAAGGGCCAAAGCTCAAGGCCTACATATTGACCACTAGGGTGGGGGAGGCCTAGCAAGGGGGTGATGATGAATGGCGCTCAAAGCCAACTGAGACAGTTCTCTCGACTGGTAGGACAAGGTGACGTGCGTGACCTGTCTCAAGACCCCTGGTGTGTGACAAGTGTTCAACCCTACAAGTTTGAACAGAGGGGGGTATGTGAGGCAGTAACCCCTCTTACAGCTAGTGGGCGCTGTATGTGCTCTTCAGGATATGCATAGACGCGTAACAGTGATGGTGAGACAGTGACCGGCATTATTGTAAATGGCCGGTATTTGTTGCAGAGGAGGTCCTCTGCGCTGTAAGCTAGTAATATTGCCCTGGGACTTGTAGTTCCACAAATGTTTGTTTAGTTTATAAAGGGAGGCTTACAGGGTTAGTCGGAGAGCTGGGCAGGACTGGCTAACCACACATACATCGCCCACCTA
This sequence comes from Dendrobates tinctorius, assembly GCF_039654945.1. NCBI lineage: Eukaryota > Metazoa > Chordata > Amphibia > Anura > Dendrobatidae > Dendrobates > Dendrobates tinctorius. The sequence continues at coordinate 6,542,162 of NW_027361680.1, read as the reverse complement.
TGGGGATGGTTACAGCTACATAATGTGACCAGGGTTTTGGTCACATGGTGGGTGTCTAAGGCCCTGAATGACCTATTTGCTGGAAGGTCATATACCGATCATACACATCCTCCATCCCATAGTCCCATGTCCATATACCCATCATACATATCCTCCATCCCATAGTCCCATGCCCATATGCCCATCATACATATCCTCCATTCCATAGTCCAGTGCCCATATACCCATCACACATATCCTCCATTCCATAGTTCAGTGCCCAAATACCCATCACACATCCTCCATCCCATAGTTCAGTGCCCATATACCCATCACACATCCTCCATTCCATAGTCCAGTAGTGCCCATATACCCATGAAACATCCTCCATTCCATAGTCCCGTGCCCATATACCCATAACATATCCTCCATTCCATAATCATGTGCCCATATACCCATCATACATATCCTCCATCCCATAGTCCCATGCCCATATACCCATCACACATCCTCCATCCCATAGTCCATTGGCCATATACTCATCACTAGAGTTGAGCGAAACGGGTCGAAAAAATTAAAAAGTCGCCGACTTTCGCCAAAGTCGGGTTTCATGAAACGAAACCCGACCTTAGCGTGAGGTCAGCCAGGAGGTCGGCGACTTTAGCGCCAAAGTCGCGTTTCAAAAGATGCTTTAGCGCCCTTTTTCAGCCAATCAGGAAGAACGGACAATGTGGGCAACGTGATGACACAGGCAGCGGTCACCACCATCTTGGAGAAGGGCATGCAAGTGATTGGCTTGCTATGTGTGGCGTCACAGGGGGTATAAAAGGGCGGGGACACCGACCGCCATGTTACTCATGCTGATCTCAGAATAGGGAGAGCTGCTGCAGCTGCTGATTCTGTAGGGAGGGCGTTAGGAAGGCAAAAAGAAAAAAAAACTGCTTCTGCTGCTAGCGCTTTTCACTGTAGTTACTGTGCAGTGAAAGGTGAAGATTTTTGCTTTTGTGCAGCAGCGCTGGTGGTGATTAGCCTGCCTTTTAAGGCTAGCTGCATTGCTGTGTGCACACTGGTGTTCAAACTGCTTTTTTAAAAGCAATCTAAATTGTATTGTTTTGTCCTGGTGAGGTAGTGAGTGTTCATTTTTTCACACACCGTACAGCGGTGTACGCTCCTCACACAGTACCATGTAACAGCTGTTATCACGGCCAAATTGAAGCTAAGTGTGTGACTCTGTAAGGAAAAGCCGAGGAGTTTGTCCATTCTTACAGACCTACACCTTATAGTTTTGTCCATTTTTCAAACAGTTTAGTATATTTGCTGTTTGATTACATTGAAAACTAGAGAGAGACAGCGTGTGTCAGTCCGTATACAAAAACACTGAGCTTGACAATTTTACATACACCGTACAGCGGTGTATGTGGACGCTCCTCTCTCAGTACTGTGTAACGGCTGTTATCATGGCCAAATTGAAGTTATCTACATGTGTGACTCTGTAAGGAAAAGTCGAGGAGTTTGTCCGATCTTACAGACCTACACCTTATAGTTTTGTCCGTTTTTCAAACAGTTTAGTATATTTGCTGTTTGATTACATTCAAAACTAGAGAGAGACAGCGTGTGTCAGTCCGTATACAAAAACACGGAGCTTGACAATTTTACATACACCGTACAGCGGTGTATGTGCACGCTCCTCTCTCAGTACCGTGTAACGGCTGTTATCACGGCCAAATTGAAGTTATCTACATGTGTGACTCTGTATGGAAAAGCCGAGGAGTTTGTCCGTTCTTACAGGCCTACACTCTAGGGAGATTCCAATTCTGCCCAATTCTATATACACCTTGTAGTTTGTCATACACTAGGCAATTTCTGCCGGTCACATTGCAGTGTTATAGACACAGGACCTGACAGAATCCAACTGTGTCCTGAAGTCTACAGAGATTCCAATTCTCCCTACTACTATATACACCTTGTACCTTGTTTTACAGTACCATATAGTTGGTGGTTTTTTGGGTACATTTTCCCCAAAAATGAGGAAGTGTGGTGGAAGAGTCCGTGGAAGTGGGCGGGGGTTGGCAGCTGGTAATGATGGTGTTGGTGTTGGTGGTGGATCTGCTGGTAGTGGCAAAAGCAAAATAGCACCTAATGCAGGAGGTGTTGAGCCTGCGTCAACGTCTGGCTCCACAAGGCCTCAAAGGCTCCCTTTTCTGGGAGTAGGTAAACCGCTTTTAAAGCCGGAGCTTCAAGAACAAGTTTTGGCTTTCATTGCTGACTCAGCCTCCAGCTCTATCGCCTCCTCTTCTGAAGTTTTAAAAAATAAAAGCACTGAGTCATCATTGGAGGCTCATATTCATGAACCACACCTTTCCTTGTGTCCTTCACCCCAAACTAAAATTGAAGGATGCGGCAGGCCACACTACAGATTACTCCATGGAGCTGTTTTCACATACCATGCCTGGGTTATCAAGTTAAATCGTGAATTACCCAGGCAAAGATGAATCTGACATGGAGTGTACTGATGCACAGCCACTGATAGATGATTCTGCTGGTACATTCACTCAGAGCACTACATTGTCCTCGCAGTGTACTGAGCCAGAATCTGACCCAGATGAAACTCAGGTGCCCCTTCCCGCATACACCATACACGGTGACACAGAGGAAGGTGCACATGACATTGAAGAGGAGGTGATGGATGACCCAGTTGTTGACCCAGATTGGCATCCATTGGAGGTAGAGGGTGCCGCTGCCAATAGCTCAGAAGAGGAGGAGGAGCATCCGCAGCGGGCATCGACATCGTAACAGCTGTTATCTGGCAGGCCCGCAGCAGTCCAAAAACGGGTTACAAAAACCAAAAGAGTTGCAGGACAGCTTGGCCAGACGGTCAAAATAGCACAGCGTGCAAGGCCTCAAAATGTCTTCCATAGTAGGAAGAGTGCAGTGTGGCACTTTTTTTAACAAAATCCTAATGATCAGGCAAAGGTTATCTGTAAGAAGTGCGCAAAGACCTTTAGCCGAGGGAAAAATCTGAGAAACTTGAATAACAGTTGCATGCTAAGACATTTAACCACCATGCACCTGCAAGCGTGGACGGACTACCAAAACTCACATACCACATGTGCTACTGCTCCCAAAGAAGGTAGTCAGCAACGCTACATTGTTTCCCCCACTGTAAGTCCACCGGTTAGCACACCACCAGCAGCAAATGTTGAGTTGTCGTCGCAAGGGCAAATCAGTCAGGGAATCACACTGTTATTGCAACGAAAGACTGAATCTAGGCCATCAGAAAGAACACAAACTCCATCACCATCATCAACCCTCTCTCAGTCCGCCATGTCCACCGTTAGTTCCACCATATGCAGCTCTCAAGTCCACCTCACCCTACCAGAGACTATGAGTAGGACAAGAAAGTACTCATCCTCTCATCTGCGTACACTGGGTTTGAACGCCCACATTGCCAAACTAATCTCGTTAGAGATGATGCCCTATCGGTTGGTTGAAAGTGCAGCTTTCCGCTAACTCATGGCCTACGCAGTACCACGCTATGACCTACCCAGTCGCCACTTCTTTTCTCGCAAAGCCATCCCAGCCCTCCACCTTCATGTGAAAGACCACATTGTCCATGCACTCAAGCAATAAGTGAGTGGAAAGGTGCACCTCACAACTGATGCATGGTGCAGTAGGCATGGCCAGGGCCGTTACGTGTCCATCTCTGCGCACTGGGTTAATGTGGTGGATGCAGGGTCCACAGGGGACTGCTGTGATGGCACAGTGCTGCCTAGCCAATGGTATAGGAAACAGTTGGCTGTAGGCGTTCGACCCTCCTCCTCCTCCTCCAGAAGCGAAAGCTCGTCCACAGAGCGCAGTTGCACGAGCACAGCATCCGCAGCTGACAGTGGTGCACACAACGTGTCCCACTATCGATCAGCTAGTGGAAAGCATCAGCAGGCTGTGTTGCAGATGATGTGTTTGGGCGACAGACACACGGCGGAGGTACTGGCCGACTAGTTTCAGCGACAAACTGAGTCATGGCTGGGCAGTCTACATCTTGAGGCAGGCAAGGTAGTTAGTGATAACGGCCGGAATTTTGTGGCAGCCATAGCCCTTTCAAAACTCAGACACATACCTTGCTTGGCTCACACCTTGAACCTGGTGGTGCAGTGCTTCCTCACTAATTATCCGGAGTTAGCAGGCCTACTCCATAAGGTTCGAAGACTGTGCTCGCACATCAGCCGGTCGCCGGTACACTTCAGTCGTATGCAGAAGCTACAGCGATTGCTCCACCTTCCCAAGCACCGCCTAATTATCGACATTGCAACAAGGTGGAACTCTAACCTGCACATGGTTGAGCGGCTGTGAGAACAGAAGCAGGCCGTAATGCATTTGTGGGAGGATACACGGGCAGGCACTTTGAGGGCAGACATGGAGTTGACAAATGTGCAGTGGTCGAAGCTGAAAGACCTCTGTAAAGTCCTTCAATGTTTTGAGGAATGCACACGGCTGGCAAACGCAGACGACGCCATCATAAGCATGAGCATCCCACTTATGCGTCTGCTCATGCAAACTTTGACGCACATCAAGGAGCAGGCGTCTGCAGCCGAGGATGATGAGGAAGAGAAGGAGGGAAGCCTTGATGACAGTCAGCCATTGTCTGTTCAGGGAACTGTCGTGGACGAGGTGGAGGAAGAAGAGGAGGAGGAGGATGATGATGGGGATGATTATTTAGGGGAGGAGGATGCTTCTCATGGGACTAGAGAAAATGTTGGCGTGGCAAGGTCTGGTACTGGGTTTGTACGTGACTGGAGGGATGTGTATTTGCCTGAAAGTGCTCCTCCACCCAGCACTCGCAGTGCATCATTGACACTGGGAACATTGGCCCACATGTCAGATTATGCCTTGCAGATCCTAAAAAGGGACCCCCGCATTGCCAAAATGATGAAAGATGATGACTACTGGTTGGCCAGCATCCTGGATCCATGCTATAAAGGCAAATTCCAAAACATCATGCCACAGGAGAACCTTGACCTAATATTGGCTAACAAACAAGCAACTCTGGTAAACCGGTTGGTTGAGGCATTCCCAGCACACAGCAGCGGTGATGGTTGTCACATGAGCCGTAGGGGCCGGGGGCAATTTGGAAGAGGTGCTGGTGGTGCACACATCAGAAGTGGCGTTGGAGACAGGGGTTTCATGACCATGTTGTGGACTGATTTTTCAAGTCCCGCTCACACGACTGGTAGTACTGCATCAATTGAAAATGACAGGAGACAGCACTTGTGAACTATGGTTACAAACTACTTTTCCTCCCATATCGATGTTCTCCCTCGCAGGGCATTCCCATTTGACTATTGGGCAGCTAAACTAGACACCTGGCCTGAATTGGCACAATATGCCTTACAGGAGCTCGCTTGCCCAGCTGCAAGAGTGCTATCGGAAAGAGTCTTCAGTGCTGCTGGATGAATCCTGACAGAAAAAGGGACCCGTCTGTCGACCCAAAATGTGGATGATCTATTGAGATGCAGTGATGGTTTCTCATCAGCTTTCACAGTTTTCCTACCCACAGACATGTGACATTCCAGCGCACATTTTTAAATGTGCCATCTCATGCCAATCCAAATGAATCGCCTACGGCCTGTGGCTTCTGTCTTTTGCACTCCAAAGTTACATGACAGAGCATGATAGGCAGTGAGCACCATGTTTACATCTCTCCCTGTGATCAAAATTATATGGATATGAGTAATGGCAATGGGATCAACGGGACTGCGATACAGCAACACTTTCTTCACAAAGAAAGGTTTTCGCTGTCTCCACACACTAATTAATTGAGGGTCTGCATCACCTCTGAGAATTGTGACGGAAGATTATCCCGTGAATAGGAATTCCTAGATTTCTGCAATCACTAGAATTTATGTCAGTAATTGTATGCATCTCATTTCCTATTGCGGAGAGTCTGAACTGTCTTACTGAGACAGAAATATATATGAAGATTTAAAAATACCACCAAAAGTGTATACTGGTGTACGCTTCAAATACATTTCCTTTTTTCTACTTTTTAGATTGTTGTCTAATCCATACTGAGAACATGGAGATTTTAAATATTTAAACTATGCTATATATACCTGCTATCCAGTGATAATATAACCTTTCTCAACTTTGTACAAGCTGGTCAAATCCATACTGGGCCTGAGACCGTCTGAGCCTGCCTCCTGATCTATAGACATAGGTTTTTAATGTGTAAACTATGCTATACATAACTGTAATCCGGTGATACGTTACCCTTTCTCACCTTTGTCCAATCACGTCTAATCCACACTGGGCCTGAGACCGTCTGAGCCTGCCTCCTGATATATAGACATAGGTTTTTAATGTGTAAACTATGCTACATATATACGTGTTACCTGGTGAAACTGTACCCTTTATCAACTTTCTAGAATCTTGTCGAATCCATACTGGGCCTGAGAACGGCTGCCGAGCTATTAAGCAAGCTACAGCAACTGTGGTTTGGACACGTAATTTTTTGCATTTTTTCAGGAATGCTGATTAGGCCTAATTCAGGAATTGCGGTTGACCTGCACTTACTGGGAAATCATTGTTTGCGGGGAATAACTGGAATCACTGATCCCCATCACTAATGGTGTTCTGCTGGTTATCTGCACCTGTAAGCGACAAAAGCTGGTCCTTTCAGTGTAGTGCGCATGCAGCCCCGGACATGTAACGCCATAATAGACCATGATAGTGCCAGAGCCTCGCGTATCCCTCTAGTAAGCTTGACGCGTACCGCGGGGGCATGCCAGAGTCTCGTTCGTTAATGGAATAAAGCTGACAAATTGCTAGCACAACTACAAACAGACATACCACACCACACACACAATCAACAAAGCTTTCAATATGTGCATCTTTTCTTGAGGTGGCATGGTTGTGGTTTCCCGGGTGGAGTCCAATTAAGCCGCAGGCTCCACTCCTGGTTGTGCCTTTTTGGACATTCCTTTAAGGTTCAGCTTCGCAATCATACTGCCCCCGGAAAGCAAACACTTTGCCTTCATGGACGCTGTTTGGAGGTTCGTGGGAATATCGCTGCCCGATCGCCAGTTGGCATAATTTATTGGTAGGAAGTCCGACGGTATATGATCTTGTTCGATTTCAGAATTTTTTTTTTTTTTTTGGTATTTTACATTTTTATTCCAGCCTTTCTTGACTTCATAAAGGAATGACAAGCCTATATCTGTGTCTCCTCCACCTCCTCCTTTTACTCCTCCACCTCTTTTCTAAATGTAGTTGCCCTTTTCCATATGTAATTTTTGTCTTCTGAGCATTTTCTCTGCTTTGGGACACCTTTTAAGGTGTTTTGTATTTGTTTTCTATGTGTTTGTATGTGTTTGTGTTTGCCTGCCATTCTTTTCAATGGCGTTCGACGAATATTCGACGAACTTGCCTCCTGTGTGACGAACCAAAACACTAGCTTGGTGGCTCAACACTACTCCTGATATATAGACGTACATTGTTAATGTTTAAACTATGCTATATATACCTGCTATCTAATGATACTGTACACTTTGTCTACTTTTTATAATCTTGTCTAATCCATACTGAGCCTGTGAGCGTCTCTGTGTGACTGATGGAATATATATAGAGATTGACAATTATCCTTTGACTGAATAGAGCTGTACATTTCTGATACAGTGCCATATATCTGATGTTATTTTGTGTCTATTTTGTGCAAAATTTTGAACTTTGGTGGAAGAGGCTGCGGACGTGGGTGCGGGGGGGCCAGCTGGTGATGATGGTGGTGGTGCATCTGCTGGTAGTGGCGAAAGCACAATAGCAGCTAAGGCAGGAGGTGTTGAGCCTGCGTCATGGTCTGGCTCCGGAACGCCTGGAATGATACCTTTTCTGGGAGTAGGTTAACCGCTTTTACAGGCGGAGCATGAGGAGCTGGTTTTGGCTTACATTGCCGAAACAGACTCAATCAAATATGCCTGCCTGTTCTGAAGTTTCAAAAAAATGCAAGCACTGAGTGGTCAAGTGCTGGCTCCTGGTCAGGAAGAACCCCTTTCCTTGTGTCCTGCACCCCCACCCAAACTGAATGAGGCAGCAGGCCACACTTCACACTAGTCCATGTAGCTCTTTCTATCATACCATGCCTGGGTTATCAAGTCAAATCGTGAATTCCCCAGTCCAAGATGGATTTGACATGGAGTGTGGGTGGCCAGCCAGGGCAGTGGGGTTAACCGGTATCAGGCTGGTGTCTCACAGGGATGTGTCACGGTGGTGGTGACCCGTTCCGTGGCCCTGGGCGTCCATGCAAAGGGGTGAATTACGATTATAGGTGAATGATAAGTGACGCCACCTCTGGTTTCTGATTAGATTGACCAGCGCTGCAGTGTCGCTTCTCTGGGACAGATGTTGTGGTGCAGCTAAGATGTAGAAGACCTGCACAGGTAGGGCCATAGTCGCAGGGCAGATGAAAGAGTTGGATGATGGTGTGCAGTTCAGGATGTAGCTGAGCCGTGCGCCAGGCGCAGGAGAAAGGTGACAGACACAGTCGTGCAGTTCCTTTACCTGTACTTGGTAGGTGCTGTCCAGGACCCAGTGTACAGATGGAGAAGGAGTTGGTCAGCCTGGAAGCCAATTTGGATTTCTCTCTCTGCACATAGGTAGTGTGGCCTCCGTTCTAGCGCTTATCTGAGGTACTCGCAGTGCTGAGTTCAATGAAGTTTCCCCTGTTGACTCTCTTTTGGAACTTTCTGTCATGGTTGGCAGTCGTAGCCTTTTCCTTCTGGCTCACACACGTCGATGCTGGGGCCTCCGAGCCTCAGTTGGGTACAGAGCATTTACAGCTGCTATTTCCTCCGGATTCTGCTGCAGGAACGTCAGTGTCCCTACAAACTCGGAGACCTTCCCTGCACAGAATGGCCTAACTTACCTCCTCCCGACCACAGAGAGCAGCTCCTCAGCAGTCATGTTCAGAGGTCTCCCTGCTGGTGTGGAGTGGGAAATGTGTTGTGTGTTGGTTTAACTGCTAGAGAGATCCATCGTTGCTCCCAAGCATGACATCACACTTCCTAGGAGGAAGGTAATGCCACTGTGGTGACCGCACTCCTTGGGACGCCACAAGTGCACTGATGCCCAGCCACTGCTAGATGATCCTGCTGGTGCATTGACCCAGACAACTACATTCCCCTCACACTCTACACAGCCAGAATCTGACCCAGAGGAAACTCAGGTTCCCCTCCCCGCATACTATACCACCTTACACGGTGACAAAGAGGAAGGTGCAGATGAAAGTGCAGGTTCCTTGAGCTGGTGGGGGGGCATACTCATGGGTGACGGCACTGGCACAGGGCCCCTCATAGTACGCAAAAGTGTCTCTGCTGGTGGGAGGGCCCACACCCACCCCCACCGTCAGACACCCACCCACCCCCACCGTCAGACACACCACCACACACCACCATACTATTAAAGGGGCCCTGTGCCACTGCCGTCGCTAACGAGTGGGCCCCCCCTGCTTGCTCAGGATCACAGCACTTGCAAAGTTGAAATACTTACCTCTCCCTGCTCCACCGCCATGACGTCTTCCGCATTTCCTGACAGTGATAGTCTGATCAGAGAGTGCAATGACATCACGTCTGTACGCCCTCTGCCTAAACAGCAAAGTGCAATGAGATGGACGATGGGGACGAGGAGGAGTCCAGACTAGTACAGGGATTCCATAGCGAGGAGACTTATTTAGTGGTTTTCAATGTTGGGACAGCAATTTTTGGGGAGCACTATACGCTGGAGAATGATATATGAGGCCCACCATACACTGGAGCATTCCAAAGGTGGACATCAGACACTGGAGCAGCATTTACAGGGCACATTGTACACTAGAGCATTAGAAATGGGGCCCATTATGTATGGAGCATTATTTGAGCCCTTAAAACAGTGGAGCTTCATCCATGGGGACCAACATATACTGTAGCATTATGTGGAGCTCATCATATACTGTTTCAAACATTATATGGGACCAATAATTCTGTTTGGAGAAATATATGGGCCTCATTACACTGTATAGCGCACTATGCGTTAGCCATAATACTGTATGGAGTAATATACTGTCCATTTTTGGAGCTATTAAAAATGGATATCAGTCATGAGATGTAAAAAGTGAAGTATTTTTCATGGTGATATGCCGCTATTTCTCTGCGGTATCGGAGCATCATGAGTTGTGGTATGTGTTAAAGGGGCACTCTTTGGCCCAGGGCACATGAAAACCTGGGGCCAGCCCTACCCCCCCACAAATTTAGCCAAATAACCCCTATTTTTCAGTGCGTAACAAGTATTATGAAGTAAATTAAGGTTGAAATGCTTCAGTAATCAGAATTGATGTTTTTGACATTCAAAAGGGCACTGTAGGTGTGTTTCCTGTCCTCCACTCCCTGCCAACTTTGCTTCCCCATTGATTTGCATTGGGTTTCGTGTTTCAGTCGGCCTTCGACTTTTAACGATAATCGGCCGATTTCGTTCAACCTGACTTTTGCGAAAGTCAGGTTTCATGAAACCCGACTCGACGAGAAAAAAGGCAAAGTCGCTCATCTCTACTCATCACACTTACTCTATCCCATAGTCCAGTGGCCATATACCCATCACACATCTTCTATCCCATAGTCCAGTGGCCATATACCCATCACACATCTTCTATCCCATAGTCCAGTGTCCATATACCATCACACATCCTCTATCCCATAGTTCAGTGCCCGTATACCCATCACACATACTCTATCATATAGTTCAGTGCCCATATACCCATCACACATCCTCCATCCCATAGTCCAGTGCCCATATACCCATCAAATATCCTCCATCCCATAGTCTCGTGCCCATAAATCCATCATACATATCCTCCATCTCATAGTCCCATGCCCATAAACCCATAACACATCCTCCATCCCATAGTCTCATGCCCATATAGCCATCATACATATCCTCCATCCCAATGTCCCATGCCAAAATACCCATCATACATATCCTCCATCCAATAGTCCTGTGCAGATATACCCATCATTCATATCCTCCATCCCTTAGTCCCATGCCCATATGCCCATCACACATCCTCCATCCCATAGTCCCTTGCCCATATACCCATCACACATCCTCATCCCATAGTCCTGAGCTGGGTCGCGCTGGACATGTGCTATTATGTAACCTGACAGTGTGTTGGTGTGTGTGGCCGCTGATGATGCAATTCTGTACGCTGATAACAATAGAGCGTGGCAGTAATAGATGAGGAGGTGATTAATTTCTGTCATGTGATCTCTGCTCCTATCTGGGGGGTAGACAATGACTCGGAGCTTATGTTGCCGGGGATGCTAGATTTCTCCCACCCGGTCAGTGTCTGCTGAGGTGTTGTGGAGTTGGAAAACTGTTGCTCATAGCAACCAATCACAACTTAGCTTTCTTCTTTTAAACAGTTCTGGTGAAATGAAAGATGCTTAGTGACTGGTTGCTATGGGCAACACAGGCATGAGTAACCTGTTGTGGTCAAGAAGATGTGCATATGAAATATATATAATAGATAATATATATATAGGACAACATCTGCAAGGAGTTTGTATGTTCTCCCCGTGTTTGCGTGGGTTTCCTCCGGGTACTCCGGTTTCCTCCCACACTCCAAAGACATACTGATAGGGAATTCAGATTGTGAGCCCCATCGGGGACAGTGATGAAAAATGTGTGCAAACTGTAAAGCGCTGAGGAATATGTTTGCGCTATATAAAAATAAAGATGATTATTATTATTATTATTATTATCATATATACTCACGTATAAGCCGAGATTTTCAGCCCATTTTTTGGGCTGAAAGTCCCCCTCTTGGCTTATACGTGAGTCATACACACTAGGGGGTCGGCGGGGGAGGGGGAGCAGGGGTGTCAGATAATACTTACCCCCCTGGCATGTCTCTGCAGCCCCCCTGCTTCCCCAAGGTCTCCAGCGCCTGTTTTCAGCGGTCACATGGTACCGCTCATTAAAGTCATGAATATGCTCATATTCTTTACTTTAATGAGCGGTACCACGTGACTGCTGAAGGAAGGAATAGCTGCCGGAGACCTTGGGAGAAGCGGGGGTGATGTTCAGGTCAGAGGGCGTGATGACATAATTAGTGCACGCCGTGCCCTATGCCTGAACAGTCACTGACAGAGGGACTCGGAAGACACAGCGGCATGCAGCAATGGAGCGGGGATCGGTAAATATCACCAGTGCCGAGGTCCTGAGCCAGCGGTGAAACCGGCACCTGTCCCCCATAGCGCACCGCTGTCCCCGCCTGCTCAGGACACTGGCACCTGGCCCCCAGCGACAAGAGGTGAGTATGCCATTTTTATTTTTTTTTTGCAGCAGCATATGGGGCCTATTCTATGGAGCATCTTATGGAGTATCTTATGAGGGCATAATCTTTGGAGCAGCATATGGGGCATCTTATGGGGGAATAATCTATGGAGCATCTCATGGAGCATCTTATGGGGGCATATTCTATGGAGCATCTTATGGGAACATAATCTATGGAGTAGCATATGGGGCATTTTATGGGGGCATAATCTATGGAACATCTTATTGAGCATCTTATGGGGGCATAATCTATGGAGCAGCATATGGGGCATCTTATGGGAGCATAATCTATGGAGCATCTTATGGGGGCATAATCTATGGAGCATTTTATGGGGGCATAATCTATGGATCATTTTATGGGGCATAATCTATGGAGCATTTTATGGGGTAGCATATGGGGCATAATCAATGGAACATCTTATGGGGCCATAACCTTTATGGAGCAGCATATGGGGCATATTATTCTATGGAGCATCTTATGGGGCCATTATTAACCTTTGTGCAGCATTATATGGGGTGTATTGTTTTCCTGGAGCATCTTATGGGGCCATCATGAACTGTATGAAGCATTATATGGGGCTCCTGATTCAATATGGATATTCAAAAACATTTAACCTACTGATGTCTCTATTAATTTTACTTTTATTGGTATCTATTTTTATTTTTGAAATTTACCAGTAGCTGCTGCATTTTCCACCCAAGGCTTATACGCGAGTCAATAAGTTTCCCAGTTTTTTGTGGCTTATACTCGGGTCAGCTTATACACGAGTATATACGGCATATATATTAGCTTTTATATATATACTAGATGGTGGCCCGATTCTAAAGCATCGGGTATTCTAGAATATGGCCAGCGGGAGACTGACGTTCAAAAGATGGTCCAGGACGATCCACCATGATCAGCGATCTCACAGTGGGGGCCTGGTCACTGCTGCATGTCACACTGAGGCTAAGTACCCATGTTGCAGAAATGCTGCGGATATTTCTGCAGCATTTCCGCAACTCCCGCCGCGGGAAAAATGCCTATGCAGCATAAATAGTAAGAATGTAAAAAATAATAAAACAAAATTAAAAAAAGGTTATTCTCACCTTCCGACGGCCCCGATCTCCTTTCCACGCTCCCGGCATCTTTGGGTCCCAGTAATGCTTAGCGCGAAGGACCGGAGATGTCGTCACTCTCGCGAGAGCACGATGTCATCAGCGGTCTTTCACGCAAAGCATTACTGGGACCGGAAGATGCCGGGCACGTGGTGAGAGGAGCGAAAAAGTCCAAGGGCCGTCGCAAGGTGATTATATCACTATTTTTCATTTTAATTCTATTTTTTACAGGTTTATGGTACCCAGGGCCTGGAGGAGAGTCTCCTCTCCTCTGGACCCTGGGTGCCATCCGCACATTGAGCACTGTGCCGGTGATCTCCCAGCTGCATCGCCGCTGACCTCCATATGGCAGGAGATGACCTGCGGCAACCGTCGGGAGATCAGCGGCAAGTGCCGACGGTAGCGGTGGCATGCGTCGTTCGAATTCCGCGCCAATTTGCGGCCGGACTGCGCCTGTCGCTGATTGGTCTCGGCCGGCCGGGCACGGCCAATCAGCGACATGGGATTTCCGTTACAAACAGACAGACAGACAGAATTAGACGATTATATAGTAGATATTGTAGAAGGAGGGAGTCTTGCAGCTGCCACGAACTCAATCCATATAATCACATTACACCATGTTCCAAATTTTTATGAAAATTGTTTTTAAGTGTCATAGCATTTTTTTTTAATGAAACCCATTGATGGTATTGTATCTCAGGGTTCTTTTGATCACTGAAATCAATCTCAGATACCTGTGATAATTAGTTTGCCATGTGAGCCCAATAAAAAGAAAACTGGATGCTCCACAATATTGAGCAGGCCACAGTTTTCAAGTAACATGGGAAAGAAAAAGGATCTGTCATGATCCAGGACGGGATTTCGCTTTGACCCGTCCTGGTTAGACTATGGGTTAATTGTGCTGCCTCTCTCTGGCAGCAGGAGGCTATTTAGTGCTCACTGGACCTGGGTCCGGTGTCAGTTATACTCCTGCCCTCGGCTGAGTTAAGTGACCTCTTGTATACGTGTGCCTTGTGCCTGATATCTTGCTTGCTTGTTCGGTTGTGATCTGGTTCTGACCCTGTTACGAGTTCTGCCTGACCCTCTTGTACTGCGCTACCTCTCGTGTATGACTCTCTGCTTGTGACCCGACTTCTCTCTGCTTGTCCCCTTGGTACCACGTCGCCCTCTTGTGTATGACCTTTGGCTTTGTCTGACCTCCCGTCTGTTTGTCCCTCGTGTACCTCGTTTGCCCGTACTGCTGTGACCTCTGTTTTGCCTGACTCTGAGTTGTTGTATGGTGTCCTGTCCTATCTGAATACAGGACGCTAAGCCCCGCTCCCTTGCAGTCACATGACCATAGGTCCCGTGTCAGATTATTCAGTTTCAGTGTCTGCAGGTCCTGTGCCTCTTTACTTTCCAGCGCTGACTGGACCCTGACACTATTAGCCTGAAGCACGCATGGTCACCTCTGCTGCCCTGCTCCACAGGTATCTTTTAGCACTGCTTCTGTACTCAGGACACGCGCACTGGCTCTATGAGCAAGTGCAGTGCGGTGTCTTTGACATTATAACTGACCCATACCATTTTTTTTTCTCTGCTCCCATTCACCTGTGTGTGTGATGGATCCTGTGCACACTCTTTCTGAGCAGGTTAAGCATCTGACGCAGATGTCTCAGAAACTCTTTGGAGAACAAAGTGTCCTGGCTCAGTCTCAGCAGCTGATCGCTGACACTGTGCAGGGGGTTCTTTCATGGGGGGCTCGGGATGTTACATTAATTTCCCCTGAGTCTCCAGTGAAGTTACCAGATACCTTTTCTGGAGATAAAAATGACTTCAGAGTTTTCAAGGAAGGCTGTAAGCTTTTTTTTTCCTTAAGACCACACTCTTCTGGGGATGAAAGTCAGAGAGTGGGGGTCATTATGTCTCTGTTAAGGGGAGCCCCCCAAGCTTGGGCTTTCTCCCTTCCTACCACGGCCCCTGAGCATATGACTGTGGATGCATTTTTTGAGGCCCTGGGGCATATTTATGATGAGCCTGATCGGGTGCGTATGGCTGAGGACAGGCTGATGAATGTTTGCCAGGGGAAACACTCAGCCGAGTGGTTTTGCTCAGAGTTCAGACGCTGGGCTGCTGAGGTCTGCTGGAACGACGCCGCTCTCCGGGGGTTGTTCCGTAGAGGCCTGTCTGAGCATCTGAAAGACGCCTTGGCTCTCCACCCCCCACCTGATGCCCTGGAGGAAGCTATGACACAGGCCGTCCGAATGGATAGCAGGTTACGGGCAAGGGGAGTGATACAAACCGAGACTTCATTATTCTCCCAAGGAAGGGGAGCCAGTTCTTCATTGAAAATCACGGAGATGGGAACCATCAACCTTAAGGAGGAAGAAAGGAGACAACGGCACGTGAGAAAATGCTGTGTTCACAGTGGCGAGTCTGGACATTGGAAGAAGGATTGCTCCTCCCGGCCACTAACCAACAAGCGACTGAGCCCGGGTGATTATGGTGGAGGTCACCCAGGCTCTCAGGTACCCTTTTCTGCATTTTCTAAAATGTCATTTCAAGTGGAACTTTGTTGTGGGGGTGTCTCCACATCCACTTCTGACTTCGTGGATTGCGGTTCATCATTGAACTTTATTGACTCTGACTTGGTGGCCAGGTGTAAGTTAGGGACAGTTAGGTTGGAAACTCCGATTCACCTTATTGCTATTGACAAAACACCACTGGTTAAGAATGACATTGTGTTTTGTACTGAAGAGTTTCTCCTTAAAGTGAGTTCCTTACACCAGGAACGTATTTCATGTTTTGTAATGAACAACCTGCCTGCGGGACTGGTGTTGGGGTTCCCCTGGTTACAGCTGCATAATCCTGTGATTAATTGGGAATCTCGGGATATTGTTAAATGGGGTCCCTATTGCTCTGAGAAATGTCTTGTTTCTGTGTCTGTGTCATCCGTGGGTCTAGAAGGCATTCCGGAGTGCCTGATAGATTATACTGACGTTTTCTCCGAAAAAGAGGCTGAGGTTTTACCACCACACCGCCCATTTGATTGTGCCATTGACCTGGTTCCAGGTGCTAAATTGCCCAAAGCCCGCCTGTATAACCTCTCGGGTCTGGAACGGGCTGCGATGAAGGAATATTTTTCCGAGAGCCACCGTAAGGGACATATTCGTCCTTCTGTTTCTCCTGTGGCGGCAGGGTTCTTTTTTGTAAAAAAAAAAGACGGTGGTTTGCGCCCATGCCTCGATTTTCGTGAGTTAAATAAAATAACTGTGAGGAATACTTATCCCCTTCCACTTATTCCTGATTTATACAATCAGTTGTCCGGAGCTAAGTGGTTTTCGAAATTAGATCTACGGGGAGCGTATAACCTTATCCGAGTCCGGGACGGAGATGAATGGAAGACCGCTTTTCTCACTACTGAAGGGTTGTTTGAAAATTTGGTCATGCCCTTCGGCCTGACCAACGCTCCAGCGGTCTTCCAAAATTTCATAAATCATGTGTTCTCCAATTTGATTGGACGTTTTATGGTGGTGTATTTGGATGACATTTTAATCTACTCGCCTGATAAACAGACTCACATTGGTCATGTTCGGGCAGTTCTCCAAAGGCTCAGGGAGAACTGTCTGTTTGCTAAACTTGAAAAATGTTTATTTTTTGTCCAGGAACTGTCCTTTCTGGGGTTCATCGTGTCTGCTGAAGGGTATCGCATGGATCCTAATAAGGTGCAGGCCATTCTCGAGTGGGTTCAACCGTGTGATTTGAAGGGTCTGCAACGTTTCCTAGGGTTCGCTAATTATTATCGGAAATTTATAAGGGGGTTCTCACAGGTGGTTAAACCCCTCAGAGACATGACTCAAAAGGGGGCCGATATCAAGAATTGGTCAACCGCAGCGGTAGCGGCATTTCAGTTTTTGAAAAAATGTGTCATGTCGGCCCCGGTTCTTATCCAACCGGACCCCTCTGAACCATTTATTGTTGAGGTAGATGCCTCAGAGGTGGGGGTGGGGGAGGTATTGTCCCAGGGACCCGCCACTTTGACCAATTTAAGACCTTGCGCCTTTTTCTCAAAGAAGTTCTCCCCTGCGGAGAGAAACTATGATGTGGGGAATCGGGAACTTCTGGCCGTAAAATTGGCTTTTGCAGAATGGAGGCATTTTTTGGAGGGGGCTGTTCATCCTATAACGGTAATCACGGACCACAAAAACCTAGCTTACATTGAGTCGGCTAAAAGGTTGACTCCCAGACAGGCTAGATGGTCACTTTTTTTTTCCCGATTCAACTTCTCGATCACTTTTCGACCAGGATCCAAGAATATCAGAGCGGATGCGTTGTCACGCAGTCTTGATCCGGAGTCCCCCCCGGAACCTCCATCCTCCATTCTTCAGCCTGGGGTGGTGGTGGCAGAGGTTTCTAATGTGTTGGAACGGGAGATTCGAGAAGCCCAGGCTCTTGCACCTCCAGCTAAGCCGTTGGATAAACTTTTTGTGCCAGCTCAGTTTCGTCTCAAGGTCCTCCAGGAGTTCCATGACTCAGTTCTGGGTGGACATCCAGGGATCTCAGCGACCCGGAAGGTCATTGCTAGAATATTCTGGTGGTCTTCTTTAGCCTCTGATGTTGGGGAGTATGTGTCTGCGTGTGAGGTTTGTGCCCGTGCGAAAACTCCCCATAACTGGCCGGCCGGGGAATTGGTACCACTGCCAATTCCTGAGAGACCATGGACTCATCTGTCCATGGATTTCATCACCAACCTTCCCCCTTCCAAGGGTAATACCGTGGTCTGGGTCGTAGTGGACAGGTTTAGTAAGCAGGCACATTTTGTACCTTTGGCAGCTCTACCTAATGCGGAAACATTGTCCAGATTGTTTGTGGAGCATGTGGTGCGGTTGCATGGGGTACCCCTGAATGTGGTGTCTGATAGGGGAGTGCAGTTTGTGTCCAGATTTTGGAGAGCTTTTTGTAGGAGGTTGGGTATTGGTCTGTCCTTTTCATCCGCCTACCATCCAGAGACTAATGGGCAGACTGAGCGGACCAATCAGTCTCTGGAGCAAATTCTGCGTTGTTTGACCTCAGCCCGACAGGATGATTGGTGTTCTGTGTTACCATTGGCTGAGTTTGCATTTAACAACCGCACTAACCAGTCTACGGGTACATCTTTTTTTTGCAATTATGGGTTTCATCCTCATGTTAGAGAATTTTCCCGCTTCAATTCTGGGTGTCCTGGGGCGGACGAGACGATCCAGCGGTTGGGGGAGGTATGGCGGGAGGTCCAGAATAACATTACGAAGGCCCAGGACAAATTTAAATTTTTTGCGGACAAAAAACGATCCGTGGGTCCAGTGTTTCAGGTCGGAGATAAGGTATGGTTATCCACCAAAAATATAAGGCTCAAGGTCCCCTCTGCGAAGCTTGGACCCAAGTTTATAGGTCCCTATGTAATTACCGAAGCAGTTAACCCGGTATCTTTTCGGTTGAGTCTTCCGCCATCTCTAAGGATCCCTAATGTTTTCCATAAGGCCCTTTTGAAACCTGTGAGGTCCAGTGGGGAGGGATCATCATCTTCCCCGACACCGGTTTTGGTAGATGGGCAGGCTGAGTACGAGGTGGAACGAATTGTCGACTCCAGGTTGGTCCGTCGCGCCCTTCAGTATCTGATACATTGGAAGGGCTATGGTCCTGAGGAACGCTCGTGGGTTCCTGCTCGATCAGTTCATGTGGATCGGTTGATCCGAGCCTTTCACGCCAAGTACCCTGAGAGACCTGGGGGTCCGGTGGCCCCCCATTGAGAGGAGGGTACTGTCATGATCCAGGACAGGATTTCGCTTTGACCCATCCTGGTTAGACTATGGGTTAATTGTGCTGCCTCTCTCTGGCAGCAGGAGGCTATTTAGTGCTCACTGGACCTGGGTCCGGTGTCAGATATACTCCTGCCCTCGGCTGAGTTAAGTGCCCTCTTGTATACGTGTGCCTTGTGCCTGATAACTTGCTTGCTTGTTCGGTTGTGATCTGGTTCTGTCCCTGTTACGAGTTCTGCCAGACCCTCTTGTACTGCGCTACCTCTCGTGTATGACTCTCTGCTTGTGACCCGACTCCTCTCTGCTTGTCCACTTGGTACCACGTCGCCCTCTTGTGTATGACCTTTGGCTCTGTCTGACTACCCGTCTGTTTGTCCCTCCTGTACCTCGTTTGCACGTACTGCTGTGACCTCTGTTTTGCCTGACTCTGAGTTGTTGTATGGTGTCCTGTCCTAGCTGAATACAGGACGCTAAGCCCCGCCCCCTTGCAGTCACATGACCATAGGTCCCGTGCAGACTATTCAGTTTCAGTGTCTGCAGGTCCTGTGCCTCTTTACTTTCCAGCGCTGACTGGACCCTGACACTATTAGCCTGAAGCACGCATGGTCACCTCTGCTGCCCTGCTCCACAGGTATCTTTTAGCACTGCTTCTGTACTCAGGACACGCGCACTGGCTCTATGAGCAAGTGCAGTGCGGTGTCTCTGACAGGATCTCTCTGCTTCCAAAAAGCATCAAAGAGTGCAATGCCTTGGTCAAGGGATGAAAACATTAGATATTTCCCGAAAACTTAAGTGTGATCATCGTACTGTTAAGAGATTTGTGGCCGATTCTGAGCACAGATGTGTTTGTGCTGATAAAGGCAGAATGAGGAAAGTTTCTGACAGGCAAGTTCATCGGATTAAGAGATCAGCTGCTAAAAAGCCATTACAAACCAGCAAACAGATATTTGAAGTTGCTGGTGCCTCTGGAGTTCCTCGAACCTCAAGGTGTGGGATGCTTCAAAGGCTTGCTGTGGTGCATAAACCTGCTATTCAGCCACCCCTAAACTGTGCTCATGTTAGAATCTGTTCAGTTTGTGACTATCAGCCATTTTCTTGTAGTGTTCTGGCTGTTGGTCTTTTTCCCCTGGTGCTGGGTTCGTCTTGGGTCAGGTGAATGTATTACCCTTTATTAACCTGCACCTGTCTCCCATTCCTTGCTGGACAACAGTGTGAAGTCTGGCTTGGAGCCTTGCTTTGTCTTCTGTGTGTTTAATTAGTGCAGTTCTGGGACCTCTGGTTCTGCTAGTCTTAGTTTCTGTTTTCAGTTTGTTTCTGCAGCCTTCTTTGTTTTGTGACCCATTTTTGTACCCAGTGCTAAGATCTTTCAGGTATTCCCTTCCCCCTATCTAAAGGTCTTCGCTTGAGATTAACCTAGGATCGTTGGTGGGTCTATTCACAAGGAATGGGTCACCCACTCCATTGTAGGGTATCAGCCTAGTCGCAGTGCAGGATCAGTTTTCCCCTCTTCCTACCCTAGTCCTGTGCTGCAGTACCGTGACAGTTTCCCCAGCCTGAGAAAGTATCTTGTTCAACGCCTGCAACAGTTAACGTTGGAAGTTTCCAGCTTACAACAGCACGTGAGTAATTGCCCAGGGGTCCGCCCTGAAGAGCCTAAGGTGAGTTTGCCTGAATGTTTTTCTGGTAAACGGCAGGAATTTTTTTAGTTCAAAAATGCATGTCTACTTTATTTTCGGCTTAGACCCAGATCTTCAGGGGCTGAATTACAGCGTGTGGGGATTATTATGTCCTTATTGCGAGGGGAGCCGCAAGTTTGGGCATTTTCATTGTGTCCAGATGACCCTTGTTTGGTGTCAGTAGAAACGTTTTCTTCTGCTATGGGGTTAATATATGACAATACGGATCGGGTCGCTACAGTCGAGGCTAAACTCAGACGGCTGAAACATGGTTCTGGTGACGCTGAGGGATATTGTACCCAGCTCAGACAATGGTCTGCAGAAGTCAGCTGGAAGGATCCAGCACACAAGAGTCAGTTTTAGCAGGTCTGAATTACAGGGTTAAAGACTTACTCATTGCATACCCTGCACCTGCTATAGTCCATGAGCCGGGCCAGATATCGGTACTACACAGAGTGACTAATTCTCTTTGGTGTTTTTAGGTAGATGCATGTCTGTAGTTTATGTTTTGATATGATAGCCCTTGCACATCAGTGGCTTAACCCCTTCAGGCCTATTTGTACCCAAATGCCTAGGCCATTTTTTGTAAATCTGACCTGTCACTTCATGCGGTAATAACTTTGGGACGCTATCACCTACCCACGCCATTCTGAGACGGTTTTCTCGTGACATATTGTACTTCATGGTAGTGCTAATTGTGAGTCAATAGATTTTACCTTTCTGCATAAAAAATTACAAAATACTCGAAAATTTGGGACAAATTCGCTATTTTTGAACTTTGAAATTCTCTACTTTTTACAAAAATGCTGATACCCCCCATAACAGTTATTAGTTTACATTCTCCACATGTCTACTTCACATTGGCATCATTTTGGAAATGAAATTTTATATTTTTCGGATGTGATAAGGCTCATAGTTTTATACCCAATTTTTAAAGTTTACGACTAAATTTCCAAAACCCATTTTTCCAAGGACCAAGTCAGTTCGGACGTCACTTTATGGGTCTTGTATAACAGAACCCACCCATACATTACCGCATTTTGCAATCTACACCCCTCAAGGTGTCCAAAGCGGATTTTCAAAACTTTGTTAACCCCTTAGGTGTTGCACAGGAATTCAAGCAAAATGACAGTGAAATATCAAAATTTCAATTTTTTGGCAGATATTCCATTGTAATCCAATTTTACCTGCAACCCAGCAAGGGTTAACAGCAAACCCAAACCCAAAATTGGTTACCCCAATTCCGCAGTTTATAGAAACACCCCACATGTACACGTAAACTAAATTATGGGCGCGCAAGAGGGCTCAGCACAGAAGGAGAGCTAGGCAGTTTTTGGGATAATAGATTACACTGGAAGAAATCCAGTGGGCCATGTCGTATTGGAGAGACCCTGAGGTACCCCCAGAGTGGAAACCCCCAAAAGGTTACCGCATTTTGGAAACTACACCCCCTAAGGAATGTTTTAGGGGGTATAGTAACCACTTTGACCCAACAAGCGCTCCATTGGAGTTTCATGCACTTGGTTGAGGAAATTGAAAAGTACGTTTTTTACCGAAAAATGTCGCTTTAGGCCCACATTTTTCATTTTGAAAAGGGGGACCAGGAAAAAGTACACCCCACTTTTTATTCCCCATTGTGTCCCGAACACGGCAATACCACAAGTGTTGTCTAAAACCACAGTATTGGCGCATGGCAGGCTTCGTAAGCGAAGCTGCGGCAAAATTCACTGTAAGAAATCTATGGGGCCATGTCGCATTTGGAGACACACTGAGGTCCCGCACAGTGGAAACCCCAAAAAAGTGACCCCATTTTTGAAACTACTCCCCCTAAGGAATGTTTTAGGAGGTACAGTAACCACTTTGCACCGGGAACCGGCTCCCGAACCGCGGCGCTCGCCCGGCATATAATCCGGTACGATTCGCCGTACCGCTACGGCGGCCGGCGCGAAGGGGTTAATGGTATTTTTCACCTTTTGAATAGATCCTACCTATATTTCCAAAAAATAATGATTAAAGGTTGATTTAGGGGAAATGCCAAAATGTCAATACCATGCATGTAGTATTTGTAACAAAATTTAATCCAAGTTATGTAAATACACACTGAACATGTCATGGGCTTGTCCATACTAATGTGTGTGTGTGTGTGTGTGTGTGTAGGTGTGTGTGTGTGTATATATATATATATATATATATATATATATATATATTGTGTGTGTATGTATAATTATATAACGTTACTCCATAATATCTTCAACATCAGACTCTGAATCTGACTGTTGTTCTACTGGCTCGTCTTCAATACCCTTGTTCTGGCATGTCTGTAACCTGCACATGTCCGTGCACTTCAGGCCATTGCTGAGGCAAGTACACTGAGGAAGTTCGCATGACCACACAAACTTGCAGGACAGTAGCTGGATAATAGCTTCTGGTGCTGGTGCCCCTCGCATCCACTTGACAACAAGCTTTCCGTCATTATCTATCATCCAACCGCAGTCTGTTGGGTTTGCAACAAATGGCTGGCTCTGCAGACTTCTCCTCCAGATCGCAGCCTGGTAGTTTGCACGCAGTGCATGCATGAAAAGGCAGTCTTGGCAAGGAGGGAGTTGACTTGACTCTACCACTCCACGTCTGGCACAGAACAGCTGATACCGGAGCCTGTTTACCTCAGTTGTTTGGGTAGTTGGCAGGTACATGTGGCAGGTGATTTCCTGTAACTTCTCAAAGAGTTCGGGAGACACTTCCCATGAACGACCAACTTCCTGAAAGGCATCCTGGTATGTCTTGTTCATCTTCAACTGCTTGAGTGTCGTCATCTTCCCACGGCCAGCGAATGCACTGACTGTGTCACAGCCTGTAAATGCATGCATACCAATCAATGAATCACACACGCTGCCTCCCAATGTTCTGCTCAGAGTGGTGATATCCAGGAATCTTGTCCGGTTCTGTGTACCGCATTTCTGGAACAGGTGGGATGGGATTTTGTGGCACATGCCCAGACACAGGACCATGACATCAGTATCCTCTGAAGTGATGATGACAGACTTGTAACCAGATTCTGCTGCATGAAGAGCATGGAGAAGGAGGCGTGTGTCTGCTTCTTCTTGACTTGACTTAATGTCAGCAGCCTCTTCCCACTGTTCTTTGGTGATCTTAAAGCAGAGCTGCTCACATGTGACATACATCTCCTTCTCCTCAAGCTTCTCCCTGTGGTGTTTCGCCTTCCATTCTTCTACCAGAAACTTTATGAGACTTGCCTTGTTGGAGGAATTACTTAGTAGCTTTCTCCACTGCTGGATGTTGTGCCCATGTTGAATGTTCTTGAAATGGATCCCTGTGCCTTCATATTTGTTGACTCTTTCTGTATCTTTGATGGATGTCTCCTTGTAGACGTCAAAGACAATATCAATGCGCTTGCTCTTAGTACCCTCATGGATAGCGCGACTCATTGCTGTGCCTGCTAGCTGGGCAAATGTTGCATCGTTTCCCTTCAGTTTATGAACCAGGCTCATCCCATCAATGATGGTTGCAGAGGGCTCAGGGATCACTTCTGCAGGAAAAGCATTCCTCTCCAACTCCCTTGCTAGGGCAGCCTTGTTGGTCTTGCGGATAGACCCATCACCGTTGGCAAGTGCCCATGGCAATGGCCCCAGGGGATGAGTCAAGACATCACTCATTTGTAGCTTTCTGTTCTCAGCTACAAGTATCGTCTGGCCAAATAGGTTCCTGTCAGCCTTCAAAATTACCTCCTTGCCAAGGCCTTGTCTGTGTTTCTTCATTCTGATGTTAGAGAACGTTTTAAGATTGTTCTTCGTCATCTTGTCATGAAACAGTGTAGTTGGCGTATTGGTACCCAAACGCTCATCCTTGAATGTGTGATATGCATCCTCTCCTATATTGTATGCCCCTAGAAGGTCTTTGGCTACATCTGGTGGTGCTGCAGTCGCTGTTGATAAACTGATAAGTTCACCATTATGCTCTTTGTTGAAGGGGTTCAACCAACCAGTCTCCAGCAGTTCAACAAAAGATCGGACATCGGCTTCATCTCTTCTAATCCTGGACACCTGTAGGTCTGAATGACTGAAGTCAGTATATTGTTGGCCTACTAGGGCCCTCAGCTGCCTCAAGTACATGCTGCGGTACTCCGATGTCAGGTAGAATCTGGCGACAGCTCCAACTTTGAGGCTGAAGCCTTTTGTGCCCCCTGGTGTCTGGGTGTCTTTGTTGATTGTTTCTTCGATGGTCTGGTCCACAGGAATCCGTCCAAAAGGATTCTTGCTACCGATCTGGACCGAAAAGCCACCTTTCATGAAGTATTCATGGACCTCTGGGTGGTCTATGGGCAGCCGAGACATCGTAGCATAGTAATAGGTTAGGTATCGGGCATAGTTGACCTTGTCATAGGCAAAACACCATAGTATCATCTGTCGGATTGCTCCTTGGTTGAAGCATCCAGGTGCCTTCTCTTGGAGCTCGAACCAGGGCCTGCATGGTCTCGACCATGTCCAAGTATGACATCCAGAATGCTGAGAGTTGTTCATTTCTGAAGGTCTCAAGATAAACTTGAAAGAGCTTCAGGGTAAGTGTGCAAGATTCATTATCCAAGAACTTTTCGAAGGATCCCTGCAACACACTGATGCGAAAGTTTGTGACATTCTTCAGTGTTTCATCCAGATGGTGAAGGTCCCTTGCATGGTTTTCTTCTAGCCATGGAAGGAAGTTTTTCCATGCAAGCCTCATAAGTGCTTCATAGACCAGCTTGTGTAGTCTCACTGCTCTGTTGTACCTCCGGCCGTCCATCACTCCAGACACTGATCCTTCAGCGATGACACCGGATTCAACACACAGATCTCTAAGGCCTGCATCCTGAAATCTCTTACCTATGATAGAGAGGAGATTACAGATTGTGTGGAAGACACCCATTCTAATTATAATGTTCTTGAACTTCTCCTGTTTCCAGATAACCTCGGCAGCTTTGGCATAGAGTGCTTGATCAAACACGCACACAATTCTGTTAAGCTTCAGGGTCTGCATGATGGCATGTGTTTGCTCCAAGACTTCATTCACAGTGGACATGGCTGTTGCAGGAGCATTGATAGTGGGCAGGTAGCTTACAGTGTCCTGGGCCACTACAATGTCGCTGCGGATTTGGATGTTGAACCCAGTCCAACTGCTAATGGTCTGATCCTCATGGTCTGACATTCTAGCCAGAAGCCAGATATGGTTCTTGGTTTTTGAATCCTGGACCTCCTCGGTAGTGTTAACATTCGCAGTCTCAATCCTGGGTGGCCCTCCCCGCCGCCCAACATTGTATATTGGTAGCATTAATTCTGTCGGAATTATGCTTCTTTTCTTCGACTTGGTTACATCTGGCAGGACTTTTGTCACAGAGCATGCAACATTGGACTGAACAGCGATGCCATTGACTCTATGAGATGTACCTGCTCCACTTAGTGTCTCCTCAAGTCTGTCAATGTTATCCCAGGCCAAGGTTGTGAACACACAAGGGTAGATATTTGCTGGCATTGGGATGTCATCCGTTGAACATTCCAACTTCTGGATACAAAGGGCTGTATCGATCTCCTCAGCCGTTGAATATGACACACAGTGGCCAAGACGATTCAGAGTTCGAACCAGTTCTGTATTGCCGGTCAAAGACTTAATTGCAAAGGACAGCAGTACGTGCTTGGGTGGCTTTGTCTTTCCATTGGTAACAGCAAAAACCAAGTCACTGCCGAAGGATGTGGCAAGACATTGAGCTCTTTCAGAGGGAGTTTGGCACTCACAATCTCCTGTAAGCAGGGTTTGCAGGAATTGAGTGACTAATGCAGGAACGACATTCTGATCTGTATCGGGAGGCCATGGCTGACTCACATCTTGCTTCTTGATCTCATTCCTCAGCTGCATTGCTGCTTTGGTTACGACATCTCCAGAGTTAGCGGCTCTTGCTTCTTGCAGATCTTTTGTCATGCTGTGTGCTTGCCGGGCAAGGTCGTCCATTGACAGGCTATATGGATAGACTAGAAGCTTACCTTTCTCATCGGAGAGAAAGCGGAGTGATTCACCAAACTCTGTTTCAAGTTTTCGGCGAACATGTTTCTTTGTCGATGGTTTCAGTTTGATGATACCACGGGACATCATGCATCTCTGAAGCCTAGATGTGAGGTTTATCATAGGCAGTACTTCTGGGTTTGGGAACAATTCAGTCCTTATATACAAGAAGAGTTCCTCAAGGGCTTCTCTCTCTGCCTCTCCGTAGCGTACTTCCTTGCTTTCTTCCTGATTTTCTGCTGCACCAGACCTACAGGCCACTTGGGAATCATCTTTTGTGAATAGTTTGTAGCACGACTTGTGGTAGTACCCCTCTGAAGCAACAAGGTCTCTGCTAAGTAAACCAAGGATTCTCTGTGTGCCTTTCCTTATCGCTGCTCTGCGGATCGTCTCATCTGCTCGTAGCTCAACACACTGGATGATTGGCTCCCTTGTTTTTTCTCCTTTGAGATACTTGCTTGACTTCTCGCAGAACATACATACTTTGGCATACACCCTGCTATCACTGGGGGTACCCCTCGGTAGCCTCCTCCTGGGGATTTCGCTTGCTGTTTCGACATTGACATCCTTGGCAAGGATAGAATCCAGTGACTTCTTCATTGTAAAGAGACTACGACATTTACGGTGATATTGTATGTGTGGTATTTCTCGTTCTTCAAGGTCCTTAGCTGCTTCCAGGACGGATTCATGCTGTCTGATCTCTGCAGCCCTAAGCAATGTTTTCCAGGAGTCCAAATCCTGTAGGGACGCCAGATCATCACTGTCATCATTAGAGCAGTGTATGATACAGTCAATCCGTGATTTCTTCCTCGCTGGTACTTCCATCATGCCATTAGATATGTCAGTAAACACCTGCAAACACAAAGAAAAACATTAAAACCCTTGGCACCGAGCGCCGTACGAGTACTGCTCTCTCGTCCTGGACCAAAGGACAACAGCAGTACTAGTATGGCACAACCCCTTTAGCATCCCCGCCGCTAATCGCACGGGGATCGGGGGTAGATGGCCGCACTTACCGGCAGCAGGGCTTGTCCCCTCGCCGTGTGTGGCCATCGCGCCGACCCCCTGCAGCTAGAATCACTGTGATTCGCTGGGCTATATAGCCCAGCGAATCGCAGCATGCCTTGTAAAACATGGCGTGATTCGCTGCAGGGGTTCGTGCCTGTGGAGCGATTGGTGCATTTACCAGTCACTCCACAGGCCAGGGGGAGGATGTCAGTGTCTGATCTCCTCCCCCTGTGCTGCGATTGGCTAGAACATCGTTCTAGCCATAGCAGCGATGTAGCAGGGCCGACACAGTGTCGCCTCTGCCTGTATGAGATCCTGTCAGCACAGGGTCTCATAGAGGGACGATCGCCAGCAAGTCTGGGCAGGCAGGCAAAAAGTGTAAAAGAAAGTTAAAAAAAAAAAAAACACTACACTACACATCCCCCCCTCCCCCTCCCATATGCGCCAATACTGTGGTTTTAGACAACACTTGTGGCATTGCCGTGTTCGGGAGACAATGGGGAATAAAAAGTGGGGTGTACTTTTTCCTGGTCCCCCTTTTCAAAATGAAAAATGTGGGACTAAAGCGACTTTTTCCGGTAAAAAAACGTACTTTTCAATTTCCTCAACCAAGTGCATGAAACTCCAATGGAGCGCTTGTTGCGTCAAAGTGGTTACTATACCCCCTAAAACATTCCTTAGGGGGTGTAGTTTCCAAAATGCGGTAACCTTTTGGGGGTTTCCACTCTGGGGGTACCTCAGGGTCTCTTCAATACGACATGGCCCACTGGATTTCTTCCAGTGTAATCTATTAACCCAAAACCCGCCTAGCTCTCCTTCTGTGCTGAGCCCTCTTGCGCGCCCATAATTTAGTTTACATGTACATGTGGGGTGTTTCTATAAACTGCAGAATTGGGGTAACCAATTTTGGGTTTGGGTTTGCTGTTAACCCTTGCTGGGTTGCAGGTAAAATTGGATTACAATGGAATATCTGCCAAAAAATTGAAATTTTGATATTTCACTGTCATTTTGCTTGAATTCCTGTGCGACATCTAAGGGGTTAACAAAGTTTTGAAAATCCGTTTTGGACACCTTGAGGGGTGTAGTTTGCAAAATGGGGTAATGTATGGGTGGGTTCTGTTATACAAGACCCATAAAGTGACGTCCGAACTGACTTGGTCCTTGGAAAAATGGGTTTTGGAAATTTAGTCGTAAACTTTAAAAATTGGGTATAAAACTATGAGCCTTATCACATCCGAAAAATATAAAATTTCATTTCCAAAATGATGCCAATGTGAAGTAGACATGTGGAGAATGTAAACTAATAACTTCCCAAATTTTCGTGTATTTTGTAATTTTTTATGCAGAAAGGTAAAATCTATTGACTCACAATTAGCACTACCATGAAGTACAATATGTCACGAGAAAACAGTCTCAGAATGGCGTGGGTAGGTGATAGCGTCCCAAAGTTATTACCGCATGAAGTGACAGGTCAGATTTACAAAAAATGGCCTAGGCATTTGGGTACAAATAGGCCTGCAGGGGTTAAGCTACTGATGTGCAAGGGCTATCATATCAAAACATAAACTACAGACATGCATCTACCTAAAAACACCAAAGAGAATTAGTCACTCCGGGTGGTACCGATATCGTCAAAATTGGCTCTTGGCTCAAGGTGGATAGAAGATTGAGAGACAGGCAGAATGAGGAGAAGGCTTCTATTCTGCTGGGTCCTGTCTCTCAAAAGACTCCCATGGACTATGGGGAACCAATGCAACTTGGGGAGATGTCCTCTCGTTCCCAGGAAAGGGAAAGAAGGTTCTCTGAGGGACTATGTTTTTATTGTGGTAAGACTGGCCATTTTATCAAGCAATGTGAAGGTCGCATAAATCAGGAAAAGAAAAAAAAAAGGGGTCAGAGTAACCCTTCTATTTGTATTGCATTTTTGAGGGCCGCAGGAGTTTCTTTTTCTGGTAGGTCTATCTGTCATGGTCATACTATGGATTTTCAAGTGATGGTGGACTGTGGGTCTGCACTGAATTTGATCGATCAACAATTTCTTGACAAGTATAAGATTGAGTCTGTACCTTTATCATCCCCTTTTCCTGTAGTGGCGATTGATAACACTCCACTAGAGCATGGGTGCATTTCCCGAAAGGTCACTGGGTTTACAGTCACTGTGTATATTGAGCACCAGGAATCTTTAGATTTGTTTGTACTTGACAAATTGCCTTTTCCAGTCGTTCTGGGGTTACCCTGGTTAAAAGTGAAGGTCATTTTGAGTGTCTAGTAATGCCTTTTGGCCTTACAAATGCTCCAGCGTTCTTTCAAAATTTCATCAACGACATTCTGAGGCCGTTGATTGGTAGGAGTGTTATAGTTTGTTTGGATGATATTTTGATCTACTCGCCCGATCTGGAGTCGCATTGGCAGAGAGTCTGCGAGGTTCTGAAGATTCTGAGAGAAAACACACTCTTTGCTAAACTGGACAAATGCAAGTTTGCAGTACAGAAAATTAGCTTTTTGGTGTACATTTTTTCCAGTAACGGGTTTGAGATGGACCCGGTGAAGGTTCAGGCGGTAGTGGAGTGGCTTAGACCTGAATGCTTGAAGTCAATTCAGAGATTCTTGGTGTTTGCTAATTATTACAGAAAATTCATAAAGAATTTTTCTGTTATCGCCAAACCGCTTACTGATCTGACAAAGAAGGGTGCCAATACTGTCCAATGGTCCCCTGAGGCTGTTAAGGCCTTTGAGCATCTCAAGGAGAAGTTTAGCTCTGCTCCTGTGTTGATCCAGACAGACGAGACTAAGCCCTTTCTGGTAGAGGTAGATGCCTCATCAGTGGGAGTGAGGGCTGTTCTGTCACAGGAGGGAGAGGATGGGGTACATCCCTGTGCGTTCTTTTCTAAGAAATTTTCGGAGGCGGAGCTCAACTACGATGTTGGGAACCGAGTATTGCTGGCTATTAAGCTTGCGTTTGAGCATTGGCGACATTTTTTGGAGGGTGCTAGACATCCTATACAAGTCTTTACTGATCATAAGAATCTGATCTATCTGGATGCTGCTAAAAGTTTGAATGTTCGTCAAGCTAGGTGGGCATTGTTTTTTGCCCGGTTCCATTTCTCTGTGACATATATCCCTGGGACAAAGAATGTTAAAGCTGATGCTTTGTCTCGAAGTTTCTCCCCAGCGGTTAATACTGAAAAGGAGGAATCTATTCTGCAGAAAGGGGTGGTGGTGGCAGCTTTAGGTTCTGAGTTGGAAAATAGCATTCTTAAAAGCCAGGATGCAGCACCAACCAACACTCCATATGGGAAATTATCTGTGCCTAAAGCCCTGAGGAGAGCTTTGTTTATGGAATGTCAGGAGTCTTTGTCATGACTGCGAACGCGGATGCGGCCGAGCCGGCGCCTCCACGTCGACCGACCACGCCGACGTGGGGCGAGCTTCCCAGGTGGGGACGGAATGTGGACCCACTGGACCACAGGGGGGCCCGGGCCTACCTGGACTAGGAAAGAGTAGTGACCGGGGTCTGTGGCAGCTGAGCATGTGGACGAGGTAGCAGAACGACATGACACCGCACAACTTCAGGTATAGACATAAAGTTTACTTGCAGACAAAACAAAGTACAAGCACGAAACATAATTATGCCAGGCTCCCAATTCCCAGCATCAGGGAAGGGTACACATCTCAGGATAACAGACGAAGGCAGGAGGACATCACGGGTTGATGCATTCCAGGGTTGTCTGGCATGGGCATAACAGGACGGCCTATCTCTCAGGCCTCAGGCACATAAAGTCCGTGGAGCCTCATTTAAGAGTCTCAAACACGGGACTAGCCAGATCTTCCTCCAGGGAAGAACCCAGCCAAGGGGTGGCTCCTTTCGGAAACCACCATTACCACCATATTAAGTGTCCCTTTAAGTCAATATCCAGCTCTTTACGAGTTTACAGATATGACAAGGGAAATACCAAGGCCAGGTATCCATCCACAGACAGCTGTTTCGTGGTGTTGCCCCTCATCAGTGTGGAGTAGGATTCTGGCTAGGTGGGAGCAATGCCTAGTAGACCAAAATCACGAAACAATCACTGACCTCAGGGAGACCAGTCAAAGAAAACACTACGGCAGCCGGCAAAGGCGCTCAATCAGTGAAATCCTAGGTGCAATGCTCCCTGGGAAATACGAATATGCAAATAAAGTCTGTAGCGCCTCATTTAAGAGTCTCAGACATGGGACTAGCCAGATCTTCCTCCAGGGAAGAACCCAGCCAAGGGGTGGCTCCTTTCAGAAACCACCATTACCACCATATTAAGTGGCCCTTTAAGTCAATATCCAGCTCTTTATGAGTTTACAGATATGACAAGGGAAATACCAAGGCCAGGTATCCACAGACAGCTGTTTCGGGGTGTTGCCCCTCATCAGTGTGGAATAGGATTCTGGCTAGGTGGGAATAATGCCTAGTAGACCAACATCACAAAACAATCACTGACCTTACGGAGACCAGCCAAAGAAAACACTGCGGCAGCTGGCAAAGGCGCTCAATCAGTGAAATCCTAGGTGCAATGCTCCCTGGGAAATAGGCATAGCACTGGGTCAGCAGGAGAACATCAGACACACACCCAGGACAGATGTCAGACGATGGCAGGAGTCATCATGGGTTGATGCAGTCCAGGATCCTCTGGCACTGGCATACTAGGACAGCCTCTCTCTCAGGCCTCAGGCATAGCACAGGCTCAGCAGGAGAACATCAGACAGTGATCCCAGAAGGACGTCATCACTGGGTGGACCTCAGGAAATTGGCGGAACATCAGGACACAGGCAGGACAGGAACAGGAACTCTGGCTTGGCAACACAGGTCATCGACTGGTTAGATCCAGGCAGGCTGGACCACCAGGATCATGGACCAGGCATCTGGACACAGGCTGGATGACCAGGACCACAGACCGGACATTGAGACACAGGCAGGGCATCAGGAACACGGACTGGACATCAGGACATCGGGCAGGACATCAGGACACCAGGCAGGACATCAGGACACCAGGCAGGACATCAGGACTCGGATCTCAGATTGAGCATCAGCACACTGGCATCGGACTCCGGACATCTGACCACGATTGACAGGCTCCGGACATCAGGCTGGGGACATCAGCTCCGGACATCAGATCACAGTCATTAGGCTCTGGACCACTGGCAGCGATCGGCAGGCTCCGGACATTGGGCAGGGATGTCTGGTGGAGGACATCAGGCATAGCACATCTGGAAGAGGTTGTCAGATACCGGACACCAGGCCGTGTTCACCAGGATCCGGACGAGAGGCCATGGTCATCAGGCTCTGGACATCTGGCAGCGACCTAGAAAGGAACCCAAGTGGTCTGGTGCAAACCCCGCCGGGTTGGACTGGAACCAGCAGGGAATTGCACTGAATAACCAGCTGAGCACAGAGCAGCAGAAACTCAGCGGATACCCCAGACTCCTACTTCCAAGATGAACCCAGGTTAAATCACAGCAAGTCACAGTCACTGGGCACAAGTTTCAAGATACAGAAAGACCTCAGGAACATCACACAGAGGACACAGTTCAGACAGGGTCAGGTAAAGGAGCAGATCCAGGATTCAGGAAACAAGACACAACATGGACGGGCCTGGATATGCAGCCTCCAGGAAGGGCAATCTGGGTATTCTGCCCCCAGAGCATGCGGGGAAACAAGACACAATTCAGACAGGGTCAGGTGCAGGAACAGATACAGGACAGACACAACATGGACAGGCTTGGATATGCAGCCTCCAGGAAAGGCGATCTGAGTATTCTGCCCCCAGAGCAGGCGGAGATACAAGACACAGTTCACACAGGGACAAAGAGCAACAGCTCCCCCAGAACTGATCAGAATCAGAGCAGGAGCTGAACACACAAACTCACATGGCTAGGTTCAGGAACTCAATGCGAAGCTCTGGCCATGCCCCACAGGGCAGGGAACTTTTACATAGGAGCTGACTCACAGCAATAGGCTGGAGCAGCAATTGTAGCACAAACCCATTCCTCATAAAAGCAGGGGAGGTGTGGCCGCGCGCACCCTAAGCAAAGCCAGACACTAATCAGCATTGCAAAGGACACCTGGGGAGAGCTGCAAGCCTGAACACACATGGCAAGCCATACACAATGCAGAGGACCGAGAAATCCACGGATAGCTTTCCACAGCGACAGCCAGGGACCGCACACACAGGTGGTCATGCAGTGCAGCGGAGCCACACATGCATGTACGGCTACGCAGTGGAGCAGGGAACTAAGCAACATCTATAAAGGTAATAGACAACAGTATCCCTGCTAATTAGGGAGAAAGGAGCAAAGGGTTAATGCAGACATGCAGAGTAACGCTGGGGAAGCAAAATACAAACACACTAACATTACAGTCTTGTTTGGCGGGTCATATGGGGATTGCCGAAACTAGAAAGTCGATCTGTCGGAATTTCTGGTGGCCGGGGTGGCTAAGAGAAATTGTCATGTGAGTGCGTCATTGTACCATTTGCGCTAGGTCTAAGGCTTCTCATGCTCCAGCGGCAGGGTTGCTGTGCCCATTAGAGGTTCCTAGTTCCCCGTGGATGCATCTTGCCAGTCTCTGAGGGTTTTTCTGTCATCTGGGTTGTGGTAGACCGATTTAGCAAGATGTATCATCTGGTCCAGGGGCGGACCTACCACCCGTTCAGCCCGTGCATTGAACGGGGGCCCCGGGGAGAGGGGGCCCCTCCAGCCTCCAGCACCGCATGCAGGGGCGCAGCTATAATGATTTGAGTTGAGCCAGCTGCTGAAGCAGCAGGCAGCATGGGGTGGCATTATGCGCTCCTCTACCCACAGCACCTACAATTTAGCCTCTTCTGCACGCTGGTGCTGCGGTCCTGTAAGAGGCTTGTTGTAATTGATGAAGTCACAGGAGGGAAGGAGTCAGGGCCCTCTGATCATGTGACCCCTGACTCCTCCCCTCCTGTGACCTCATCACAGGTCCCGTGCACAGCCCTAGCCCTTGTTTTAAGCAGGACTCTGCTGTGTTGGCTGTCATCGTGCTGGATGAGGGGAAGTAAGTTTATGTGTGGGGTCAGGGGAGTTTACAGGGTGGATGTAGCAGAGCTGTGTGTGTACGAGGTGTAAGGAGCGGAGCTGTGTGTGTACGAGGTGTACGGAGCGGAGCCGTGTGTGTACGAGGTGTACGGTGCGGAGACGTGTGTGTGAGGTGTACGGAGTGGAGCCGCAAGTGTGAGGTGTACGGAGCGGAGCTGTGTGTGAGTGTGAGGTGTACGGAGCGGAGCCGTGTGTGTGTACGAGGTGCACGGAGTGGAGCCGCGCATGTACGAGGTGCACGGATCAGAGCCGCGCGTGTACGAGGTGCACGGAGCGGAGCCGCATGTGTACGACCTGTACGGAGCAGAGCCGCGTGTGTATGGAGCAGAGCCGCACGTGTGCGAGGTGTACGGAGTGGAGCCGCACGTGTATGAGGTGTACGGAGCAGAGCTGTGTGTGTACGAGGTGTGCGGAGCAGAGACGTGTGTGTGTGTGAGGTGTATGGAGCGGAGCCGAGTGTGTGTGAGGTGTACGGAGCGGAGCCGCATGTGTGAGGTGTACGGAGCGGAGCCATGTGTGTGTGTTTGAGGTGTACGGAGTGGAGCCGTGTGTGTGCACAAGGTGCACGGAGCGGAGCCGCGCATGTACGAGGTGCACGGAGTGGAGCCGTGCGTGTACGAGGTGCAAGGAGCGGATCCGCATGTGTACGGAGCTGAGCCGTGTGTGTACGGAGCAGAGCCACACGTGTGCGAGGTGTACGGAGTGGAGCCACACATGTACGAGGTGTACGAAGCAGAGCCGCACGTGTACGAGGTGTACGGAGCAGAGCCGCACGTGTACGAGGTGTACGGAGCAGAGCCGCACGTGTATGAGGTGTACGGAGCAGAGATGTGTACGGAGCGGAGCTGTGGGTGTGTACGAGGTGTACAGAGCGGAGCCGTGTGTGTACGGAGCGGATCCGCATGTGTGCGAGGTGTACGGAGTGGAACTGCATGTGTACAAGGTGTATGGAGCAAAGCCGCAAATGTACAAGGTTTACGGAGCGGAGCCATGTGTGTGCAAGGTTTACGGAGCGTGGCCACGTGTGCACAAGGTGTACGGAGCAGAGCCGCATGTGTACAAGTTTTACAGAGAGGAGCCATGTGTGTACTGAGTGGAGCCGTGTGTGTGCGAGGTGTACAGAGCAGAGCCGTGTGTGTATGAGGCATAAAAAGTGGAACCGTGTGTGTATGTGGTGTGTGGAGCCATACATGTACAAGGTGTATGGTGGGGAGCATTCATACCTCCCAGCGGGACAGTCCCGATTTTGAGAGAGAGTCTGCCTCACTGCCCCGGCTGGGAGCTTACTTTTCCCGCGGACACAGGAGTACACGGCGGAGCCCCGAGGAGCACTTTCAAATTTGCACGTGACGTTCCACCGGAAGTGATATGCTGGAAGCTTTACGGAAATTAGGTAATTTCGGGAGGAGATTGTGACGGAACCATAGAGGCACTTCAGGAAATGCTTCAGATCCATCAAAGTGTCCACCTCTAACACTGCGGACAGTGTCCTTTGACAGATTATGTTCTTGATGCTATACGCTATGGTGAAGACTTTACTTACCCTATATATATCTAATATATAAAGTTCAAGTGTGTGTATGTATGTATGTATGTGTGTATGTCCGGGATTGGCATCCGCACAATCGCAGCTACAGCCACAAAATTTGGCACAGTCACACGTCTGATCCCGAAAGTGTCCTAGGCTATGTTGTGAGGCGAAATTTTATCCCCGCGCGTTCCAATTCACCAAACAATTTTGCCCCTATCTACATAATGGAAAAAAGTGTGTGTGTATCAAGCCCCACCCCTCATTATGATGTCATAATGGTTGCCATGGCGACGCTGATGTCATCATAGGTTGCAAGCCCTGCCGCTCACTAGGATGTCATAATGGTTGACTATGGGATGGAGGATGTGTGATGGGTATATGGGCGCTGGACTATGGGATGGAGGATATGTATGATGGGTATATGGGCACGGGACTATGGGATGGAGGATGTTTGATGGGTATATGGGCACTGGACTATGGGATGGAGGATATGTATGACGGGTATATGGGCACGGGACTATGGGATGGCGGATATGTATGATGGGTATATGGGCACGGGACTATGGGATGGCGGATATGTATGATGGGTATATGGGCACGGGACTATGGGATGGAGGATATGTATGATGGGTATATGGGCATAGGACTATGAGATGAAGGATGTGTTATGGGTATATGGGCACTCGACTATGGGATGGCAAATATGTATGATGGGTATATGGTCATGGGACTATGGGATGGAGGATGTGTGATGGGTATATGGGCATGGGAATATGGGATGAGAATGTGTGATGGGTATATGGGCACTCGACTATGGGAGGAGGATATGTATGATGGGTATATGGGCATGGGCCTATGGGATCGTGGATATGTATGATGGGTATATGGGCATGGGACTATGGAACTAACCATATACCACAGCACAGTTAGTTACTATGCCCGGGCAGCGCTGGGCTCTTCAGCTAGTATATATATATGCCCGGGCATACTAACTAACTGTGCTGTGGTTAGTTATAGCAAATTATAATTATCCTCCATCCCATAGTCCCATGCCCATATACCCATCATACATATCCACCATCCCATAGGCCCGTGCCTATATACCCATCAAACATATCCTCCATCCCATAGTCGAGAGCCCATATACCCATCACACATCCTCCATCCCATAGTTCCATGCCCATATACCCATCACACATCCTCCATTCCATAGTCCCGTGCCCATATACCCATCACACATATCCACCATCCCATAGGCCCGTGCCCATATACCCATCATACATATCCTCTATCCCATAGTCAAGTGCCCATATACCCATCACACATCCTCCATCCCATAGTCCCATGCCCATATACCCATCACACATATTCTCCATCCCATAGTCCCGAGCCCATATACACATCATACATGTTCGCCATCCCATAGTCGAGTGCCCATATACCCATCACACATCCTTCATCTCATAGTCCCATGCCCATATACCCATCATGCATATCCTCCATCCCATAGTCCCGTGCCCATATACCCATCATACATATCCACCATCCCATAGTCGAGTGCCCATATACCCATCACACATCCTTCATCTCATAGTCCCATGCCCATATGCCCATCATACATATCCACCATCCCATAGGCCCGTGCCCATATACCCATCATGCATATTTGCCATCCCATAGTCGAGTGCCCATATACCCATCACACATCCTTCATCTCATAGTCCCATGCCCATGTACCCATCACACATCCTCCATCCCATATTCCCATGCCCATATACCCATCACACATCCTCCATCCCATAGTCCCGTGCCCATATACCCGTCATACATATCCTCCATCCCATAGTCCAGTGCCCATATACCTATCACACATCCTCCATCACATAGTCCCATGCCCATATACCCATCACACATCCTCCATCCCATAGTCCCGTGCCCATATACCCATCATACATATCCTCCATCCCATAGTCCCGTGCCCATATACCCATCATACATTTTCTCCATCCCATAGTCCAGTGCCCATATACCCATCATACATTTTCTCCATCCCATAGTCCCGTGCCCATATACCCATCATACATTTTCTCCATCCCATAGTCCAGGGCCCATATACCCATCATACATATCCTCCATCCCATAGTCCCGTGCCCATATACCCATCATACATATCCTCCATCCCATAGTCCCGTGCCCATATACATATCCGCCATCCCATAGTCCCGTGCCCATATACCCATCATACATATCCTCCATCCCATAGTCCCGTGCCCATATACCCATCACACATCCTCCATTCCATAGTCAACCATTATGACATCATAATGAGCGGCAGGGCTTGCAACCTATGATGACATCAGCGTCGCCATGGCAACCATTGTGACATCGTAATGAGGGGCGGGGGTTAATACGCACACACTGCTTCCCCAGTATGCAAATAGGGGCATTGTGACATCACAATGAGGGGCGGGGCTTGACGCACACACACTTTTTCCCCCAGTATGTAGATAGGGGCAAAATTGTTTGGTGAATTGGAACGTGCAGGTTTAAAATTTCGCCTCACAACATAGCTTAGGACGCTCTCGGGGTCCAGACGTGTGACTGTGCCAAATTTCCGGACAGACACACACACACACACACACACACACACACACACACACACACACACACACACACACACACATACACACTTTGAGCTTTATATATTAGATTACCTGAAGAGCCTGGCATTGCCTGGGCATAGTAACTAGCAGTGGTTAGTTATAACAAATTATAATGATTATCCTCCATCCCATAGTCCCATGCTCATACAACCTATATGTTTACTTAAAGGGATCCTGTCACCCCCCGCAGGCGTTTTTAAGTAAAAGAGCCACCTTTTGCAGAACTAATGCTGCATATTGTCAAGGTGGCTCTTTATTTTGTGTACCTTGCACCGCAGAAATAATCGTTTTTAAAATTGGTCAGACATACCTGATATTTGTCAGGGGGGCAGGTGTTTCGCCATCTGACAGAAACGCCTCACATCCATCACTTGTATTCCTGCATTGTGTCTCCGCCTCCAAATCTTTATTTTCAAATCATGGCGCCTGCACTGTACTATGTCTTCTTGTTTACCATTGCCCGTCCTCTGTCATGACGTTGGCGGCCAGAGATCCGGCCCCGCAGTCGCTTATGGTTTATTCACACTGCGGGACAGGAATCTTGGGCATGTGCATTAGTTATCTGCGCCCAAGATTCCCAGCCCCGCAGTGTGAATAAACCATAAGCGACTGCGGTGCCGGATCTCTGGCCGCCGACGTCATGACAGAGGACGGGCGACGGTAACCAAGAAGACATAGTACAGCGCAGGCGCCATGATTTGAAAATAAAGATTTGGAGGCGTAGACACAATGCAGGAATATGAGTGATTGATGTGAGGCGTCTGTCAGATGGGGAAAGACCTGCCCCCCTGACAAATATCAGGTATGTCTGACCAATTTTAAAAATGATTTTTTCTGCGGTGCAAGGTACCCTAAGTAAAAGAGCCACCTTGACAATATGCAGCATTAGTGCTGCACAAGGTGGCTCTTTTACTTAAAAACGCCTGCGGAGGGGGGTGACAGGTTCCCTTTAAATTTGTTGCAGTATTGGGGGGGGCCCGGGAAGATTTCTTGCACAGGGGCCCTCTGCAGTCTGTGTCCGCCACTGATCTGGTCCCATTCAATAAATTACCCTGCGCTAAAACACTTGCCAGGGCATTTGTGAAAGAGATTGTCAGACTCCATGGTGTCCCCACGGACATTGTCTCTGATAAGGGGACCACAGTTTGTGGCTCGATTTTGGTGTGCCTTTTGTGACAGACTTAAGGCTCATTTGTCATTTTCGTCGGGTTATCATCCAGAGTCCAATGGGCAGACCAAGAGGAAGAACCAGGACGTTGAGCAGTTTTTGAGAT
Organism: Dendrobates tinctorius; assembly: GCF_039654945.1. Taxonomy (NCBI): domain Eukaryota; kingdom Metazoa; phylum Chordata; class Amphibia; order Anura; family Dendrobatidae; genus Dendrobates; species Dendrobates tinctorius. Next base: position 6,501,665 of record NW_027361680.1, on the reverse strand, counting down.
GTTTTGTAGCAGACAATCAGGAGATGTGGTCGGAATATCTACCATTAGTTGAGTTTGCTCTCAATAATCATACGACTTCTTCGGCTGGGTGTTCTCTTTTTTTTGTTGAACTGGGAAGCATCCATCTTTCAGTCCTTTTTCTAGAATTGGGGCAGCGGTGCCTGAAGAGGAGAGTTTTTCTGGAAATTTGGAAAGGGTTTGGACTAGTGTGTGCCATAATCTGAATCAGGCTAATAGGAGGTCTAAGAAATATTTTGTCAAGAAAAGAAGGGAGGCGAGGTTGGTTGTTGGGGACATGGTTTGGTTGTCCTCTAGGAATCTGCGTTTAAAGATCCCTTCTAAAAAGTTGGGGCCTAAGTTTGTAGGACCCTTTAAAGTTGTTCAGATTGTCAACTCGGCAGTGGTCAGATTGGTCATTCCTTCGTCTTTGAAAATTAATTCAATTTTTCATGTATCTTTGCTGAAGAAAGTTGACACGCCTGATAAGGTGGCTATGCCATCTGCTCCTCCAATTGATGAGGACTGTGAGTTTGAGATTTCACGCATTCTTGATTCCAGGTGGCACAGAGGAGGCTTATAGTATCTCGTGTCCCGGAAGGGTTTCGGTCCCGAGGACAATTCCTAGGTAAAAGCTGTGGACGTCTCAGCCTCAAGATTAATTAAGGCTTTTCACAGGAGATTTCCGAATAAGGCTCGGCCTAGAGGATCCGGGGGATCCTCGTTAAAGGGGAGGTACTGTTAGAATCTGTTCAGTTTGTGACTATCAGCCATTTTCTTGTAGTGTTCTGGCTGCTGGTCTTTTTCCCCTGGTGCTGGGTTGGTCTTGGGTCAGGTGATTGTATCACCCTTTATTAACCTGCACTTGTCTCCCATTCCTTGCTGGTCAACAGTGATAATTCACTTGAAGTCTGGCTTGGAGCCTTGCTTTGCCTTCTATGTGTTTAATTAGTGCAGTTCTGGGACCTCTGGTTCTGCTAGTCTTAGTTTCTGTTTTCAGTTTGTTTCTGCAGCCTTCTCTTTGTTTTCTATAAGGAGGTGACCTGTTTTTGTACCCAGTCCTTAGATCTTTTATGGACCCCCTTCCTCCTATCTATAGGTCTTCGCTTGAGATTAACCTAGGATCGTCGGTGGGTCTGTTCACAAGGAATGGGTCGCCCACTCCATCGTAGGGTATCAGCCTAGTCGCAGTGCAGGATCAGTTTTCCCCCCCTCCTACCCTAGTCCTGTGCTGCAGTACCGTGACAGCTCACAAGCAGATATGGTTGCAGTGGGCCCAGACATACATGAAGACTAATTTTCAGTCTTATTTACTGATGAGTGTGGAGCAACCCTGGATGGTCCAGATGGATGGAGTAGTGGAAGGTTGATGGATTGCCACCATGTCCCAACAAGGCTGTGACATCAGCAAGGAGGTGGAGGAGTCATGTTTTGGGCTGGAATCATGTGGAAATGTGGCGCCCCTGAGGCTCAGTCGCCACAGAGGTACTGCACCTTCTCCTAAGGTGTAGTGCTCCACCGCCTAGGTAAGTTGGGAACTCCTTTCCACACTCCAACACCTGCATCCCACACACAGGATAGTTCAGTAGGTCCGCCTAGCAGCTTCAGGCTGGGGGTAGCAAAGCACCCTTTGTGGAACCCTGCTTCATAACACGAGATGTGCTGGGAGGTGGGTGGAGTTAGATATAAAAGAGTGGGAAGGTTTAGAATTGTAGGTCAGTCTGGGGTGAGTCCCAGAGAAGGAGGTCAGTCTGACGGGAGGCCAGGCAAAAGGAGTTCAGTTCTGAAATTTAGTTTTGAAGTTAAGTTTGAGTTCAGTTTAGAAAGAATGCTGCAGCTGCCAGAGATCTGATCCAGCTGGCACGGGAAAGAGAAGAGAAGGAGAAAGACATAGACCTGCAACCTAAGCTTCCATAAGAGAGAGAAGGAACAACGCAGAATGAAGGAGTAGGAGAACAGAGAGGAGTTGTGGTTTGGAAGAGGAACCCTGCCTATAGGTTCTCAGCGCAAGGCCAGGGCCCGGTCCCCGAGATTGTATGGACACTTATGGTTCTGCAGCAGACACCGGTGGAGTAGTTGGCTGTAAATGCACTACTCCCATCCAAGACTTGGGACACAACAGCAACCGATTTGCGAGCCAGGACTCTGAGATGAGTCCCCGATAGAGGCTACAGCTGTCCGTCATACAAGTAAGGTTCTAGGAACATCTGACAGGAGGAATTTCAGAGAACTATGGTACTGGAGCTCTTCACACTAAAGGCGCAATAGAGGAGTCGTTCAGGAAAGGCACATGTTGGCAGAGTGTTGGAGAGGAGAACCCTGACTTGCCCGGGAGGTTGATTGAGTCTCTACCTCGGAGGACACGGCACAGAGGCAGGCACCAGTGGGTACCACGAACTGTGAGTAAAGCTTTGAAACTGCAAGCCCTGGTGTCCTCCATTCATTCGCCTCTAACACCTTCAGCACAGCTACATCTGGGTACCAGCATGTATACCATTCTGCGCCTCTCCTCATCCATTGCACCCACACTGCCCTGGGACTACAGCTCCACCTGTGGTGAGCTACACCATCTTTGCTGCACCACACCATCAGTCCCAGTGGATCTGCAAGCAGCGTTGGCTCAACATCTTATTTGCCAAACACCAGGGGTGGTGTCACGAACTATCCATATAAAATATACTATTAACATCACCGCCATTGATATTGGGCGCCCAGGGCCACGGACCAGGTCACCGCTGCTGTGACACATCCCCCTGACACCGGCCGGGTACTGAGTACCCCGCTGCCCTGGGTGTGAGGGGCGACCCAGAAACAGCTGGTAGGGCTCTTTAAGGTTCCTGAAGGTATGAAAATGACCTCTGCAAAGTATATAGAGTTTCTGACTGACAAATTTCTACCATGGTATAAAAAGCAGAATCGTGCCTTCAGGAGCAAAATCATCTTCATGCATGACAATGCACCATCTCATGCTGCAAATAATACCTCTGAGCCATTGGCTGCTATGGGCATAAGAGGAGATAAACTCATGGTGTGGCCACCATCTTCCCCTGACCTCAACCCTATAGAGAACCTTTGGAGTATCATCAAGCAAAAGATCTATGAGGGTGGGAGGCAGTTCACATCAAAACAGTAGCTCTGGGAGACTATTCTGACTTCATGCAAAGAAATACAAGAAGAAACTCTCCAAAAACTCACAAGTTCAATGAATGCAAGAATTGTGAAGGTGATATCAAAGAAGGGTTCCTATGTTAACATGTAACTTGGCCTGTTAGGATGTTTTGGAGTTAAATATCCTTTTTGTTCAGTGAATGTGACCTCCTAATGCTGCAAATTCCACAAATGAGCATTTTCAGTTCTTTAAAACACATCAAATGTTTAGAAATTCTACTATGCCTAATAATTTGGAACAGTGCATTTTGAGTTTTTATTCATTTTGGAGATTATACTGTTATCATTGGGAGGGTTCTTCAATAAAATTTGATGTATATATAACGGGTGATGACTTTTATTAGACTGACTTTCATTTGCACCGACCACTTAGGAAAATCAGAGAAAAATATCATTTGCATAATAATTTGGAACATGTTGTAGTTGAGCCACAATATAACAGAAGGGGGGTGCACGTCCAAACTAGTAAGCGTAGTAACTAGAGGAAAATAGAAAAGGTGACGGCACTCCAAAAAAGATAAAATTAAAAAACTTTTATTGCGGCAAATCAAGGCATAATTAGAAAACAAAGAATCTGACACGTTTCGGGTGCGTCTATTGCACCCTTAGGCTGTGTGCACACGTAAGTGTTTTTTTCGCGTTTTAACCCATTCCTGACATCCGACGGTATATCCCGTCCATGGGACCTGGGCCCCTATGCCCATGGACGGGATAGTACGTCGGGCGCGATCAGCGGCGCCCACGTGGTGAGCGCCGCTGATCGCGGCCGGGTGTCAGCTGATTATCACAGCTGACACCCGGCACAATGTGTCAGGGGCGGTCACGGACCGCCCCCCACATGTTAACCCCTTGCACACCACGATCAAACATGATCGCGGTGTACCGGGAGTTAAAGGGAAGCATCGGCAGGGAGGGGGCTCCCTCCGTGCTTCCCTGAGCCCCCCACGGCAGCGCAATGTGCAGCGCTGCTGCAGGGGACTCCTTTCCTCCAGGCCCCCGAATCCAAGATGGCGACGGGGGCCTTCGGGGACCTGAGGAAGCTGGCTTCCTCAGTGCCTGCAAAGCGCAGGCATGAGGAAGCCTTCTGCAGTGCCTGTGTCAGATCGCTGATCTGTCACAGTGATCTGTGATGTGACAGATCAGCGATCTGTCACAGGACAGTGATGTCCCACCTGGGACTATTTAATAAAGTAAAAAAAAAAATAAAAAAAAGTGTAAAAATAATTAAAAAAAAATCGCCAAATAAATTAGAAAAAAAAAAAAAATATTCCCCCAATAAATCCATTTTTTGGAAATAATAAAAAAAAAAACTATAAAAGTACACATATTAGGTATCGCTGCGTCCGTAACGACCCGCCCTATAAAACTGTCCCATTAGTTAACCCCTTTAGCGAACCCCTTAAAAAATAAAAATAAAAAACGAAACAAAAAATAATGATTTATTATCATACTGCCAAACAAAAAGTGTAATAACGCGCCATCAAAAAGATGCATATAAATATCCATGGTACCCCTGAAAACGTCATCTTGTCCCTCAAAAAACGAGCCGCCACACAGCATCATCAGCGAAAAAATAAAAAAGTTATAGCTCACAGAATAAAGCGATGCAAAAATAATTATTTTTTATATAAAATAGTTTTCATTGCATAAAACCGACAAAAACATAAAAAAACGACCTAAATGAGGTATCGCTGTAACCGTACTGACCCGAAGAATAAAACCGCTTTATCAATTTTACCGCACGCGGAACGGTGTAAACGCACCCCCCCAAAAGAAATTCATGAAACGCTGGTTTTTCTTCATTCTGCGTCCCATAAATCGGAATAAAAAGCGATCAAAAAATTTCACATGCCCGAAAATGGTACCAATAAAAATGTCAACTCGTCCCACAAAAAATAAGACCTCACATGACCCAGTGGGTCAAAATACGGAAAAATTATAGCTCTCAATATGTGGTGATGCAAAAACTATTTTTACAATAAAAAGCGTCTTTTAGCGTGCGACAGCTGCCAAAAATAAAAACCGCCATAAATAGAAAATCAAACCCCCCCGTTTTCACCCCCTTAGTTAGGGAAAAATAATAAAATAAAAAAAATGTATTTATTTCCATTTTTCCATTAGGGTTAGGGCTAGGGTTAGGGCTAGGGGTGTGTTGGGGTAGGGTTAGGGTTAGGGCTAGGGTTAGGGTTAGGGTTAGGGCTAGGGTTAGGGCTAGGGTTAGGGTTAGGGCTAGGGGCATGTTGGGGTTCGGGTTGGAGTTAGAATTGGGGGTTTCCACTGTTTGGGCACATCAGGGGCTCTCCAAATGCAACATGGCATCTGATCTCAATTCCAGCCAATTCTGAGTCGAAAAAGTCAAATGGTGCTCCTTCCCTTCCAAGCTCTGCCATGCGCCCAAACAGTGTTTTACCCCCACATGTAGGGTATCAGCCTACTCAGGACAAATTGCAAAACAATTTTTGGGGTCCAATTTCTCCTGTTACCCTTAGGAAAATAAAAAATTGGGGGCAAAAATATCATTTTTGTGGAAAAAAATGATTTTTTTATTTTCACGTCCGAGTGTTATAAACTTCTGTGAAGCACTTGGGGGTTCAAAGTGCTCACCACACATCTAGATAAGTTCCGTGGGGGGTCTAGTGTCCAAAATGGGGTCACTTGTGGGGAGTTTCAATAGTTTAGGTACATCAGGGGCTCTCCAAACGCACATGACACCCGCAGACCATTCCATCAAAGTCTGCATTCCAAAACGTCACTACTTCCCTTCCGAGCCCCGACGTGTGCCCATACAGTAGTTTTCTCCCACATATGGGGTATCAGCATACTCAGGACAAATTGGACAACAACTTTTAAGGTCCAATTTCTCCTGGTACGCTTGGGAAAATAAAAAAATGGTGACTAAAAGATCATGTTTGTGGAAAAAATACGAATTTTTTATTTTCACGCCCAGGCATTATAAACTTCTGTGAAGCACTGGGGGGTTCAAAGTGCTCACCACACATCTAGATAAGTTCCTTGGGGGGTCTAGTTTACAAAATGGTGTCATTTGTGGGGGGTTTCCACTGTTTAGGTACATTAGGGGCTCTCCAAAGGCAACATGACACCCGCAGACCATTCCATCAAAGTCTGCATTCCAAAACGTCACTACTTCCCTTCCAAGCCCCGACGTGTGCCCATACAGTAGTTTTCTCCCACATATGGGATATCAGCATACTCAGGACAAATTGGACAACAACTTTTGGGGTCCAATTTCTCCTGGTACCCTTGGGAAAATAAAAAAATGGTGACTAAAAGATCATGTTTGTGGAAAAAATACGAATTTTTTATTTTCATGCCCGGGCGTTATAAACTTCTGTGAAGCACTGGGGGGGTCAAAGTGCTCACCACACATCTAGATAAGTTCCTTAGGGGGTCTAGTTTCCAAAATGGTGTCATTTGTGGGGGGTTTCCACTGTTTTGGTACATCAGGAGTTTTCCAAACGCGACATGGTGTCCGATCTCAATTCCAGCCAAAAATGTCAAATGGCGCTGCTTCCCTTCCGAGCTCTGCCATGCGCCCAAATAGTGGTTTACCCCCACATGTGGGGTATCAGCGTACTCAGGACAAATTGCACAATAATTTTTAGGGTCCTGTTACCCTTGGAAAAATAAGAATTGAGGGTGAAAAGATCATTTTTGTGGAAAAAATATGATTTTTTAATTGTATGGCTTTATGTTATAAACTTCTGTGAAGCCCATGGGGGTTCAAAGTTCTCACCACACATCTAGATAAGTTCCTTAGGGGGTCTAGTTTCCAAAATGGTGTCATTTGTGGGGGGTTTCCACTGTTTTGGTACATCAGGGGTTTTCCAAACGCGACATGGTGTCCGATATCAATTCCAGCCAAAAACGTCAAATGGCGCTGCTTCCCTTCCGAGCTCTGCCATGCGCCCAAATAGTGGTTTACCCCCACATGTGGGGTATCAGCGTACTCAGGACAAATTGCACAATAACTTTTAGGGTCCTGTTACCCTTGGGAAAATAAAAATTGGGGTGAAAAGATCATTTTTGTGGAAAAAAATATGATTTTTTAATTGTACCGCTGTACGTTATAAACTTTTGTAAAGCCCTTGTGGGTTCAAAGTTCTCATCACATATCTAGATAAGTTCCTTGGGGGGTCTAGTTTCCAAAATGGGGTCACTTGTAGGGGGTTTCCACTGTTTAGGTACATCAGGGACTCTCCAAACGTGACATGGCATCCAATCTGAATTCCAGCCAATTTTGCATTGAAAAAGTCAAACGGCGCTCCTTCCATTCTGAGCTCTGCCATGCGCCGAAACAGTCGTTCCCCCCCCACATATCAGGTATCTGCGTACTCAGGACAAATTGCACAATAACTTTTGCAGTCCAATTTCTCCTGTTACCCTTGGTAAAATAAAAAAAATTGAACCTGAATTATTTTTTTTATGAAAAAAAGTTAGATGTTCATTTTTTTTTAAATATTCAAAAAAATTCCTGTGACGCACCTAAAGGGTTAATAAACTTCTTGAATGTGGTTTTGAGCACCTTAAGGGGTGCAGTTTTTAGAATGGTGTCACTTTTGGGTATTTTCTATCATATAGACCCCTCAAAGTGGCTTCAAATGTGATGTGGTCCTAAAAATAAAATGGTGTTGTAAAAATGAGAAATCGCTGGTCAACTTTTAACCCTTATAACTTCCTAACAAAAAAAAATTTTGGTTCCAAAATTGTGCTGATGTAAAGTAAACATGTGGGAAATGTTAGTTATCAAGTTTTTTGTGTGCCGTATCTCTGTGATTTAAGGGCATAAAAATTCAAAGTTGGAAAATTGCGAAATTTTCAAAATTTTCGCCAAATTTCCGTTTTTCTCACAAATAAACGCAAGTTATTTGAATGAAATTTTACCACTAACATGAAGTACAATATGTCACGAGAAAACAATGTCAGAATCACCGGGATCCATGGAAGCGTTCCAGAGTTATGACCTCATAAAGGTACAGTGGTCAAAATTGTAAAAATTGGCCCGGTCATGAACGTGCAAACCACCCTTGGGGGTGAAGGGGTTAAAGTGTTTTACCTTAAAAAATGCTTACAAGAAGCATCCCATTCATTTTAATGAATTCCGCACTTTTTGTGCATATTGATGAGTTTTTTTCCGCAAAAGGTAAAGGTAAAAAAACGCAGCATGCTCATTAATTTCGTGGAAAAATCAGCATTTCTAACTATATTCTATAAGACTGGGGATGCTCCGGCAAAAAACGCATAAAAAACACGCAAAAAACGCGTGGAAAACGCGCAGAAAAAAACGCGCATTTCCTGGGAAGGAGTCCGGTTTTTAGTCAGGAAATTTCTGCATGCGTGGGTACATAGCCTAAGTCATAGGATACATAACATGGAATAAGGAAACATTATATACAGACAAAGAATCAATCAAACCATGTCAATCTTTAATTAAACATGCAATTGGTGTGATAGCAAAAACTCTAAGTAAGCAGCCCAACTTACATAGGCTTACATAGGCTTACATAGGCTTACAAATATAGGACAAATCATTTCTGGAATTCATTCCTTGAAGGAATTTGGTGTCCAGTTTTAAAATCCAGAATGCTTCACGCGTGAACAACATTTTTTGTTTGTTGCCACCTTGTATTGGGTGAAAATTTTTTTCAAAGGCAAAAAACATAAAAGTTGAGGTGTCTCCCTGATGCACATTAAGGGCAGTTTCACACGTCCAGATAATTCCGGTACGGCTGGAGTCACACTAGCGAAAAAATCGGCCGAATGCAATGCGATAAAAAAAATCGCATTGCATTCGTCCCAATGTTATTCTATGGTGCAGCTTCCATCATCCGATTTTTTTATTGGAACGTTTCCTCGGACCGAGACAATCGCAGCATGCTGCGATTGTCACCGATTTTCGGATCGGACTCGCCAATGCAAGTCTATGAGTGCGATTAAAAATCAGATTACAAACGGACCACAAGTGTGACTTGCGATAAAATGGCAAGACTTCTCCAGGTCAACAGGAAAGAGCATCAGGCATTGGCATTGGAAGTCAATTGGATGCTTAGATGCGAATAAAATCGGTTCATCGCTAGAAATTCGGAAGACAGACGGATCCCTGGACAAGAAATCTTTGTGCGATTTCGTACTGTTAAAATCGGACCGATTTTTTAATGGTTGTTTGTGACTCTAGCCTACCGGAAAAACCGGTACTGGAGCTATCCATTTCCGTGTGCATACGGAGGTCATCCGTGTGACATCCGTGTGCTATCCGTATGTCCGTGTTTACATCCGTGTGCTGTCCTTGTGCTGTCCATATGCTGTCCGTGTCCGTGTTTTTGAAAAATTATTTTTAATGTTAACCCTTTGACTTTTAAAAACGCACATGGATCGCACACGGACAGCATACGGACAGCATCCGTGTGCGGTACGTGTTTACACGGACCCATTGACTTGTATTGGTCCGTGTTATCCGTGCTGTTGCACAAAAATGGACATGTCAGCGTGTTTTGCACACGGACACACGGTCCGTGAAAACACGCTGACATCTGCATAGTCACATTCATGAGAATGTGTCTACGTGTGTCAGTGTCTCCGGTACGTGAGAAAACTGTCACTACACGTTCCGGAGACACTGACGTGTGAAACTGCCCTAACAAAGTGTTTTGCTGCACCTGAATAGCTACCATTTTTATTTGATATGTTTGTTAAATGTTCTGCAATGCGTTTTTTATTTTTATAGTTGTGCAACCAATATACTGTTTTTGACATGCTGTAAAAAAATACAATAAACAACAAAATGCGAGTTGCAGTTCATAAATGGAGAAATTTTGAAGTTGAGAGTAGGAACAGAAAACGAAAAAACCCCTTTGGTTTTATATACTGCAAAGGCACATGCAGAGCGTCGGTTTCCAGCACATCTATAAAAATGTTCAGTGGATAACCAAGATTTGGATGTAGAAATGTCTTTCCATAGACTAGGTGAAAGTGCATTGCCAAGGCTAAAACCTTTTTCCGCTACATAGCGACAGCCATTGTTCACAATCGTACTTAATTTGTCATCCTGATTTAAAACCAGCTGATTTTTTTTCAACTATTGCTTTAATAGAATTGAATTGAGGGCTGAAGGGTGTGGAAAAGTCACATATGTGCTTTTATTGTCAGGGGGATTAAATATCCCAGATAAAAAACCGGGGTTGGTTAGTTTTTCAAAGGCAGCGTTTATCGCATCATATTTATACCCTCTCTCCAAAAGACGCTTGGAGACTGTGTGACTTTCACTCAAAAAAGACTCATGGTCTGAACAAAGTCTTCTGACCCTGTTAAATTCTCCATATGGAATGGCCCTAAGGCCGGAGTCACACTGGCGAGGAATACGGGCGAGTGAGAGGCGCAAAAAGCACGCATTAGAGATGGACAAATGATTTTCTATGGGGTCACTCGCACCAGGCGTATATTTCTCATCTGTATCCTACGCTCAGTGCCAATCGCAGCATGCTGCGATTGTCAGCATACTACGCCCGTAGTACGCCAATGCAAGTCAATGGGTGCGCAAAAAATACGGATTACACACGGAACACACGTGTGACCTGCGAGCAATACGGAGGTCTTTTGGCTGGTGACAGGAAATGGGCCAATCCATCATCAGGAAGCCTAGACATGCAAATGAGCTCAAAAAACGCTCCAGACATCCAGGAAGTACGCCTCCACGAAGTACAGCAGCAGCATGGCGTCCACATACATTAATGTTGAGATTCTAATTGTGCTGGTGCAGGAGCGTCCCGAAATATGGGACCCACGCGATGCAAATTATGCGAACCGGACAAGAAAGGAGGCATCATGGAGGCGCATCTGTCGCCAGATGTACCATGACTTTGGTGACAGACCACGTGATGAGCAGCATAAAATTCGTAAGTGCAACCATAAAAACATCATTAACCTTAGCGCGCGCTAAAAAATGATTCTACAATCAGCACCCCCCTTCCTGTGCATGTAATTTTATTAGCCTCATGAGGCCGTTACATTTGGATGTGACAAGTGGCTTCACACAGCCATAATTAGGGGTTAGGCCACAAGCTCCTCATCCTCCTAGCCAATAAAATTAGTTTAAGTGTAGCTAATGAGACCCTGTGTATCGGCCCAATTACATATGCCACCATGGGTAGAAAGCACACCCCAGAAGGCCCCATGCCTAGACTACTGTTAAAAAATGTGACCTCTCAAATATGTGATTTTGACAATCTTTCCTGTCACATTGCAGTGGAAGATGTGATGAAACGCTGGCGAAGCATCCGGGACCAGTTCCGCCGGGAACGCCAGCAGCGGTCCAGGAGTGGGGATGCTGGACATGTGAAAAGAAAATATATATACTATGACCGGCTGAACTTCCTCGCCCCAATTCTGGATCTGAGACCGTAAGTACATACCTCACACCACATTACACAAATACATTACACAAATTCTTTACAGGGACAAAAATATTGATGTATTTTTGCCTCTGTTCTATTTCATTACAGAACTCAATCCAACCTTACGGATCGAGGAACGGCCTCAGAGGCAGAGCCCATTATAGATCCTGTAGGGGATGAGGTGGCTGGCCCATCTTCTCCCCCTACAAGAAGGATGGCTGAAGATGAGGCATCACAAGACCACACAATGGCTGGCCTACACACTACACCACCAGGACGGTCTGCTGCTGCCACCTCACCCATCCTGGAAGAGCCAGGCAACTTGAGCAGCAGCCCAACTGCCCAGATCAGGTCCTCCCCACAGGCTGCTCTAGCATCACGGCGAACAAGAAGAAGGCGCCACGTCACTATTCAAGAGAGCAGGACCAATGTGGACACAGGGGTGCTCAATTATTTGTCCAGAGTAACTACAGATGATGGGGAGGAGGCCTATGCACGTAGCCTCACCCTTTATCTCCGTGCCCTTACCCGTGAGGTCAGGCTCCGTATTAGGGGATGTATTCAGATCCTGCTTGATGCAAGCACCCCCCCCAATACCCCATATGAGGTTTTTGAATTTCTGGAGAGGTGGCAGCTCTCACCACGAAATTTAATGCGCATAAGACCATCCACACAGATGCTTGCTCAAGCAGGGTCTGAACAGCCCCTAATACGTGGGACAACACCTCAACCCCTTCCTCCCCCTACCCAACCTTCTATTCCGCAGCCCCAAATGTCTTCCTCAAGCCAACCCCACCAATATGGCCACTTGTACCCACCCAGTGTTGGAGGCTGGTCCCAACCTGGTTGGGGATGATTTGGCTATCTTGGTGGGTATGAGCCACGGGCCTACCAGAGCCAACAAGAAGCCCCTCACCATTATCATTACTCTGGCCAGTATCCCCAACAGTCCCAGGAGGCAGGACAATTCCAGCATCATGGGCAACAGTATGGCCCCACACAGGGCGATGTTGGCCACAATGTCCAGCAGCACCCACAGGCTGTTCTTCCACGTTCCCCTTCCCCAACATATGAGGATTTATGATTCTGATGGGTGGAGATGTCCAGTGAGATGTAACTGGTGCTCCTAATCTAAATGACAAAACAGGTGTTCTCCTTCACCAACATTTAGAACATAATTTAACATTCACATTTTTAAACTATGTTTTCCAAACATATGAAACAATCCAAAGAGAAAAGAGAATATTTAAATGCGCTATACTGTAAAATGAAAGGATGAAAATACACTACTCACTTGCTAACGCCTAGGAAAGGCGTGCTTGCCTTAGTTAAGTAGTCACCTTTTTTGTTAGCAATCTCTAGTTCAAAAATTCTAGGTGACCAGCATTCAGAATATCATGCTCTCTCTATGTCTAACAAGTGAGTTTTGTATTTTCATCCTTTCCAGTATAGCATGCTTAAATATTGTCTGTTCTACAGACAGGTAATATCTGTGTGAAAGCTGTGAGGTAGCCTTGCCTGTCATGGTGGAATCTTTCTATGATTGGATAACATTATGAGGAAATGTGAGTGTTATCTTGTTGCCTTTATTTTGGTGATGGAGCTCACCTTTTGTTGGCAAATCTAGGTTAATCTAGTGATGCAGCAATGTTGTTATTGCCTAATGTTTGTTGCTGTTTTGTTATGTAATGTTAATTTTACAACAAGTTAAAGAAGGCACAAAGGGTCATTTTGGCCATTGCCAAATTTGTCTTATGGCAATATTATGTTTGCCTTTAAGCAAAACAGAAAAAAAAAGGCAAAACTAAAAATTTGTCTACTCTAGTTAACGTCTCTGTGTGATTTTTCACAATCCCTCACAACATACTAACAGACACCAACCAATGCAATGAAACACTCATAGAATCATAAAGGCTTGAGTAATATATATTTAGACACACTTAAAGAAACAAATTATAACATAGACACAGCATGCTCTTGCCAAGAAGTTGCCCCCTCAGGTGAGATAAAGTAATTAGTGAAAATATCACGCACTTTGAGGCCAGAGAGCGGTCTACGTTGAGGGTTCATAGGTGGTCTCACCCTGCGCACATTGTCCGGCCTACGCACAACACCATCAGAGGAGGAACAATCATGTATCCTGGTGAAGTTATGCAGAACAACACAGGCTTTCACAACTTCATTCACATTTTGCTCACTCAACTGGATGGCAGACTGGAGTACCCGCCATTTGGCACAAAGAATCCCAAAGGAACACTCCACCAGTCGCCTAGCACGTGATAGGCGCAAGTTAAAAATTCTGCGCCTGTGGTCAAGGTTGCGCCGGGGATATGGCCTCATGACATTGCGCGATAACTGAAAGGCCTCATCTGCCACAAGGACATAAGGGACTGATTGTTCGGGGGAGCCTGGTAGCTGGTGTGGTGGTGGTAGATCCAACTGGTTGGTGCGTAGCCGCCGAGCCATTATGGAAGTATTGAAGACTCTAGAATCTCTCGTCCTTCCATAGGCCCCAATGTCAACAATTATAAACTTGTATTGAGGGTCTACCAGAGCCAACAATACAACAGAAAAGTATTGTTTATAATTGAAGAATTGGGAGCCTGAGTTCGGTGGCTTACGCACCCTGATATGTTTGCCATCCAGGGCCCCAATACAATTTGGAAACTGGCAGGCCTCCTCAAACTCCCTTGATATCCTTAACCAGTCTTCCATTCTGGGCTCGGGCATGACCACTTGATGGAGACTTGTCCAGATTTGTGCACATGTAGACCTCACTATGCCTGAAATGGTTGACTTTCCAATAAGAAACTCATGGTGGAGGGCGGCATAAGACCGGCCAGTGGACAGGAAGCTGTAGAACAACAGAAATAGTAAAGTTTAGAATGGCTAAAGTAAAAAAAAAAATCAGTTACATGCTGACCAAACTTGTTAGGAAATGAGAGAGAACACACACATATTTGGTGGCACTATGACTAAGTGATATGCAGGACATATTAGATGTAACATTCTGCTGTGTCAGGTGAAACATATTTGGAGTAAGATGAGGGCATTAAACTTTGTCCAAGAAGGCTAAAAAACATAATTTAGCACACACATTTGGAACATAGAGAATGTGGTTGTGTAGTACATACCGTATTGTGAGTAGAAGTCGCTCCTCTGCAGATATGGCTTTGCGCATCCTTGTGTCCTGAAAGGTTATCCCAGGGCGCACTGTCTCCAAGAGTCGATCAAATGTGGAAATGCTCATGCGACAGTACTGGTAAAATTTATCCAGATGCTCCCGCAGAGAAGAATAGAGGAGGTGAAAATGACCTCTTGTGAGTCGTTGCCTCAAAAGTGGATGGACCCACATGCGTCTCCTCCTCCGCGGATCCACTATCACAGGATATGGTTGCCCAAAGCGCCGTGACAAAAGCCTGGTAAAGAGAACCTGCTCAGTTGTATTGAATCGCAGACCCTCTGCCATGCTGCACAAAGAACACCAACACACGTCGTGAAAGCAAGGTGACAAATGTACAGAATGTAGGCATCCACCTGTTTCTGAGTGTCTAAATAGGGTGCAGGCTAATGATTTAAATTGTTTGCAGGCCTCAAAACCGTTAAATGTCCATTTTGCAAGGCTGCGAGAAAATCTCGCCATACGGATTGCATACGGATGCCACACGGATTACATACGGATGCACACATGCGCAAAATACGCGACCTCACCTTGCTTACGGATGACCTACGGAGCACTATTTAGTGGTCATTCATCCGTATTACGCAAGTAAACTACGGACTGTATTTTGCGCAGGTTAGTGTGACTCTGGCCTTAGGCAGCAAGATGTAATAGCTCCCCACAGGTAGAGCTGTAGTCCCAGGGCAGTGAGAATAGGTGTTGAGGAAGAGGGTGTAGTGTTAGGAACAGAGATATAGCAGTGCTGAAGGGGTTGCAGGAAGAAGGCAATGACACAACAGGGTGCAGTTTCCTTTACCTTTGCTTTGCAAGTGCAGTCCAGGATCCAGATTACAGATGGAACAGGAGTTGGCCAGCCTGGAAGCAACTCAGGAATCTCTCTATGCAGATGGGTTGTGTAGTCTCCTTTCTAGCACTTATCTGAGATACATGCAGTACTGAGTTACACTGAAGTTCCTCTTGCTTGCTCTCTTTTTAGAACCCCCCTCGTATGGCAGACAGCTGTAGCCTACTTCTTCTGGCTCACACGTTGCTGTTGTGCCTCCGAGTCTTATGTGGGAACAGAGCATTTACAGCTTCCTATTCCTCCGGTTTCTGCTGCAGGAACATCAGTTTCACAAACAGCCTTGGGAACCGGACCCCGGAACCATGCGTCATGCTAGAAGTGAACCAGAACTCTGCTCAATCCTCCAGCTCTTCTCCTCTCGTCCACACACTTCGCCCTCCTCACACGAACTGACTAACTTCCCCTTCCTGGCCCCCAGAGAGCAGCTCTTCCCCCAGTTTTGGTTCAGAGCTCCCTCTGCTGGCCTGGAGTGGGAACTGTGCTGTATGTTGTATTTACCTGATAGAGAGACCCTTTATTGCTTCCAAGCCTGACATCACACTCCCTAGGAGGAAGGTAATGCCACTGTGGCGACCATACTCCTGGGGGCGCCACACTTGTCTACTTTTAACCCTTATAATTTTGTAACAAAAAAATAATGTTTCAAAAATTGTGCTAATGTAAAGTAGACATGTGGGAAATGTTATTTATTAAGTATTTTGTGTGACATAACTCATATTAAAAATATGAAAATTGTAAAATTTTCACCAAATTTCCGATATTTTCAGAAATAAATGCAAGTCATATTGAACAAATTTTACCACTATCATGAAGTACAATACATCATGAAAAAAACAATCTCAGAGTCAGTTGAATACGTTGAAGCGTTACAGAGTTATAACTTCTTAAACTGATAGTGGTCAGAATTGTAAAAATTGGCCTGGGAAAAACAGGCTGTGGTGCGAAAAGGTTAAGAAGCACCCAGAAATAGATCACAACAAAGCTCTGGAAAGTTCTTAAGTGGCCAGCAATGAGTCCAGAACTAAATCACATTGATCAGCTGTAGAGAGATGTTAAAATTTCTGTTGGGAGAAGGTACTTTACAATTATGAAAGACCTGGAACAATTTGCAATAGAAGAGTGCTCAAAAATTCCAGTTGAGAGTTGTCAGAAGCTTGTTGATGGTTATAGAAAGTGATTGATTACAGTTATTAATTCCAAAGGATGTGGAACCAAATATTATGTGGAGGGTGCCAACTATTTTGTCAGGCCCATTTTTGAAGTTTTGTGTGAAATGATGTCTAGCTTGCCTTTTTTTCCCCCTCTTTATTTTTCTGCTGTTTCAATACACACAAAGGAAATAAACATGTGTATATCAATACGTGTATAATTTGAATTATTTTCTGGCAGAAATGCTTCATTTTCTGCAACAAGTTCAAGTGCCACCACTTTTGGCCATAACTGTAGATTGCCCTATCTAGATGATTGTGCTGCCTAATCTACATACATTGTCAGGTTGGCGACATAATACTGATTCAAATGATACCTTGGTTGATGGAATCCGTGTTGTGGTTGTTGTTTAATCTTTATGTTCAGTTTTCAGTTAGGCCGGTTTCACGTGTCCTAATATTTCCTGCACCGGAAAAAACGGTACCGGAGATGTTCGTGTCCGTGTGTCAATTTGTCACATCCGTGTGGCATCCATGTGCTATCCATGTGTGCTCCGTGTGCTGTCCGTATGCTGTCCGTGTGTCCGTGTATTGAAACAATTTGCTTCAATGTTAACCCTATGACTTATAAAACGCACACGGATGGCACACAGACGCCATCCGTGTGCAGTGCGTGTTTACACGGACCCATTGACTTGTATGCGTCCATGTGATCCGTGCTGTCGCTCAAAAACGGACATGTCAGCGTGCTTTGGAGGGATTTGAAAGTCTGTGTTGCCCAGTGACAGGCCCAAAACATCACTGCTCTAGATGAGATCCGCATGGAGAAATGGGCCAACATACCACCACCAGTGTGTGCCAACCTTGTGAAGACTTACAGAAAACGTTTGACCTTTGTAATTGCTAACAAAGGATATATAACAAAATATTGATATGAACTTCTGTTAATGACCAAATACGTATTTCCACCATAATTTGCAAAATAAATCTTGCCAAATCAGATAAGGTGATTTTCTGGATTTGTTTTCTCATTTTGACTCTCATAGTTGTGGTCTACCTATGATATCAATTACAGGCCTCTCTCATCTTTTTAAGTGGGAGAACTTGCTCAATTGTGGCTGACAAAATACTTTTTTTCCTCTCTGTTATAGACCTGCTCTTCCCTCCGTCATTATGGGCAATGTGAGGTCACTTGGGAATAAGATGGATGAACTGTCGGCGCTGACCAGACATCATCGGGAATTAAGGGAGTGCAGTATGTTGTTGTTTACAGAGACCTGGCTCACCGAAGGCACTCCGGACACTGTTGTCTCGTTGGATGGCTTTAAACTCATTCGCGCGGACAGGACAAGTGAGAGCGGTAAGAGGAAAGGCGGAGGGCTGGCGATATTTGTGAATGATAGATGGTGTGACTCTAGGCATATCGTGGTCAAAGAGCAAACATGCTGTAAGGACATTGAGCTATTAGCTGTGGGCATGAGACCTTTTTATTTACCGAGGGAACTATCGCATGCAATCATGATAGCTGCATATGTCCCCCCTTCTGCGAAAGCTGATGCCGCCACTGAGGTCCTACAATCCACAGTGAGCATGATGCAGTCCCTTCACCCCCAAGCACTCATGGTTTCGGGAGACTTCAATCATGTGTCTCCAGCATCCATACTACCCGTTTGCACACAGTATGTTACCTGCCTCACTAGAGACAACAAAATATTGGACTTCTTCTTTGCCAATGTGAGAGGGGCATATGCCTCGTCAGCCCTACCGCCCCTTTGAAGATCGGATCACAACCTAGTGCACCTCCAACCCGTGTACAAGCCACTTGTACAGAGAGAACCTGCTGTCACTCGCACAGTGAGGACATGGACTGAGGAGAGTGATGATGCTCTGAGAGACTGCTTTGAGACAACCACTTGGGATGTGCTGCAAGATTCCTATGGTGATGACATGGATGGTCTCACACACTGTATAATGGACTACATTAATTTCTGTGTAGACAACACGGTACCCACAAAAGTAGCGAGGTGCTTCTTTAACAATAAACCATGGATCAGCTCCGGAATAAAGGCTCTTCTCAAAGAGAAGAAGTTGGCCTTCAGATCACTTGACAAGGGCAGGCTGAGAGAGGTGCAGAAAGATCTGAAGAATCTAATCAGGCAGGGAAAGGCTAATTATAAAAGAATGATTGAACTGAAATTGTCACAGAAAAGGATTCATGAAGTCTGGGAGGGTCTAAAGTCTATATCTGGGCATAGACAGACTGTCTCCAGGATGGTTGTAGATAAAGAGGGGCTTAATGAACTTAATCTATTCTTTAACAGATTCAATCACACACTGGCTGCTCCTGCCCCTGCATACCATTCACACCTCTCTGCTACAATAACCTCATCCCCTGCTGCAACTTGTCAACTGAGCCAGGGTCTGTTCTTCACAAGTACCCAGGTTGCAAAAGAACTGGATAAGATCAAAGTTTTGAAGGCTGCAGGTCCTGACGGCATCAGTGCAAGGCTAATCAAAACTTGCGGGCACCAGCTGAGTGAGATCATTGCATATCTGTTCAAAATGAGCCTGAGAATAGGTATAGTACCACAACTGTGGAAATTATCGTGTGTGGTACCAGTTCCGAAGAAACCTTATCCGAAAGACCTTAATGACTATAGACCTGTAGCATTGACATCACACCTGATGAAGGTACTAGAGAGATTGGTTCTCACACGTCTCCGTCCTCTAGTGAGCTTGGATATGAACCCTCTCCAGTTTGCCTACAGGCCGGGCATTGGTGTGGATGATGCCATTATCCACCCTCTAGGTAGGACTCTCTCTCACCTGGAGAAACCTGGGAACACTGTGAGAATAATGCTCTTCGATTTCTCTAGTGCTTTTAATGCCATACAGCCAGGTCTACTGAGAGACAAGCTGGGCCTTGTTGACGTGGACCTCCAACTCTCCACCTGGATCTTTAACTACCTCACGAACCAACCTCAGTTTGTAAAGGTTCGGGACAGTGTGTCAGACACGGTGATCTGCAATACAGGGGCACCTCAAGGTACAGTTCTTGCCCCTTTTCTCTTCACACTGTACACTGCAGATTTTAAGTGCAACTCATCTAGCTTCTACTTGCAGAAGTATTCTGATGACTCTGCAATAGTAGGCCTCATCACAGGAGGAGATGAAAGAGAGTACAGAGATACTAACCAAGCTTTTGTGGAGTGGTGTCAGAGGAACCACCTTAGGATTAATTCCGGGAAGACCAAGGAATTGGTGGTGGACTTTCGCAAGGGAAAAAATCCACCAGTAGTGGTGAACATTCAGGGAAATGACATTGAGATAGTCGACACCTATAAGTACCTTAGTGTGATCCTCAATAATAAGCTTGACTGGGCCCATCACTTGGATGCAGTGTACAGGAAGGGCCACAGTAGGCTTTATCTGCTCAGAAGGCTGAGAGCCTTCAGAGTTAGGGGGCACTCCTTGCATCCTTCTTCAACTCTGTTGTGGCATCAGTTATCTTCTTTGGTGTGGCGTGCTGGGGTAGTGGCATATCAACCAAGGACAGGAATAGGCTGGACAAACTGATTAGAATGGCCAGCTCTGTCCCGGAATGCCCCCTTGATCCAGTTCAGGAAGTAGGCGACAGGAGGATACTGGCCAATGTGAGCTACATGGTGCAGAATGAGTCCCATCCCATGCATGAGACCGGGACAAAGATGTGCAGTACTGTCAGTGACCGGCTACTTCATCCTAAATGTGAGAGGGAGCGCTATCGAAAGTCCTTCCTTCCTGCTGCAGTTAGGCTGTATAACCAGCACTGTCCAAAACGGAGAACGACCCAAACAGTGAACTGATAGATCCAAAGTTGTGATAGTCCGGTTATATCTTTTTTTCATATACAGTATGTACCTACCTACTGTCAATGTAATGCCTTTATGCATCTGTATCTGTACTTGTTCCTGCCTTGCTGCTGTAATGCTCTGAATTTCCCCATGGTGGGACGATTAAAGGATTATCTTATTATTTCTTATTTCTTATTCTGAAAAAAAAATATCTTTCTCAAAATGGGGCAATCAATCCAATAGATGCTACTGCGCAGGCACCGCCAGCACCATTTTTCTAGAGGAAAAATAAATTGTCTCCACCAAAATGGCATTGGCGTGGCCTGCAAAGTAGTGTAAGGAGGTGGCGGGGACCCTCATTTACCTTCTCTCTCCTATATGCCGGGTATGTGTGCCCCATGCTTTGCCCTGACGGTTTGGCTATAAGTCAATATATTAACATTGTGTATTACTGTTTTATTAATTTGTCTGTATGTCTGAGATTGTACTACTGTTTTACTATTACTGTAATGAGCAGCATGTATGTAATTAGTTCAGGGAGAGGAAGAGTTAATGAAGGGGGCTGGATTAGCAGCCTCAAAAAGGCAAGGAAGCTCCTGCTTCCAGAGCAGTGCACAGTCAGGACACTCTGCTTGCTCGGGAGCATAATATACCCCTGGAGGGGAGAAAGTGCTGCCAAAGGACTGCCGGGCAGCGGAAACGGGCACTGGGACTGTGTGAGTGCCTGCCAAAGGACTGCTTTGCTCCTAGGAACCCGGACGGGAGCTGATGAAACAGCATATCTGGATAGGGACAGCAGATAAAGTGTTATCCCCTTTATTTCATCATTATTAAACGTTTTGCCACTGTTGAAACCGAGGTGTGACGTGTGGTGCATTCAGATGACGCCGTTCTGGTATGGAGAGCAGCCGTGTGCCAGAGGAAACCAACTGTACCATAGGGCTGGGACTTGAACTGTCTTTTCATGTGCAAGAGGGCAGGGTGCTCACTGACTAAAATCTAGTGGACTCGCTCATGACTGCCACCCCGTGCCACCTTGTTAGAGTAGCATCTATCAGCGATCTGATAGATGATACTGCGCAAGTGCCACCGATGCCATTTTGCTACAGGAAAAAAAAAAAATCTCCACCAAGACGGCGCCAATGGTACCTGCACAATATCATCTATCGAATCGCCGATGGATGCTGCAGCGCAGGCTCGGCTGACTCCATATTGAGAGATTATTTTTTCAGAATAAATGTAAATGACTAAATAAAGCAATTTAATGCATATCATAGATGCGATCACGCTGCAGCGCATAATATACAGTATGTAAAATAGGGGGCAGGTCAGTGAGGGATCAATGATCTGTCATAAGCCATCATTATGAATACCTAAGCAGAGCGCCACATGAAGACCCCCACAGGCCGCCCCAGATCCGGAGCATATCATTAACTCAAAACTGAAAATAGGATGAACAACAATGTCAAGAAGGATTTAATCAACCCAGGTATCATTTTATGCGAAAAGGAGATGAATCCAGCGAGCCAAGTTTGAAGTACATAAAAAATCTTTTTCTTTATTTCAAACATAGATTAAAAATATTTATCCATAGCAGCATATTATAAATATAGGCAGAAATAGGAAAAATTACTGCTGTAAAGCGCACGGCAAGACGCGTTTCGGCTAAACCTTTATCATTGCCATAATACACATTGCTATTTTTCTGGGATATAAGAAGGAAAAGATCCTAAGATAGGTGGTGCTATAGTTGATTAAGCGTTAATAGATCATACTTGTGGGCATCCACCTATAAGATTAACTATTTAAAAACAAGTGTTAACCCTAACAAAAGCTAATACGCTAGCAGTAATTTTTCCATATATTTTACAAATATTTTACAATACATGATATAACAGAATATATATACAGAGATTTTTTTCCTCATGTTATCCTCCACAATACTTCCATAATATGATTTTTACTCAAAAAAACATATATTTATGAACTTAAGACAAAGCAGGATATAATTATTAACATAAGAATCATAATTTTAGGATTTTTAATACATTCTAATTAAATCTTGTCTATTATTTAAGCCAATTGGCATCCTAGTTTCCAAAGTAAAAATCCAAGCAGATTCTCTGTTAAGTAGTTTACGTTTTCTATCGCCCCCTCTGGTAGACCGTGTTACTAACTCTATTGCTTTAAACCTGAAGCTATCAAAATTGCTAGAATGATATTGTGAAAAATGCCTGGAGACCGCTGATGGATTGAAGCTGGAGGGGTTAATGGCATCAGAAATGTGTCTTCTAATTCTTTTCCTCAGTTTTCCCGTTGTACATCCTATATACTGTTTACAACATAATGTACAGTCAATCAAATATACTACATAGGTGGAATTACAGTTCAGAAAACTGTTAATAGGATATTCTTTGTTGCTATGGAATGAGGAAAATTTGTTGATTTTATGTGCATATTGACAACAAGTACATCTCTTATTTCCACATTTAAAAAACCCCTTTAAATTCAGCCAGGTGTCACTGGTTTCCAGCGAGGAGTTCAAATACAGACTGGGCGATAGTTTATCCTGCAAAGTAGGTGCTTTTTTTGCTACATAAGTAATTTGGTTTTCTGCAATAATTTGTTTTAGTTTTGGATCCTGGCTTAACACAGGAATATATTTCTTTATAATAGAAACCATGTTGTTATACTGAAGACTATATGGAGTAGAGAAAAAAATTTTTTTATTATTATTTTGAGATTGTGATTTTTAGATCCTTTCTATCAATATCCTTGACTATTTTGGTTGCGCTCTGTAACATCCAATTTGGATATCCTCTATTTTTTAGTCTCATATTAACTAATTCCTGTGCATTTTTATAAGTTTTTGGATCAGTTGAATTTCATTTATACCTTATAAGCTCTCCTATGGGGATATTTTTTATCACATGTTGAGGATGGCAAGAATCAGCTGCCAGTAATGTATTTTTGGCAGTGCTTTTGCGGTAGGGGCTAATAAAGATTTTTTTGTTGTCATTTTCATCTAGACCTGCTGTTAATGTGACATCTAGAAAATTCACTGAATTTTTATTCCAAAAATGTGTAAAGGCTAAATTGAAATCATTCACATTAATGCTGTTTATAAAACTGGAGGCTTCCTCTTGTGTTCCTTTCCATATAATGACTAAGTCATCTATATAACGCCCTGTCCACACCAGGCTTTTAGAAAAAAGGTTGGAGTCAGCATATAGGACCAATTCCTCCCACCTGGCCATAACTAAATTTGCCAGAGACGGGGAGAACTTGGCCCCCATGCTGACTCCAGTCTTCTGCAGAAAAAATCTGCTATTAAAAGAAAAATAATTGTGACTGAGTAAAAACCTTACTGCCATTACCAAAAAATTCTTAATTTCTATAGCATAATTACTAAATGTTTCTAAGTGATAAATTAAGGAATCTATGGCCACCCCATGAGGGATCGATGGATATAATGAAACCACATCACTTGTAATCCAGGAGTATTGATCCTCCCATACAAAATTTTCCATCATGGTAACTAAAGCTTTGGTATCTCTGATGTAACTAGGGATTTCTTTCACCAGAGGCTGTAAGTAATGATCCACCCATTCTCCTAATCTCTCTCCCAAAGATCCAATACCTGCCACTATAGGGCGTAGTGGAGGTGGAAATACATCCATATGGACCTTAGGGAGGAAATGGTAAATAGGAACAATTGGACAGGTGACATGTAAATAGTCAAATAACCTCTATGTTAGAGCCCCATTGAATAAGCCCTCCTCTAGCAATGCTTTAAGCTTCCCATTAAATTCACTAGTAGGATCATAGAATATTTCTTGATAAGCATGAGAATTCTCAAGGTCTAATAAATTCAACCTTTCATACAATCCTGCATTAAGAATAACTACTCCTCCCCCTTTGTCAGCCTCACGTACTAACAGATCCTTATTACTAATTAAATCCTTTAAAGCCATTCTTTCTTTTGTAGATAAATTATTTCTATTTATAGGGTTGTTTCTAATTTCTTTATCCAGCTCTATAAGTTCACTTTCCACCAGCTCCTGGAAAGAATCCAGGACTGGTGGTCGTGACCTCAGGGGATAAAATTGAGGATTTTTTGTATGAAAGGTTGGATTCAGATCTATATAACTATCTGTGCTTTCACATTGTAGTTTTTTTGCAGACAAAAGTGTTTTTTGTTCTTCATACGATAACATGATATCTTCATCTATAATAGGCATATCATCATATAACTTTGTAACATTATCATCAGAAAAATGACATTTAATGGTAAAATTGCGTGCCAATTTGTTAACATCTAACAAGGTTTTATACAAATCAAAGTTATATGTCGGACAGTAGCCTAGTCCTCTAGATAACAAGGAAATTTGATCTTCCGTTAGTATATAACTAGAGAGGTTCCATATAGGAACCTCTAATACCTCCGATTTTTGTTCCTTTGCGGATTTCTTCTTGCTGGCACTATGGTGTTTCCGCCCGCCTCTTTTCCTCCGTTTTTTGAAACCTTTCTAGAATAAAAAGTCCTTTGTTGTATTCCAGGATTGTATACGCCGTCATTTTCTTCAGTAGAAGTGAATAAAGATGAAGAATCCAAAGTGTCCACTGTAGAATTGTATGAAGAGGAATCTGAACTTTTATTCCCATCTGAAAAAGTCACTTTGTTTCTCTTCTGTGTATACAGATTTTTCTTTAATGTAGGGCGTGGATAGGATTGACAATTATAGACTTTATTTTCTTTGTAGTCTTTCAGATCTCTTTCAAACTTTCTTTTCTTAATATCTGTAATAGAATTTTCCAATTTAACCAAGTTTGATTTCATTTTATCTTGTAATTTTTGAAAGTCCACATGTTGTGAAAATTTAGCCAGATCATTTTTAAGATCTTTGATATCTGTCTGTATGGAAGCTAGGTGAACTTCCTCCTCCTTGATAATCAGTTGAATAAGCTTCAAGGAACATGTGCTAAGAATGTCCTCCCATTTTCTCTGGAATTCCTCACTGAAATGAGCTGTAGCTTTTTTCCATAATCTTAGTCCGTGGGGAATCATCTCCTTTTCAAGATATACATTTAGAGAGTTATGATTCCACCAAGTTTTTATTTCCTTGCTCATTTTATGTTCCAGATTTTTTATAATGGTGGATATTTCATCAGGAAGTTGCACCCTGTTCACATTACTGGCTTTAAAGATCTGTGCAGATCTGTCTAGTCTATTGGCATAATCATCCACATCCAAAATTGTCTGTTCTGTATTCATGTTAAAGTTCAATCATTAAAATCTTCTGCCTAATAAGGGTAGGCACGGCAAGAAAAAACGCTCATGGAACAATAAAAAAGAAAAAATGCCAGCTTACCCGGTTGGTTCAAAAGAAAAGCTGCTATACTGTATAGGCTCTCGGCAACGGATAAATGACAGGAGCTCTTGCCAACAATAAATGCGAAAAGGAGATGAATCCAGCGAGCCAAGTTTGAAGTACATAAAAAATCTTTTTCTTTATTTCAAACGTAGATTAAAAATATTTATCAATAGCAGCATATTATAAATTTAGGCAGAAATAGGAAAAATTACTGCTGTAAAGCGCACGGCAAGACGCGTTTCGGCTAAACCTTTATCATTGCCATAATACACATTGCTATTTTTCTGGGATATAAGAAGGAAAAGATCCTAAGATAGGTGGTGCTATAGTTGATTAAGCGTTAATAGATCACACTTGTGGGCATCCACCTATAAGATTAACTATTTAAAAACAAGTGTTAACCCTAACAAAAGCTAATACGCTAGCAGTAATTTTTCCATATATTTTACAAATATTTTACAATACATGATATAACAGAATATATATACAGAGATTTTTTTCCTCATGTTATCCTCCACAATACTTCCATAATATCAGGAGCATATCATTAACTCAAAACTGAAAATAGGATGAACAACAATGTCAAGAAGGATTTAATCAACCCAGGTATCATTTTAAGGCCTCATACCCATTGGCAATTAAATCGGACGTTTGCAATCCGATTTTTAATCGGATTGCACTCTGACCCATGTTAGTCAATGGGTGACATCTCACTTGCGATTTTTTTCTCAGACAAAATCAGTCTGAGAAAAAAATCGCAGCATGCTGCGATTTGCAGCGATTTTTGACAATAGAAGTCAATGGGTGCGATTAAAAAAACGCACCAAAAACGGACCATCCGTTTTCCATCCGTTTTTAACGGATACATCACCATTATGTGGTATGGAACACTGTAAATGGTCCTGTAAATGACTGTAGAAAAAGAGTGGCTGGGAAAAAAACCGGATGAAAAACGGATGGAAAAAGGATGGAAAAATAAAAAATCGCATAGAAATCACATGACACTGGCATAACACTCCACCCTTTTTTCCAGTCCAGAAATCGGACCGCTTTTTTAATTGCCAGTGAGTATGAGGCCTAATCAGTATAATGGCGCCAACCTGACAGTTTATATAGGTTACTCAGCACAATCCTGCTGACAGGTTCCTTTTAACTTATACTGTATTTATATGTCAAAGAGTGGGTCCCCATCTCATGATGCTGTTAGCAAAAGCAAATGGCTCATACAGAGCAGATTTACAGGACAGAGTTCAACCATGGACTTACATTAACTCCATGAATTACTAGTAGTACTACATGTACTGATGTAATAATTCATTTCTCTGAAAAGTGTAAACAACTTGATTGTTGGGGAGGTCTGCAAAAGATATCCTCCTAAGTAAACTTTAATATTGTTCATGATCATGCCTTGTATGTTGCAGTTAATTATGGCAGAAATAGGAAAGCTTTAAATGTCCAACATCAAATATCACTGTAAAAAAATGATGGCTCCTAGACAGATCGCCATTCTTGTCTCTTGTATGATGTTCAGCTATTTGTGGGGTTGATTATTAGACTTGGTCTACAGTGGCATAATGACAAAACTTTACATAACTTTTAACAGTTAACTCCATAAATAGTTATTATCCATCTGTGTATAGAGCAGCACACAGATTTGCAGTACCCTTATTTACTTTTTGCTGGGACTGGGCACTCCTCCTTGAGTGATAGTTCTGGTGCAGTAGCTTCCTCTTACGGCTGAACTGATGCTACTGTGACACATTAACAGTCTTTCATTGCTTGTTCTCAAATTTAAATTGTTATGACTATATTTGCATATGGAGATAACAATCTTTGAACAATTGCATGGCTCAAGTGAAAACGGTCAATGATAGAGGTAGAGTTATTGAGAGTTTACTGAACTGATGTTAACAGCAGCTACAAATCAGAAGCTGACATGGAGGTGTGCTGCCAAGTGCTATATAGAAATCAATGGGTTGGAGAGAAGTCTAGTATCTTAGGAGTTAACTACTCAACCTGGAATCTAATCATTCAAATGGTATACTCCTGCATAACTTTTTTTTTCCATTTTTCCATTTTTATTCATGTCTTAGGAATATATCACACTCACAGAAAAAACAGAGGATATTTTGGTAGTAAATATTTTGGTAAAGTTAACATGAATTGCTATACCTGGCTTCCATGCCGATTTCGCCAGGAGATCCAACGCGTTCCATCTCTACTGTAGTTTATTTTAAACATCTGTGCAAACTCATTCCCATGTCCTCCAGCATGTCGACCTTGAGTGCCTACCAATGTTATGAAATGAAGGACACGCAAATCAATCTGGAGAAATTCCGTCAGTTCTTCTGGGTCTACTGGCATTTCAGGACACCAAGCTCCGTCTCCATCTTCTAAATCCAGCCTGAGAAAAAATAGTTAATACATTTAAGCATGTTTTTATCTACCTTGCTAACAGTTATTCTTTTTTTAGTATTGGAAGTGTTTTGTCTTATTTTGATAAATGTCAATGAAATTGGCATTGAAATAAAGTATCAAATAACAGATCAATACATTTGAAATAAATAAAATTAAAATTAGCTGACATTTTTGAGTTAACATTTTCCAGCTACTATACTTTTTCCATACTAGTTTCAGAGAGCACAGATAGTTTTTTAAAAATTGTATGGATTAAAGAATAATTTATCTGCACAATATTATGTGGAAATTGTGCTGTACCAATATTGCCTACACTTTCTATTAAGTAGGCGATAATCACCTGTCAGAAGTGTTCAAGTTTTAATTAAGTGTTAAAGTCTCGATACACATTAGATGAAAGTTGGGTGGACCCAGCAATTTTGGCAGGACCAACTGACTATCTGATGTGTATAGTTGTCTCTTGACTCCACATGTTGGAAAACAGAAGAATCGGAAAATTCAAGCTTCAACACAAATTCTTTTTTTTCCCAGGGGAAATAAGCTGCTCTCTATAAGCAACTTTCTCTTCTCTGCCCATTGAAAACCAATGAATCCTCAGCTGATCCAAGCAGACCTACTGTATGTCTGGAGAAGTTGGGAGAGACAGCTGTCTCATGTTTATAGCCAGCATCAGTTTGTGTTATGTTCCTTGTGGACAATTATGGAAATGATGTTTTTTTTATCTGATTAGTGTCTTTGGTGTTGCTCATGTCAATTAAATCTTCTCACAACATCTGGCAGCCTGCCGTCACTTAGAGCCTCCATATGTGTTCTTCTTGCCATGGCAGTAACTCCCATGCCTCCTCAGTGCCGCCTTGCTCACCATGGTCACAATATGCCTTCTCCTTACATCAGGTCACCTCACTGGGTTTTGACTCTTGCAGCACTCTTGTGGCCTGCTGCAAAAAACAGCATGTTGCTTCCATTTCGCCTTATGGAGGCGTGAATGATCTCTGCAGGAATTTAATGTTGCTTTGTCCTGCAGATAATAGGTTCTGTGGCCTATCCTGTGCCTGCATGCTCTATATTAGGAGGCTCTTCCCACTACTCCATGTTTGAATGTTGGTTACTAGTTAGTTTATTCTGCTAATGTCCAGTTTGTGTGCGTTTTTGCTTCTCCATTATTGACCTGGCTCGAATACCCGTCCTGTCCGATCTCTCTGCTTCAGACCTCAGCTATGTGTATTGAACGTGTGATAGCTGCCTTGACATTGTATTGTCTGACCACGTCATTGTCTTTACCCTCCTGTACTTTGTACTTTTGCCTCTGACCCTCCAGTCAGCTGCTGCAGTCCTAGAGACTGCACTGTAGTCGTACCAGGTGTTTACCGGCAGCCAAGCCTATCTTCCTCATCAGAGGCTTTAGTGAAGACCCAGTAGATATCTAGTCATGCCCTTCCAGGGAAAGTCCAGCCCACGGCGCAGTGGATCCACAAGCGTTACATTCACCCACCAGAGTTACACTTCTCTCACTCCGAGAACACACTGAATGGCTCATTAATATTACACTCAATTTACATATGAATATGGAAGGTGCCATAATCTCCCCTAGAAGTAATGCTGTTAGGTATACTAGCTTTGTAACATTGAACCACTGTAGGAGAGAAAAGCGCCTATAGGGTCTTATCCAGTGATAATTATAGTGCTTTGAAGAAAACACTATAATGTAATCCAAACGCTGCTAACTTATTCTTCTTTTTCTTCTTCTTCTTATTATAGTGGTTTGAAAAAACCACTATATTGTAATCCGAACGCTGCTAACTTATTCTTTTTCTTCTTATTATTATTCAGTTGATTTCCGCAATTAATGCGGCACGAACCGCTACACGCACAGACTCTGTTGAGGTGTCGTTTCGAAGCCAGCGTCCATGAGAGGTGTGCACTGCTAAGTATTTTTCGTGTCAATCGGATTTGTAGTTTTTGCGCAATTTGCGTTTGAAAATTTTTTTTCCCATCATTGGAATGCACTGTCTCCAATGCTTTTCAATGGGAAGGTAAAACATGAACTGAGGCGATTCAAATGGCAGTTAAGCTCATTGATAAGCGCAGGCAGACCCAGTTACTATGCCAACGCCTACGAAGGTCACATGACGCCCCCAGGACACAGATTCTGGCACATAATATCAGCTCTTAAAGCAAAACCCAGAGCACAAACGCAAATCTAGCTTCATCACATGACGCATGCCCCTGAGAGAGAATGTGCGCCAAAGTGGATTTAGAAGCCCAGTGAGCCAAACGAGCTCTTAAAGGGCCGGCGCGCCTAAGTGATTCTTAAAGGGCCGCCGCACCAAACCGAGTCTTAAAGGGCCAAATCGAAAGCTGCGTGACCCCAGGCTCCAAATCGGAGGCTGATCGACCCTGGCCTACAAAAAGGAGGCTGAGCCACCCTGGCCTCCAAATCGGTCCCAGAGTGGCCCCGTCGACCAAATCGGACCCAGAGTGGCCCCGCCCACCAAACTGGACCCAGAGGGGCTGCGCCCACAAAATCAGACCCTAAGGGGTCCCGCCCACAAAATCGGACCATGAGGAGCCCCGACCACAAAATGAGACCCGGAGGGGCCCCGGCCACAAAATCGGACCCTGAGGGGACCCAACCACAAAATCGGACCCTGAGGGGCCCCACCCACAAAATCGGACCCTGAGGGGTTCCGGCCACAAAATCGAACCCTGAGGGGCCCTGGCCACAAAATCGGACCCTGAGGGGCCCCAACCACCAAATCAGACCCTGAGGGGCCCCGGCCACAAAATCGGACCCTGAGGGGCCCCACCCACCAAATCGGACCCTGAGGGGCCCCGGCCACCAAATCGGACCCTGAGGGGCCCCACCCACAAAATCAGGCCCTGAGGGGCCCCACCCACAAAATCGGACCCTGAGGCCAAAGTGGCCCCTGAGAGGCACCCACAGTTAAAACGGATCCTGAGTTGAAAGTCTTGCAGGGGCAGCAGGCAAGTCTCTCTTAAAGGGGCAGCCCGGGCACCATTTCAAACCACTATCTGTACTTCCTTCAGGAAATACACATCTAGTTATTAAGTTGATTTCCACAATTAATGCGGCCTGAACCGCTACACGCATAGACTCCGTTGAGGTGTCGTTTCGAAGCCAGCGCCCATGAGAGGTGTGCTAAGTATTTTTCGTGTCGATCGGATTTGTAGTTTTTGCGCAATTTGCATTCGAAATTTTTTTTTCCCGTCATTGGAATGCACAGTCTCAATACTTTTCAATGGGAAACTTAAAACGTGCCCTGAGGCAATTCAAATGGCAGTTAAGCTCATTGATATGCGCAGTCAGACCCAGTTACTATGCCAACGCCTACGAACGTCACATGACACCTCCAGAACAGAGCTTCAGCCACATAATATCAGCTCTTAAAGCGAAACCCACAGCACAAATGCAAATCTAGCTTCATCACATGACGCATGCCAAAGTGGATTAAGAAGTCCAGTGAGCCACCCTGTCTCTAAAACAGTCGACACTCCAAAGTGATCCTTAAAGGGCCGGCGCACCAAAATGAATCTTAAAGGGCCAGCGCGCCAAATCGGAGGCTGAGCCACCCCGGCCTCCAAATTGGAGGCTGTTCGACCTTGGTCTCCAAATCGGACCTAGTGTGGCCCCGCTCAAAAAATCGGACCTTGAGGGGCTCCGCTCACCAAATCGGACCCAGAGTGGCCCCGCCCACCA
This sequence comes from Dendrobates tinctorius, assembly GCF_039654945.1. Taxonomy (NCBI): domain Eukaryota; kingdom Metazoa; phylum Chordata; class Amphibia; order Anura; family Dendrobatidae; genus Dendrobates; species Dendrobates tinctorius. The sequence continues at coordinate 6,469,575 of NW_027361680.1, read as the reverse complement.
AATCGGACCCACAGTAGCCTCGCCCACCAAATCGGTCCCCGAGTGGCCCCGCCCACCAAATAATCCCCTAAGTGGCTCCGCCCACCAAATCGCCCTACCGAGTGGCCCCACCCACCAAATAGGCCCCCGAGTGGCCCCGCCCACCAAATTGGTCCCCCGAGTGGCCCCGCCCACCAAATTGGCCCCCGAGTGGCCCCGCCCACCAAATTGGCCCCCGAGTGGCCCTGCCCACCAAATCGGCCCCCGAGTGGCCCCGCCCATCAAATCGGCCCCTGAGTGGCCACGCCCACCAAATTGCCCCTGAGTGGCCCCGCCCACCAAATCAGCCCCCCGAGTGGCCCCGCCCTACAAATTGGCTCCCGAGTGGCCCCGCCCTACAAATCGGCCTCAAGTGGCCCAGCCTACGAAATCGGCCCCCGAGTGGTTCCGCCCACCAAATCGGCCCCTGAGTGGCCCCGCCCACCAAACCGGGCCCCAAGTGGCCCCGCCCACCAAATTGGCCCACGAGTGGCCCCGCCCATCAAATCAGTCCCCCAGTGGCCCCAACAGTGAAAAAGGGACCTTGAGTTGAAAGTCTTGCAAGGGCAGCAGGCAAGTCTTTTAAAGGGGCAGCCCGGGCACCATTTCAAAGCACTATCTGTACTTCCTTCAGGAAATACACATCTAGTTCTTCTTCTTATTATTATAGTGGTTTGAAAAAAACACTATATTGTAATCCGAACGCTGCTAACTTCTTCTTATTATTATTAAGTTGATTTCCGCAATTAATGCAGCCCGAACTGCTGAGGTGTCGTTTCGAAGCCAGCATACACGAGAGGTGTGCTAAGTATTTTTCGAGTCGATCGGATTTGTAGTTTTTGCGCAATTTGCATTTGAAAATTTTTTTTCCCGTCATTGGAATGCACTGTCTCAATGCTTTTCAATGGGAAACTTAAAACGTGCCCTGAGGCGATTGAAATGGCAGTAATGCTCATTGATATGCGCAGGCACACCTAGTTACTTTGCCAATGCCTACGAACGTCACATGCCCCCCCCCAGGACAGAGCTTCTGCCACATAATATCAGCTCTTAAAGCGAAACCCACAGCACAAATGCAAATCTAGCTTCATCACATGAAGCATGCCCCTGAGAGAGAATGTGCGCAAAAGTGCGCCCCCGCCCACCAAATCGGACCCTGAGGGGGCCCGCCCACCAAATCGGACCCTTAGGGGCCCCGCCCACCAAATCAGACCCTTAGGGGCCCCGCCCACCAAATCGGACCCTGAAGGGCCCCGCCCACCAAATCGGACCCTGAGGGGCCCCGCCCACCAAATCGGACTGTGAGAGATCCCGCCCACCAAATCAGACCCTTAGGGGCCCCGCTCACCAAATCGGACCCTGAGGAGCTCCGCTCACCAAATCGGACCCTGAGGGGCCCTGCTCACCAAATTGAACTCTGAGGGGCCCCGCCCACCAAATCGGACCCTGAGGGGCCCCGCCCACCAAATCGGACTCTGAGAGATCCCGCCCACCAAATCAGACCCTGAGGGGCCCCGCTCACCAAATCGGACCCTGAGGGGCCCTGCTCACCAAACTGAACTCTGAGAGATCCCGCCCACCAAATCAGACCCTTAGGGGCCCCGCTCACCAAATCGGACCCTGAGGGGCCCTGCTCACCAAATTGAACTCTGAGGGGCCCCGCCCACCAAATCGGACCCTGAGGGGCCCCACCCACCAAATCGGACTCTGAGAGATCCCGCCCACCAAATCAGACCTTGAGGGGCCCCGCCCACCAAATCGGACTCAGAGATCCCGCCCACCAAATCGGACCCTGATGGGGCCCCGCCCACCAAATCGGACCCTGATGGGGCCCTGCCCACCAAATCAGACCCTGATGGGGCCCTGCCCACCAAATCGGACCCTGAAGGACCCCGCCCACCAAATCGGACCCTGAGGGGCCCCGCCCACCAAATCGGACTCTGAGAGATCCCGCCCACCAAATCAGACCCTGAGGGGCCCTGCCCACCAAATCAGACCCTGAGGGGCCCCGCCCACCAAATCAGACCCTGAGGGGCCCCGCCCAGCAAATTGGACCCTGATGGGGCCCTGCCCACCAAATTGAACTCTGAGGGGCCCCGCTCACCAAATTGAACTCTGAGGGGCCCCGCCCACCAAATCAGACCCTGAGGGGACCCGCCCACCAAATCGGACTCTGAGAGATCCCGCCCACCAAATCAGACCCTGAGGGACCCCGCTCACCAAATCGGACCCTGAGGGGCCCTGCTCACGAAATTGAACTCTGAGGGGCCTCGCCCACCAATTCAGACCCTGAGGGACCCCGCCCACCAAATCAAATCCTGAGGGGTCCCACCCACAAAATCAGACCCTGAGGGGCCTCACCCAACAAATCGGACTCTGAGAGATCCCGCCCACCAAATCAGACCATGAGGGGTCCAGTTCACAAAATCGGACCCTGAGGGGCCCCGATCACCAAATCGGACCCTGAGGGGCCCTGCGCACCAAATTGAACTCTGAGAGGCCCCGCTCACCAAATTGAACTCTGAGGGGCCCCGCCCATCAAATTGGACCCTGATGGGGCCCCGCCCACCAAATTGGACCCTGAGAGGCCCCGCCCACCAAATTGGACCCTTAGGGGCCTCGCCCACCAAATCGGACTCTGAGAGATCCCGCCCACCAAATCAGACCATGAGGGGCCCTGCTCACCAAATTGAACTCTGAGGGGCCCCGCCCACCAATTCAGACCCTGAGGGACCCCGCCCACCAAATCGAATCCTGAGGGGTCCCGCCCACAAAATCAGACCCTGAGGGGCCTCACCCAACAAATCGGACTCTGAGAGATCCCGCCCACCAAATCAGACCATGAGGGGTCCCGTTCACCAAATCGGACCCTGAGGGGCCCCGATCACCAAATCGGACCCTGAGGGGCCCTGCGCACCAAATTGAACTCTGAGGGGCCCCGCTCACCAAATTGAACTCTGAGGAGCCCCGCTCATCAAATTGGACCCTGAGGGGCCCCCCCACCAAATCGGACCCTTAGGGGCCTCGCCCACCAAATCGGACTCTGAGAGATCCCGCCCACCAAATCAGACCATGAGGGGCCCCGCTCACCAAATCGGACCCTGAGGGGCCCTGCTCACGAAATTGAACTCTGAGGGGCCTCGCCCACCAATTCAGACCCTGAGGGACCCCGCCCACCAAATCGAATCCTGAGGGGTCCCACCCACAAAATCAGACCCTGAGGGGCCTCACCCAACAAATCGGACTCTGAGAGATCCCGCCCACCAAATCAGACCATGAGGGGTCCAGTTCACAAAATCGGACCCTGAGGGGCCCCGATCACCAAATCGGACCCTGAGGGGCCCTGCGCACCAAATTGAACTCTGAGGGGCCCCGCCCATCAAATTGGACCCTGATGGGGCCCCGCCCACCAAATTGGACCCTGAGAGGCCCCGCCCACCAAATCGGACCCTTAGGGGCCTCGCCCACCAAATCGGACTCTGAGAGATCCCGCCCACCAAATCAGACCATGAGGGGCCCTGCTCACCAAATTGAACTCTGAGGGGCCCCGCCCACCAATTCAGACCCTGAGGGACCCCGCCCACCAAATCGACTCCTGAGGGGTCCCGCCCACAAAATCAGACCCTGAGGGGCCTCACCCAACAAATCGGACTCTGAGAGATCCCGCCCACCAAATCAGAACATGAGGGGTCCCGTTCACCAAATCGGACCCTGAGGGGCCCCGATCACCAAATCGGACCCTGAGGGGCCCTGCGCACCAAATTGAACTCTGAGGGGCCCCGCTCACCAAATTGAACTCTGAGGAGCCCCGCTCATCAAATTGGACCCTGAGTGGCCCCCCCACCAAATCGGAACCTGAGGAGCCCCGCTCACCAAATCGGACTCTGAGAGATCCCGCCCACCAAATCAGACCCTGAGGGGGCCTGATCAACAAGGCGGATCCTGAGGGGCCCCGATCACCAAATCGGACCCTGAGGGGCCCTGCCCACCAAATCAGACCCTGAGCGGCCCCGCCCACCAAATCGGATTCTGAAAGGCCCCAACCACAAAATCGAGCCCAGAGTGGCCCAACCCACCAAATAGGACCGTGAGGGGCCCCACCCACAAGATCGGACCCTGAGGGGCTGCTGTCACAAAATCGGACCCTGAGGTGCCCGGCCACAAAATCGGACCCTGAGGGGCTCCGACCACAAAATCAGACCCTTAGGGGCCCCACCCACAAAATCAGACCCTGAGGGGCCCCGCCCACCAAATCAGACCCAGAATGGCCCCCGCCCACCAAATCGGACCCTGAGGGGCCTCGCCCACCAAATCAGACCCTGAGGGGCCCCGCCCACCAAATCGGACCCTGAGGGGCCCCGCTCACCAAATCGGACCCTGAGGGGCTCCGTTCACCAAAATGAAATCTGAGAGGCCCCGCTCAGCAAATCGGACCCTGAGGGGTCCGCCCACCAAATCGGATTCTGAAAGGCCCCAACCACAAAATCGGACCCTGAGGGGCCCCAGACACAAAACCGGACCCTGAGGGGCCCCGGACATAAAATCGGACCCTGAAGGGCTCCACCCACAAAATCGGACTCTGAGGGGCCCCAACCACAAAATCTGACCCTGAAGGGCACCGCCCACCAAATCTGACCCTGAGGGGCCCCGCCCACCAAATCGGACCTTGAGGAGCTCCGCCCACCAAATCGGACTCTGAGAGATCCCGCCCAGCAAATCAGACCCTGAGGGGCCCCGCTCACCAAATCGGACCCTGAGGGGCCCGGCTCACCAAATCAGACCCTGAGGGGCCCTGCTCACCAAATTGAACTCTGAGGGGCCCCACCCACCAAATCAGACCCTGACGGGACCTGCCCACCAAATCAGACCATGAGGGGCCCCGTTCTCCAAATCGGACCCTGAGGGGCCCCGATCACCAAATCGGACCCTGAGGGGCCCTGCTCACCAAATTGAACTCTGAGGGGCCCCGCTCACCAAATTGATCTCTGAAAGGCCCCGCCCACCAAATCAGACCCTGAGGGGCCCCGCCCTCCAAGTCAGACCCTGAGGGGCCCCGCCCACCAAATCAGACCCTGAGGGGCCCCACCCACTAAATTGGACCCTGATGGGGCCCCGCCCACCAAATTGGACCCTGAGGGGCCCTGCCCACCAAATCAGACCCTGAGGGGACCCGCCCACCAAATCGGACTCTGAGAGATCCCGCCCACCAAATCAGACCCTGAGGGGCCCCGCCCTCCAAGTCAGACCCTGAGGGGCCCCGCCCACCAAATCAGACCCTGAGGGGCCCCACCCACTAAATTGGACCCTGATGGGGCCCCGCCCACCAAATTGGACCCTGATGGGGCCCCGCCCACCAAATTGGACCCTGAGGGGCCCCGCCCACCAAATCGGACCCTGAGGGGCCCTGCCCACCAAATCGGACTCTGAGAGATCCCGCCCACCAAATCAGACCCTGAGCGGATCCGATCACCAAATCAGACCCTGAGGGGCCCCGCCCACCAAATCAGACCCTGAGGGGCCCCGCCCACCAAATCGGACCCTGAGGGGCCCCGCTCACCAAATGGAACTCTGAGGGGCCCCGCTCACCAAATGGGACCCTGAGTGACCCCGCCCACCAAATCAGACTTGAGGGGCCCCACCCACCAAATTGGACCCTGAAGGGCCCCGCCCACCAAATCGGACCCTGAAGGGCCCGGCCACCAAATCGGACCCTGAGGGGCCCCGCCCACCAAATCAGACCCTTAGGGGCCCCACCCACCAAATCGGCCCCCGAGTGGCCCCGCCCACCAAATTGACCCCCGAGTGGCCCCGCCCACCAAATAGATCCCCCGAGTGACCCCTCCCACCAAACTGGACCCTGAGAAGCGCCGCCCACCATATTGGCCCCCGAGTGGCCCAGCCCACCAAATTGGCCCCCGAGTGGCCCAGCCCACCAAATTGGCCCCCGAGTGGCCCCGCCCACCAAATAGGCCCCCGAGTGGCCCCCACAGTTAAAACGGATCCTGAGTTGAAAGTCTTGCAGGGGCAGCAGGCAAGTCTTTTTTAAAGGGGCAGCCCGGGCACCATTTCAAAGCACTATCTGTACTTCCTTCAGGAAATACTTATCTAGTTATAGTGGTTTGAAAAAACCACTATATTGTAATCCGAACGCTGCTAACTTATTCTTCTTATTATAGTGGTTTGAAAAAACCACTATATTGTAATCCGAACGCTGCTAACTTCTTCTTCTTCTTCTTATTATTCAGTTGATTTCCGCAATTAATGTGGCCCGAACCGCTACACGCACAGACTCCGTTGAGGTGTCGTTTCGAGGCCAGCGTCCATGAGAGGTGTGCTAAGTATTTTTCGTGTCGATCGGATTTGTAGTTTTTGCGCAATTTGCGTTTGAAAATTTTTTTTCCCGTCATTGGAATGCACTATCTCCAATGCTTTTCAATGGGAAGCTTAAAACATGCTCAGAGGCGATTGAAATGGCAGTTGAGCTCATTGATATGCGCAGGCACACCCAGTTACTATGCCAATGCCTACGAACATCACATGACGCCCCGAGGAGAGAGCTTCTGCCACATAATATCAGCTCTTAAAGCAAAACCCACAGCACAAATGCAAATCTAGCTTCATCACATGACGCATGCCCCTGAGAGAAAATGTGTGCGCCAAAGTGGATTTAGAAGCCCAGTGAGCCACCCTGGCTCTTAAAGGGCCAACGCGCCAAAGTGATTCTTAAAGAGCCGGCGCACCAAAATGAGTCTTAAAGGGCCGGCGCGCCAAATCGAAAGCTGAGTGACCCAAGGCTCCAAATGGGAGGCTGATAGACCCTGGCCTACAAAAAGGAGGCTGAGCAACCCTGGCATCCAAATTGGACCCAGAGTGTTCCCGCCCACCAAATCGGACCCAGAGTGGCCCCGCCCACCAAATCGGACCCAGAGTGGCCCCGCCCACCAAATTGGACCCAGAGTGGCCCCGCCCACCAAATTGGACCCTGAGGGGCCCCACCCACAAAATCGGACCCTAAGGGGCCCCACCCACAAAATCGGACCCTGAGGGGATCCGGCCACAAAATCAGACCCTGAGGGGCCCCACTCACAAAATCGGACCCTGAGGGGCCCCACCCACAAAATCGGACCCTGAGGGGCCCCAACTACAAAATCAGACCCTGAGGGACCCCACCTACAAAATTGAACCCTGAGGGGCCCAACCCACAAAATCGGATCCTGAAAGGCCCCACCCACAAAATCGGATCATGAGGGGCCCCAACCACAAAATCGGACCCTGAGGGGCCCCACCCACAAAATTGGACCCTCAGGGGCCCCGGCCACAAAATCGGACCCTAAGGGACCCCGGCCACAAAATCAGATCCTGAGGGGCCCCAACCACAAAATCGGACCGAGAGGCTCCGGCCACAAAATCGGACCCTGAGGGGTCCCAACCACAAAATCGGACCCTGAGAAGCATTGGCCACAAAATCGGACCCTGAGGGGCCCCGGCCACAAAATCGGACCCTGAGCGGCCCAACCCACAAAATCAGACTGTGTTCCCGCCCACGAAATTGAACTCTGAGGGGCCCCACCCACCAAATCGGACCCAGAGTGGTCAGCCCACCAAATCAGACTTAGAGTGGCCCCGCTCACCAAATCGGACCCCGAGGGGCCCCGCTCACCAAATCGGACCCTGAGGGGCCCCACCCACCAAATCAGACCCCGAGGGGCCCCGCCCACCAAATCGGACCCCGAGGGGCTCCGCCCACCAAATCGGACCCCGAGGGATCCCGCCCACCAAATCGGACCCCGAGGGTCCCCGCCAACCAAATTGGACCCTGAGGGGCCCCGCCCACCAAATCGGACTCTGATAGATCCCGCCCACCAAATCAGACCCTGAGGGGCCCCGCTCACCAAATCAGACCCTGAGGGGCCACGCTCACCAAATCGGACCCTGAGGGGCCCCGCTCACCAAATCAGACCTGAGGGGCCCCACCCACCAAATCGGACCCTGAGGGGCCCCGGCCACAAAATTGGACCGAGGGGCCCCACCCACAAAATCGAACCCTGAGGGGCCCCGGCCACAAAATCGGACCCTGAGGGGCTTCACCCACAAAATCGGACCCTGAGGGGCCCCGGCCACAAGATTGGACCCTGAGGGGCCCCAACCACCAAATCAGACCCTGAGGGGCCCCAACCACAAAATCGGACCCTGAGGGGCCCCAACCACAAAATCAGACCCTGAGGGGCCCCGGCCACAAAATCGGACCCTGAGAGACCCAGGCCACAAAATCGAACCCAGAGGGGCCCCACCCACAAAATTGGACCCTGAGGGGCCCCGCCCACAAAATCGGACCCTGAGGGGCCCCGCTTTCAAAATCGGACCCTGAGGGGCCCCGGCCACCAAATCGGACCCTGAGGGGCCCCGCCAACCAAATTGGACTCCCACCCACAAAATCGGACCCTGAGGGCCCCAAACCACAAAATCAGACCCTAAGGGGCCCCGGCCACAAAATCGGACCCTGAGTAGACCCGGCCACAAAATCAGACCCTGAGGGGCCCCAACCACAAAATCAGACCCTGAGGGGCCCCGGCCACAAAATTGGACCCTGAGGGGCCCCACCCTCAAAATCGGATCCTGAGGGGCCCAACCAACAAAATCGGACCCTGAGGGGCCCCAGCCACAAAATCGGACCCTGACGGGCCCCATACACAAAATCAGACCCTGAAGGGCCCCGGCCACAAAATCGGAACCTGAGGGGCCCCGGCCACAAAATCGGACCCTGAGCGACCCAACCACAAAATCGGACCCTGAGGGGCCCCGGCCACAAAATCGGACCCTGAGGGGCCCCAGCCACAAAATCGGACCCTGAGGGGCCCCGGGCACAAAATCGGACCCTGAGGGGCGCCGGCCACGAAATCGGACCCTGAGGGGCCCCAACCACAAAATCAGACCCTGAGGGGCCCCGGCCACAAAATCGGACCCTGAGGGCCCCAACCACAAAACCGGACCCTGAGGGGCCCCAACAACAAAACCGGACCCTGAGGGGCCCCGGCCACAAAATCGGACCCTGAGAGACCCCGGCCACAAAATCGAACCCAGAGGGGCCCCACCCACAAAATTGGACCCTGAGGGGCCCCGCCCACCAACTCGGACCCTCAGGGGCACGCCAACAAAATCGGATCCTGAGTGGCCCTGCCGACCAAATCGGACTCTGAGGGGTCCCACCCACAAAATCGGACTCTGAGGGGTCCCACCCACAAAATCAGACCCTGAGGGCCCCCAACCACAAAATCGGACCCTGAGCGGCCCAACCATAAAATCGGACCCTGAGGGGCCCCGGCTACAAAATCGGACCTTGAGGGGCCCCAGCCACAAAATCGGACCCTGAGGGGCCCCGGCCACAAAATCGGACCCTGAGGGGCCCCAGCCACAAAATCGGACCCTGAGGGGCCCCGGCTACGAAATCGGACCCTGAGGGGCGCCGGCCACAAAACCGGACCCTGAGGGGCCCCAACCACAAAACCGGACCCTGAGGGGCCCCAACCACAAAATCGGACCCTGAGGGGTCCCAACCACAAAATCGGACCCTGAGGGGCCCCGGCCACAAAATCGGACCCTGAGAGACTCCGGCCACAAAATCGAACTCAGAGAGGCCCCACCCACAAAATTGGACCCTGAGGGGACCCGCCCACAAAATCGGACCCTGAGGGGCCCCGCCCTCAAAATCGGACCCTGAGGGGCCCCGCCCACCAAATCGGACCCTGAGGGGCCCCGCCAACCAAATTGGACTCCCACACACAAAATCGGACCCTGAGGGCCCCAAACCACAAAATCGGACCCTAAGGGGCCCCGGCCACAATATCGGACCCGGAGTAGACCCGGCCACAAAATCAGACCCTGAGGGGCCCCGGCCACAAAATTGGACCCTGAGGGGCCCCACCCTCAAAATCGGATCCTGAGGGGCCCAACCAACAAAATCGGACCCTGAGGGGACCCAGCCACAAAATCGGACCCTGAGGGGCCCCACCCACAAAATCGGACCCTGGGGGGCCCCGGCCACAAAATCGGAACCTGAGGGGCCCCGGCCACAAAATCGGACCCTGAGCGGCCCAACCACAAAATCGGACCCTGAGGGGCCCCGGCCACAAAATCGGACCCTGAGGGGCCCCAGCCACAAAATCGGACCCTGAGGGGCCCCGGCTACGAAATCGGACCCTGAGGGGCGCCGGACACGAAATCGGACCCTGAGGGGCCCCAACCACAAAATCAGACCCTGAGGGGCCCCGGCCACAAAATCGGACCCTGAGGGCCCCCAACCACAAAATCGGACCCTGAAGGGCCCCGACCACAAAATCGGACCCTAAGGGGCCCCGGCCACAAAATCGGACCCTGAGAGACCCCGGCCACAAAATCGAACCCAGAAGGGCCCCACCCACAAAATTGGACCCTGAGGGACCCCGCCCACCAACTCGGACCCTCAGGGGCCCGTCCACAAAATTGGACCCTGAGGGGCCCCGCCCTCAAAATCGGACCTTGAGAGGCCCTGCCAACCAAATCGGACTCTGAGGGGCCCCACCCACAAAATCGGACCCTAATGGGCCCCAACCACAAAATCGGACCCTGAGGGCCCCCAACCACAAAATCGGACCCTAAGGGGCCCCAACCACAAAATCGGACCCTGAGGGGCCCCGGCCACAAAATCGGACCCTGAGAGACCCCGGCCACAAAATCGAACCCAGAGGGGCCCCACCCACAAAATCGGACCCTGAGGGGCCCCGCCCACCAAATCGGACCCTGAGGGGCCCCGCCAACCAAATCGGACTCTGAGGGGCCCCACCAACAAAATCGGACCCTGAGGGGCCCCACCCTCAAAATCGGACCCTGAGGGGCCCAACCAACAAAATCGGACCCTGAGGGGCCCCAGCCACAAAATCGGGCCCTAAGGGGCCCCGGCCACAAAATCGGACCCTGAGGGGCCCCAGCCACAAAATCGGACCCTGAGGGGCCCCACCCACAAAATCGGACCCTGGGGGGCCCCGGCCACAAAATCGGAACCTGAGGGGCCCCGGCCACAAAATCGGACCCTGAGCGGCCCAACCACAAAATCGGACCCTGAGGGGCCCCGGCCACAAAATCGGACCCTGAGGGGCCCCAGCCACAAAATCGGACCCTGAGGGGCCCCGGCTACGAAATCGGACCCTGAGGGGCGCCGGACACGAAATCGGACCCTGAGGGGCCCCAACCACAAAATCAGACCCTGAGGGGCCCCGGCCACAAAATCGGACCCTGAGGGCCCCCAACCACAAAATCGGACCCTGAAGGGCCCCGACCACAAAATCGGACCCTAAGGGGCCCCGGCCACAAAATCGGACCCTGAGAGACCCCGGCCACAAAATCGAACCCAGAAGGGCCCCACCCACAAAATTGGACCCTGAGGGACCCCGCCCACCAACTCGGACCCTCAGGGGCCCGTCCACAAAATTGGACCCTGAGGGGCCCCGCCCTCAAAATCGGACCTTGAGAGGCCCTGCCAACCAAATCGGACTCTGAGGGGCCCCACCCACAAAATCGGACCCTAATGGGCCCCAACCACAAAATCGGACCCTGAGGGCCCCCAACCACAAAATCGGACCCTAAGGGGCCCCAACCACAAAATCGGACCCTGAGGGGCCCCGGCCACAAAATCGGACCCTGAGAGACCCCGGCCACAAAATCGAACCCAGAGGGGCCCCACCCACAAAATCGGACCCTGAGGGGCCCCGCCCACCAAATCGGACCCTGAGGGGCCCCGCCAACCAAATCGGACTCTGAGGGGCCCCACCAACAAAATCGGACCCTGAGGGGCCCCACCCTCAAAATCGGACCCTGAGGGGCCCAACCAACAAAATCGGACCCTGAGGGGCCCCAGCCACAAAATCGGGCCCTAAGGGGCCCCGGCCACAAAATCGGACCCTGAGGGGCCCCAGCCACAAAATCGGACCCTGAGGGGCCCCACCCACAAAATCGGACCCTGGGGGGCCCCGGCCACAAAATCGGAACCTGAGGGGCCCCGGCCACAAAATCGGACCCTGAGCGGCCCAACCACAAAATCGGACCCTGAGGGGCCCCGGCCACAAAATCGGACCCTGAGGGGCCCCAGCCACAAAATCGGACCCTGAGGGGCCCCGGCTACGAAATCGGACCCTGAGGGGCGCCGGACACGAAATCGGACCCTGAGGGGCCCCAACCACAAAATCAGACCCTGAGGGGCCCCGGCCACAAAATCGGACCCTGAGGGCCCCCAACCACAAAATCGGACCCTGAAGGGCCCCGACCACAAAATCGGACCCTGAGGGGCCCCGGCCACAAAATCGGACCCTGAGAGACCCCGGCCACAAAATCGAACCCAGAAGGGCCCCACCCACAAAATTGGACCCTGAGGGACCCCGCCCACCAACTCGGACCCTCAGGGGCCCGTCCACAAAATTGGACCCTGAGGGGCCCCGCCCTCAAAATCGGACCCTGAGAGGCCCTGCCAACCAAATCGGACTCTGAGGGGCCCCACCCACAAAATCGGACCCTAATGGGCCCCAACCACAAAATCGGACCCTGAGGGCCCCCAACCACAAAATCGGACCCTAAGGGGCCCCAACCACAAAATCGGACCCTGAGGGGCCCCGGCCACAAAATCGGACCCTGAGAGACCCCGGCCACAAAATCGAACCCAGAGGGGCCCCACCCACAAAATCGGACCCTGAGGGGCCCCGCCCACCAAATCGGACCCTGAGGGGCCCCGCCAACCAAATCGGACTCTGAGGGGCCCCACCAACAAAATCGGACCCTGAGGGGCCCCACCCTCAAAATCGGACCCTGAGGGGCCCAACCAACAAAATCGGACCCTGAGGGGCCCCAGCCACAAAATCGGGCCCTAAGGGGCCCCGGCCACAAAATCGGACCCTGAGGGGCCCCGGCCACAAAATCGGACCCTGAGGGGCCCCACCCACAAAATTAGACCCTGAGGGGCCCCAGCCATAAAATCAGACCCTGAGGGGCCCCGGCCACAAAATCGTACCCTGAAGGGCCCCACCCACAAAATCAGACCATGATGGGCCCCACCCACAAAATCGGACCCTGAGGAGCCCCACTCATAAAATCGGACCCTGAGGGGCCCTGGCCATAAAATCAGATCCTGATGGGCCCCAGCCACAAAATCATACCCTGAGGGGCCCCACCCACAAAATTGGACCCTGAGGGGCCCCACCCAAAAAATCGGACCCTGAGAGGCCCCACCCATAAAATCGGACTCTGAGGGGACCCACCCACAAAAGCGGACCCTGAGGGGCCACACCCACAAAATCGGACCCTGAGAGGCCACACCCACAAAATCAGACCCTGAGGGGCCCCACCCACTAAATTGGACCCTGAGGAATCCCAGCCACTAATTCAAATCCTGAGGAGCCCAGGCCACCGAATCGGATCCTGAGGGACCCCACCCACCAAATCAGACCCTGAGGCCAAAGTGGCCCCTGAGAGGCACCCACATTTAAAACGGATCCTGAGTTGAAAGTCTTGCAGGGGCAGCAGCCAAGTCTCTCTTAAAGGGGCAGCCAAGCACCATTTCAAACCACTATCTGTACTTCCTTCAGGAAATACACATCTAGTATTATTATAGTGGTTTGAAAAAACCACTATATTGTAATCCGAACGCTGCTAACTTCTTCTTCTTATTATTATTAAGTTGATTTCCGCAATTAATGCGGCCCGAACCGCTACACGCACAGACTCCGTTGAGGTGTCGTTTCGAAGCCAGCGTCCATGAGAGGTGTGCTAAGTACTTTTCGTGTCGATCGGATTTGTAGTTTTTGCGCAATTTGCGTTTGAAAATTTTTTTTCCCGTCATTGGAATGCACTGTCTCAATGCATTTGAATGGGGAAATTTTGCCATAGACAAAACGTGCCCTGAGGCGATTGAAATGGCAGTTGAGCTCATTGATAAGCGCAGGCACACCCAGTTACTATGCCAACGCCTACGAACGTCACATGACGCCCCAAGGACAGAGCTTCTGCCACATAATATCAGCTCTTAAAGCAAAACCCACAGCACAAATGCAAATCTAGCTTCATCACATGACGCATGCCTCTGAGAGAGAATGTGCGCCAAAGTGGATTTAGAAGCCCAGTGAGCCAAACTGGCTCTTAAAGGGCCGAAGCGCCAAAGTGATTCTTAAAGAGCCGGCGCACCGAAATGAGTCTTAAAGGGCCAATGCGCCAAATCGAAAGCTGAGTGACCCCAGGCTCCAAATCGGAGGCTGAGCCACCCTGGCCTCCAAATCGGACCCAGAGTGGCCCCGAACACCAAAAACGGACCCAGAGTGGAACAGCTCACCAAATCGGACACTGAGGGGCCCCGCCCACCAAATCAGACTCAGAGTGGCCCCACCCACCAAATCGGACCCAGAAGGGCCCTGCCCACCAAATCGGACCCTGAGGAACTCCGTCCACCAAATCGGACCCAGAGGGCCCCGCCCACCAATTCGGACTCTGAGGGGCCCCGCCCACCAAATCGGACCCTGAGGGGCCCCGGCCACAAAATAGGAACCTGAGGGGCCCCGGCCACAAAATCGGACCCTGAGCGGCCCAACGACAAAATAGGACCCTGAGGGGCCCCGGCCACAAAATCGGATCCTGAGGGGCCCCAGCCACAAAATCGGACCCTGAGGGGCCCCAACCACAAAATCAGACCCTGAGGGGCCCCGGCCTCAAAACCGGACCCTGAGAGGCCCTGCCGACCAAATCGGACTCTGAGGGGCCCCACCCACAAAATCGGACCCTAAGGGGCCACAACCACAAAATCGGACCCTGAGGGCCCCCAACCACAAAATTGGACCCTTAGGGGCCCCGGCCACAAAATAGGACCCTGAGAGACCCCGGCCACAAAATCGAACCCAGAGGGGCCCCACCCACAAAATTGGACCCTGGGGGCCCCGCCCACCAAATCGGACCATGAGGGTCCCCGCCCACAAAATTGGACCCTGAGGGGCCCCACCCTCAAGATCAGACCCTGAGGGGCCCCGCCCACCAAATCGGACCCTGAGGGGCCCCGCCAACCAAATCGGACTCTGAGGGGCCCCACCAACAAAATCGGACCCTGAGGGGCCCCACCCTCAAAATCGGACCCTGAGGGGCCCAACCAACAAAATCGGACCCTGAGGGGCCCCAGCCACAAAATCGGGCCCTGAGGGGCACCGGCCACAAAATCGGACCCTGAGGGGCCCCGGCCACAAAATCGGACCCTGAGGGGCCCCACCCACAAAATTAGACCCTGAGGGGTCCGGCCATAAAATCAGACCCTGTGGGGCCCCGGCCACAAAATCGTACCCTGAAGGGCCCCACCCACAAATTCAGACCATGAGGGGCCCCACCCACAAAATCGGACCCTGAGGAGCCCCACTCATAAAATCGGACCCTGAGGGGCCCTGGCCATAAAATCAGACCCTGAGGGGCCCCGGCCACAAAATCGTACCCTGAGGGGCCCCACCCAAAAAATCGGACCCTGAGGGGCCCCACCCATAAAATCGGACTCTGAGGGGACCCACCCACAAAAGCGGACCCTGAGGGGCCACACCCACAAAATCGGACCCTGAGAGGCCACACCCACAAAATCAGACCCTGAGGGGCCCCACCCACTAAATTGGACCCTGAGGAATCCCAGCCACTAATTCAAATCCTGAGGAGACCAGGCCACCGAATCGGATCCTGAGGGACCCCACCCACCAAATCAGACCCTGAGGCCAAAGTGGCCCCTGAGAGGCACCCACATTTAAAACGGATCCTGAGTTGAAAGTCTTGCAGGGGCAGCAGCCAAGTCTCTCTTAAAGGAGCAGCCCAGGCACCATTTCAAACCACTATCTGTACTTCCTTCAGGAAATACACATCTAGTATTATTATAGTGGTTTGAAAAAACCGCTATATTGTAATCCGAACGCTGCTAACTTATTCTTCTTCTTATTATTATTATTAAGTTGATTTCCGCAATTAATGCGGCCCGAACCGCTACACGCACAGACTCCGTTGAGGTGTCGTTTCGAAGCCAGCTTCCATGAGAGGTGTGCTAAGTATTTTTCGTGTTGATCGGATTTGTAGTTTTTGCGCAATTTGCGTTTGAAAATTTTTTTTCCCATCATTGGAATGCACTGTCTCAATGCATTTGAATGGGGAAATTTTGCCATAGACAAAACGTGCCCTGAGGCGATTGAAATGGCAGTTGAGCTCATTGATATGCGCAGGCACACCCAGTTACTATGCCAACGCCTACGAACGTCACATGACGCCCCAAGGACAGAGCTTCTGCCACATAATATCAGCTCTTAAAGCAAAACCCACAGCACAAATGCAAATCTAGCTTCATCACATGACGCATGCCTCTGAGAGAGAATGTGCGCCAAAGTTGATTTAGAAGCCCAGTGAACCAAACTGGCTCTTAAAGGGCCGAAGCGCCAAAGTGATTCTTAAAGAGCCGGCGCACCGAAATGAGTCTTAAAGGGCCAATGCGCCAAATCGAAAGCTGAGTGACCCCAGGCTCCAAATCGGAGGCTGAGCCACCCTGGCCTCCAAATCGGACCCAGAGTGGCCCCGCCCACCAAAAACGGACCCAGAGTGGCACAGCTCACCAAATCGGACACTGAGGGGCCCCGCCCACCAAATCAGACTCAGAGTGGCCCCACCCACCAAATCGGACCCTGAAGGGCCCCGCCCACCAAATCGGACCCAGAAGGGCCCTGCCCACCAAATCGGACCCTGAGGAACTCCGTCCACCAAATCGGACCCAGAGGGCCCCGCCCACCAATTCGGACTCTGAGGGGCCCCGCCCACCAAATCGGACCCTGAGGGGCCCCGCCCATAAAATCGGACCCTGAGGGGCCCCACCCACAAAATCGGACCCTGAGGGGCCGCGCCCATCAAATTAAACCCTGAGGGGCCCCACCCTCAAAATCGGACCCTGAGGGACCCCACCCACAAAATCGGACCCTGATTGGGCCCCACCCACAAATCCAGACCCTGAGGGGCCCTGGCCATAAAATCGGACCCTGAGAGACCCCGGCCACAAAATCGGACCCTGAGGGGCCCCAACCACAAAATCAGACCCTGAGGGGCCCCGGTCACAAAATCGGACCCTGAGGGGCCCCACCCACAAAATCAGACCCTGAGGGATCCCAGCCACAAAATCAGACCCTGAGGGGCCCCAGCCACAAAATCAGACCCTGAGGGGCCCCACCCACAAAATCAGACCCTGAGGGAACCCCAGCCACAAAATCAGACCCTGAGGGGCCCCAGCCACAAAATCGGAACCTGAGGGGCCCCACCCACAAAATCAGACCCTGAGGGGCCCCACCCACAAAATCGGACCCTGAGGGACCCCACTCTCAAAATCGGTCCCTGAGGGGCCCTGGCCACAAAATCGGACCCTGAGGGGCCCCGGCCACAAAATCGGACCCTGAGGGGCCCCGGCCACACAATCGGACCCTGAGGGGCTCCGGCCACAAAATCGGACCCTGAGGGGCCCCACCCGCAAAATCGGACCTTGAGGGGCCCCACCCGCAAAATCGGACCCTGAAGGGCCCCGGTCACAAAATCGGACCCTGAGGGGCCCCGGCCACAAAATCGGACCCTGAGGGGCCCGGCCACAAAATCGGACCCTGAGGGGCCCCACCCACAAAATCGGACCATAAGGTGCCCCATCCACAAAATCGGACCCTGAGGGGCCCCACCCACAAAATCAGACCATGAGGAGCCCCACCCACAAAACTGGACCCTGAGGCATCCCGGCTACCAATACAAGCCCTGAGGAGTCCAGGCCACCGAATCAGATCCTGAGGGGCCCCACCCACCAAATCAGACCCTGAGGCCAAAGTGGCCCCTGAGAGGCACCCACAAAATCAGACCCTGAGGGAACCCCAGCCACAAAATCAGACCCTGAGGGGCCCCAGCCACAAAATCGGACCCTGAGGGGCCCCACCCACAAAATCAGACCCTGAGGGGCCCCACCCACAAAATCGGACCCTGAAGGGCCCCGGTCACAAAATCGGACCCAGAGGGGCCCCGGCCACAAAATCGGACCCTGAGGGGCCCGGCCACAAAATCGGACCCTGAGGGGTGCCACCCACAAAATCGGACCATAAGGTGCCCCACCCACAAAATCGGACCATAAGGTGCCCCACGAACAAAATCGGACCCTGAGGGGCCCCACCCACAAAATCAGACCATGAGGGGCCCCACCCACAAAACTGGACCCTGAGGCATCCCGGCTACCAATACAAGCCCTGAGGAGTCCAGGCCACCGAATCAGATCCTGAGGGGCCCCACCCACCAAATCAGACCCTGAGGCCAAAGTGGCCCCTGAGAGGCACCCACAGTTAAAACGGACCCTGACTTGAAAGTCTTGCAGGGGCAGCAGGCAATTCTCTATTAAAGGGGCAGCCCGGGCACCATTTCAAACCACTATCTGTACTTCCTTCAGGAAATACACATCTAGTTATAGTGGTTTGAAAAAACCACTATATTGTAATCCGAACGCTGTTAACTTATTTTTCTTATTATTATAGTGGTTTGAAAAACCACTATATTGTAATCCGAACGCTGCTAACTTATTCTTCTTCTTGTTATTATTAAGTTGATTTCCGCAATTAATACAGCCCGAACCGCTCCGTTGAGGTGTCATTTCGAAGCCAGCGCCCATGAGAGGTGTGCTAAGTATTTTTCGTGTCGATCAGATTTGTAGTTTTTGCGCAATTTGCGTTCGAAAATTTTTTTTCCCGTCATTGGAATGCACTGTCTCCAATGCATTTGAATGGGGAAATGGCAAAACATGCCCTGAGGCGATTGAAATGGCAGTTGAGCTCATTGATATGCGCAGGCAGAACCAGTTACTATGCCAACGCCTACGAACGTCACATGACATCTCCAGAACAGAGCTTCTGCCACATAATATCAGCTCTTAAAGCGAAACCCACAGCACAAATGCAAATCTAGCTTCATCACATGACACATGCCCCTGAGAGAGAATGTGTGCCAAAGTGTATTTAGAAGCCCAGTGAGCCAAACTGGCTCTTAAAGGGCCGAAGTGCAAAAGTGGCCGAAATGAGTCTTAAAGGGCTAACACGCCAAATCGAAAGCTGAGTGACCACAGGCTCCAAATGGGAGGCTGATCGACCCCCCGGCCTCCAAATCGGAGGCTGAGCCACCCCGGCCTCCAAATTGGAGGTTGAGCCACCCCGGACTCCAAATCGGAGGCTGAGCCACCCCGGCCTCCAGATCGGAGGCTGAGCCACCCCGACCTCCAAATTGGAGGCTGAGCCACCCCGGCCTCCAAATCGGAGGGTGATTGACCCCGGCCTTCAAATCGGAGGCTGATTGACCCCGGCCTCCAAATCGGAGGCTGAGCCACCCCGGCCTCCAAATCGGAGGCTGAGCCACCCCGGCCTCCAAATCGGAGGCTGAGCCACCCCGGCCTCCAAATCGGAGGCTGAGCCACCCCGACCTCCAAATCGGAGGCTGAGCCACCCCGGCCTTCAAATCGGATGCTGAGCGACCCCGGCCTCCAAATCGGAGGCTGAGCCACCCCGGCCTCCAAATCGGAGGCTGAGCCACCCCGGCCTCCAAATCGGAGGCTAAGCCACCCCGGCCTCCAAATCGGAGGCTGATCGACCCCGGCCTCCAAATCGGAGGCTGATCGACCCCGGCCTCCAAATCGGAGGGTGATTGACCCCGGCCTTCAAATCGGAGGCTGATTGACCCCAGCCTCCAAATCGGAGGCTGAGCCACCCCGGCCTCCAAATCGGAGGCTGAGCCACCCCGGCCTCCAAATCGGAGGCTGAGCCACCCCGGCCTTCAAATCGGATGCTGAGCGACCCCGGCCTCCAAATCGGAGGCTGAGCCACCCCGGCCTCCAAATCGGAGGCTGAGCCACCCCGGCCTCCAAATCGGAGGCTAAGCCACCCCGGCCTCCAAATCGGAGGCTGATCGACCCCGGCCTCCAAATCGGAGGCTGATCGACCCCGGCCTCCAAATCGGAGGCTGATCGACCCCGGCCTCCAAATGGGAGGCTGATCGACCCCGGCCTCCAAATGGGAGGCTGATCGACCCCGGCCTCCAAATGGGAGGCTGATCGACCCCGGCCTCAAAATGGGAGGCTGATCGACCCCGGCCTCCAAATGGGAGGCTGAGCCACCCTGGCCTCCAAATGGGAGGCTGAGCCACCCCGGCCTCCAAATGGGAGGCTGAGCCACCCCGGCCTCCAAATGGGAGGCTGAGCCACCCCGGCCTCCAAATCGGAGGCTGATCGACCCCGGCCTCCAAATCGGAGGCTGAGCCACCCCGGCCTCCAAATGGGAGGCTGATCGACCCCGGCCTCCAAATCGGAGGCTGAGCCACCCCGGCCTCCAAATCGGAGGCTGAGCCTCCCCGGCCTCCAAATCGGAGGCTGAGCCACCCCGGCTTTCAAATCGGATGCTGAGCGACCCCGGCCTTCAAATCGGAGGCTGATCGACCCCGGCCTCCAAATCGGAGGCTGATCCACCCCTGCCTCCAAATCGGAGGCTGAGCCACCCCTGCCTCCAAATCGGAGGCTGATCGACCCCGGCCTCCAAATGGGAGGCTGATCGACCCCGGCCTCCAAATGGGAGGCTGATCGACCCCGGCCTCCAAATGGGAGGCTGATCGACCCCGGCCTCCAAATGGGAGGCTGAGCCACCCCGGCCTCCAAATCGGAGGCTGATCGACCCCGGCCTCCAAATCGGAGACTGATCGACCCCGGCCTCCAAATCGGAGGCTGATCGACCCCGGCCTCCAAATCGGAGGCTGAGCCACCCCGGCCTCCAAATCGGAGGCTGAGCTACCCCGGCCTCCAAATCGGAGGCTGATCGACCCCGGCCTCCAAATCGGAGGCTGATCGACCCCGGCCTCCAAATCGGAGGCTGATCGACCCCGGCCTCCAAATCGGAGGCTGAGCCACCCCGGCCTCCAAATCGGAGGCTGAGCCACCCCGGCCTCCAAATCGGAGGCTCTTTGACCTCGGCCTCCAAATCGGAAGCTCATCGACCCCAGCCTCCAAATCTTACCCAGAGTGGCCCCGCCCACCAAATCTTACCGAGTGGCCCCGCCCACCAAATCGGACCCAGAGAGGCCCTGCCCACCAAACCGGACCCTGAGGGGCCCCGCCCACCAAATCGGACCCTGTGGGGCCCCGCCCACTAAATCGGACCCAGAGTGGTCCCGCCAACCAAATCGGACCCAGAGTGGCCCCGCCGACCAAATCGGACCCAGAGGGTCTCCGCCCACAAAATCAGACCCTAAGGGGCCCAACCCACCAAATCTGACCCTGAGGGGCCCCAACCACAAAATCGGACCCTGATTGGTCCCAACCACAAAATCAGACCCTGAGGGGCCCCGGCCACAAAATCGGACCCTGAGGGGCCCCGGACACAAAATCGGACCCTGAGGGGCCCTGGCCACAAAATCGGACCCTGAGGGGCCCAACCCACATAATCGGACCCTGAGGGGCCACGGCCAGAAAATCGGACCCTGAGGGGATCCGGCCACAAAATCAGACCCTGAGGGGCCCCGGCCACAAAATCGGACCCAGAGGGGCCCCACTCACAAAATCGGAACCTGAGGGGCCCCACCCACAAAATCGGACCCTGAGGGGCCCCACCCACAAAATCAGACCCTGAGGGCCCCGGTCACAAAATTGGATCCTGAGGGGCCTCAACCACAAAATCGATCCCTGAGGGGCCCCAACCACAAAATCGGACCCTGAGGGGCCCCACCCACAAAACTGGACCCTGAGGGGCCCCACCCACAAAATTGGACCCTGAGGGGCCCCAACCACAAAATCAGACCCTGAGGGGCCCCGGCCACAACATCGGACCCTGAGGGGCCCCACTCACAAAATCGGACCCTGAGGGGCCCCAACCACAAAATCGGACCCTGAGGGGCCCCAACCACAAAATCGGACCCTGAGGGGCCCCAGCCACAAAATCGGACCCTGAGGGGCCCCGGCCACAAAATCGGACCCTCACGGGCCCCGGCCACAAAATCGGACCCTGAGGGGCCCCAGCCACAAAATCGGACCCTAAGGGGCCCCACCCACAAAATCAGACCCTGAGGGGGCCGGTCACAAAATCGATCCCTGAGGGGCCCCAACCACAAAATCGATCCCTGAGGGGCCCCAACCACAAAATCGGACCCTGAGGGGCCCCACCGACAAAATTGGACCCTGAGGGGCCCCACCGACAAAATTGGACCCTGAGGGGCCCCACCCACAAAATTGGACCCTGAGGGGCCCCGGCCAAAAAATTGGACAGAGGGGCCCCACCCACAAAATTGGACCCTGAGGGGCCCCGGCCACAAAATCGGACCCTGAGGGGCCCCACCCACAAAATCGGACCCTGAGGGGATCCGGCCACAAAATCAGACCCTGAGGGGCCCCGGCCACAACATCGGACCCTGAGGGGCCCCACTCACAAAATCGGACCCTGAGGGGCCCCAACCACAAAATCGGACCCTGAGGGGCCCCAACCACAAAATCGGACCCTGAGGGGATCCGGCCACAAAATCAGACCCTGAGTGGCCCCGGCTACAACATCGGACCCTGAGGGGCCCCACTCACAAAATCGGACCCTGAGGGGCCCCGGCAACAACATCGGACCCAGAGGGGCCCCACTCACAAAATCGGACCCTGAGGGGCCCCAACCACAAAATCGGACCCTGAGGGGCCCCGCCTACAAAATTGAACCCTGAGGGGCCCCAACCACAAAATCGGATCCTGAGGGGCCCCACCCACAAAATCGGATCCTGAGGGCCCCGGTCACAAAATTGGATCCTGAGGGGCCCCAACCACAAAATCGATCCCTAAGGGGCCCCAACCACAAAATCGGACCCTGAGGGGCCCCACCGACAAAATTGGACCTTGAGGGGCCCCACCCACAAAATTGGACCCTGAGGGGCCCCGGCCAAAAAATTGGACCCTGAGGGGCCCCACCCACAAAATTGGACCCTGATGGGCCCCGGCCACAAAATCGGACCCTGAGGGACCCCGGCCACAAAATCAGACCCTGAGGGGCCCCACCCACAAAATCGGTCCCTGAGGGGCCCCGGCCACAAAATCGGACCCTGAGGGACCCCGGCCACAAAATCTGATCCTGAGGGACCCCAACCACAAAATCGGACCCTGAGAGGCTCCGGACACAAAATAGGACCCTGAGGGGCCCCAACCACAAAATCGGACCCTGAGAGGCACCGGCCACAAAATCGGACCCTGAGGGGCCCCGGACACAAAATCGGACCCTGAGGGGCCCAACCCGCATAATCGGACCCTGAGGGGCCCAACCCACCAAATCGGACCCTGAGGGGCCCCGCCCACCAAATCGGACCCTGGGGGCCCCGCCCACCAATTCAGACCTGGAGGGGCCCCGCCCACTAAATCAGATTCTGAAATGCCCCAACCACAAAATCGGACCCTGAGGGGCCCCACCCACAAAATCGGACCCTGAGGGGCCCCGCTGACCAAATTGAACTCTGAGGGGCCACACTCACCAAATCGGACCCTGAGTGGCCCCGCCCACCAAATCGGACCCTGAGTGGCCCCGCCCACCAAATCGGACCCTGAGTGGCCCACCCACAAAATCGGACCTTGAGGTGCCCCAGCCACAAAATCGGACCCAGAGGGGCCCCACCCACAAAATCGGGCCCTGAGGGCCCCACCCACAAAATCGGACCCTGAGGCCAAAGTGGCCCCTGAGAGGCACCCACAGTTAAAACGGATCCTGAGTTGAAAGTCTTGCAGGTGCAGCAGGCAAGTCTCTCTTAAAGGGGCAGCATTTCAAACCACTATCTGTACTTCCTTCAGGAAATACACATCTAGTTATTATTATTATTAAGTTGATTTCCGCAATTAATGCGGCCCGAACCGCTACACGCACAGACTCCGTTGAGGTGTCGTTTCGAAGCCAGCGTCCATGAGAGGTGTGCTAAGTATTTTTCGTGTCGATCGGATTTGTAGTTTTTGCGCAATTTGCGTTTGAAAATTTTTTTTCCCATCATTGGAATGCACTGTCTCCAATGCTTTTCAATAGGAAATGGCAAAACGTGCCCTGAGGCGATTGAAATGACAGTTGAGCTCATTGATATGCGCAGGCAGACCCAGTTACTATGCCAACGCCTACGAACTTCACTTGAACCCCAGCACAGAGCCTCTGCCACATAATATCAGCTCTTAAAGCGAAACTCACAGCACAAATGCAAATCTAGCTTCATCACATGACACATGCCCCTGAGAGAGAATGTGTGCGCCAAAGTGGATTTAAAAGAAGCCCAGTGAGCCAAACTAGCTCTTAAAGGGCCAAAGCGCCAAAGTGATTGTTAAAGGGCCAGCGCACCCAAATGAGTCTTAAAGGGCCGACACACCAAATCGGAGACTGAGCCACCCCGGCCTCCAAATCGGAGGCTGAGCCACCCCGGCCTCCAAATCGGAGGCTGAGCCACCCCGGCCTCCAAATCGGAGGCTGAGCCACCCCGGCCTCCAAATAGGGGGCTGATCGACCCCGGCCTCCAAATCGGAGGCTGAGCCACCCCGGCCTCCAAATCGGAGGCTGATCGACCCCGGCCTCCAAATCGGAGGCTGAGCCACCCCGGCCTCCAAATCGGAGGCTGATCGACCCCGGCTTCCAAATCGGAGGCTGAGCCACCCCGGCCTCCAAATCGGAGGCTGAGCCACCCCGACCTCCAAATCGGAGGCTGAGCCACCCCGGCCTCCAAATCGGAGGCTGAGCCACCCCGGCCTCCAAATCGGAGGCTGATCCACCCCGGCCTCCAAATCGGAGGCTGAGCCACCCCGGCCTCCAAATCGGAGGCTGAGCCACCCCGGCCTCCAAATCGGAGGCTGAGCCACCCCGGCCTCCAAATCGGAGGCTCATCGACCCCGGCCTCCAAATCGGAAGCTCATCGACCCCTGCCTCCAAATCGGAGGCTCTTTGACCTCGGCCTCCAAATCGGAAGCTCAACGACCCCGGCCTCCAAATTGGAGGCTGAGCGACTCCAGCCTCCAAATCTTACCCAGAGTGGCCCCACCCACCAAATCGGACCCAGAGAGGCCCTGCCCACCAAATCGGACCCTGAGGGGCCCCGCCCACCAAATCGGATCCTGTGGGGCCCCGCCCACCAAATCGGAATCTGAGGGGCCCCACCCACAAAATCGGACCCTGAGGGGCCCCGGCCACAAAATCGGACCCTGAGAGACCCCGGCCACAAAATCGAACCCAGAGGGGCCCCACCCACAAAATTGGACCCTGGGGGCCCCGCCCACCAAATCGGATCCTGAGGGGCCCCGCCCACAAAATTGGACCCTGAGGGGCCCCGCCCTCAAAATCGGACCCTGAGTAGACCCGGCCACAAAATCAGACCCTGAGGGGCCCCAACCACAAAATCGGACCCTGTGGGGCCCCGGCCACCAAATCGGACCATGAGGGGCCCCACCCTCAAAATCAGATCCTGAGGGGCCCAACCAACAAAATCGGACCCTGAGGGGCCCCAGCCACAAAATCGGACCCTGAGGGGCCCCAGCCACAAAATCGGACCCTGAGGGGTCTCGGCCACAAAATCGGACCCTGAGGGGCCTCTGCCACGAAATCGGAACCTGAGGGGCCCCGGCCACGAAATCGGATCCTGAGGGGCGCTGGCCACAAAATCGGACCCTGAGGGGCAAAAACCACAAAATCGGACCCTGTGGGGCCCCGGCCACAAAATAGGACCATGAGGGGCCCCACCCTCAAAATCGGATCCTGAGGGGCCCAACCAACAAAATCGGACCCTGAGGGGCCCCAGCCACAAAATCGGACCCAGAGGGGTCCCGGCCACAAAATCGGACCCTGAGGAGCCCCGGCCACGAAATCGGACCCTGAGGGGCCCCGGCCACGAAATTGGACCCTGAGGGGCCCCGCCCACCAAATCGGACCCTCAGGGGCCCCGCCCACAAAATCGGACCCTGAGGGGCCCCGCACTCAAAATCGGACCCTGAGAGGCCCCGCCCACCAAATTGGACCCTGAGGGGCCCCGCCAACCAAATCGGACTCTGAGGGGCCCCACCCGCAAAATCGGACCCTGAGGGCCCCCAATCACAAAATCGGACCCTGAGGGGCCCAAACCACCAAATCGGACCCTGAGGGCCCCGCCCACCAAATCGGACCCTGAGGGGCCCCGCCCACAAAATCAGACCCTGAGGGGCCCCGCCCTCAAAATCGGACCCTGAGTAGACCCGGCCACAAAATCAGACCCTGAGTAGACCCGGCCACAAAATCAGACCCTGAGGGGCCCCGGCCACAAAATCGGACCCTGAGGGGCCCCGCCAACCAAATCGAACTCTGAGGGGCCCCACCCACAAAATCGGACCCTCACGGGCCCCGGCCACAAAATCGGACCCTCACGGGCCCCGGCCACAAAATCGGACCCTGAGGGGCTCCGGCCACCAAATCGGATCCTGAGGGGCCCCACCCACCAAATCGGACCCTGAGGGGCCCCAGCCACAAAATCGGAACCCTGAAGGGCCCCACCCACAAAATCGGACCCTGAGGTCAAAGAGGCCCCTGAAAGGCACCCACAGTTAAAACGGATCCTGAGTTGAAAGTCTTGCAGGGGCAGCAGGCAAGTCTCTCTTAAAGGGGCAGCCCGGGCACCATTTCAAACCACTATCTGTACTTCCTTCAGGAAATACACATCTAGTATTATTATTACTATTCAGTTGATTTCCGCAATTAATGCGGCCTAAACCGCTACATGCACAGACTCCGTTGAGGCGTTGTTTCGAATCCAGCGTCCATGAGTGGTGTGCTAAGTATTTTTCGTGTCGATCGGATTTGTAGTTTTTGCGCAATTTGCGTTTGAAAAAACATTTTCCTCTCATTGGAATGCACTGTCTCAATGCATTTCAATGGAAAAATGTTGCCATAGGGAAAACATGGGGCAGTCATGAGGTGGCAGTTAAGCTCATTGATATGCGCAGGCACACCCAGTTACTATGCCAATGCCTACGAACTTCACATGACCCCAGCAGGACACAGTTTCTGCCAGATAATATCAGCTCTTAAAGCGAAACCCAAAGCACAAATGCAAATCTAGCTTCATCACATGACGCATGCCCCTGAAAGATAATGTGCACTAAAGTGGATTTAGAAGCCCAGTGCGCCAAACTGGCTCTTAAAGGGCCGACGAGCCTAAGAGATTCTTAAAGGGCTGGCGCACCAAAATGAGTCTTAAAGGGCCGGCGCGCAAAATACAAAGCTGAGTGACCCCAGGCTCCAAATCGGAGGCTGAGCCACCCCAGCCTCCAAATTGGAGGCTGATCGACCCTGGCCTACAAATCGGAGGCTGAGCTACCCTGGCCTCCAAATCGGACCCAGAGTGGCCCCGCCCTCCAAATCGGACCCTGGGTGGCTCCGCCCGCCAATTCGGATCCTGAGGGGCCCCACCCACCAAATTAGACCCTGAAGGGCCCCACAGGCCAAAGTGGCCCCTGAGAGGCACCCACAGTTAAAACGGACCCTGACTTGAAAGTCTTGCATGGGCAGCAGGCAAGTCTCTCTTAAAGGGGCAGCCCGGGCACCATTTCAAACCACTATCTGTACTTCCTTCAGGAAATACACATCTAGTTATTAAGTTGATTTCCGCAATTAATGCGGCCCGAACCGCTACACGCACAGACTCCGTTGAGGTGTCGTTTCGAAGCCAGCGTCCATGAGAGGTGTGCTAAGTATTTTTCGTGTCGATCGGATTTGTAGTTTTTGCGCAATTTGCGTTTGAAATTTTTTTTTCCCGTCATTGGAATGCACTGTCTCAATGCATTTGAATGGGGAAATTTTGCTATAGACAAAACATGCCCTGAGGCGATTGAAATGGCAGTTAAGCTCATTGATATGCGCAGGCAGACCCAGTTACTATGCCAACGCCTACGAACGTCACATGACCTCTCCAAGACAGAGCTTTTGCCACATAATATCAGCTCTTAAAGCAAAACCCACAGCACAAATGCAAATCTAGCTTCATCACATGACGTATGCCCCTGAGAGAGAATGTGCGCCAAAGTGGATTTAGAAGCCCAGTGAGCCACCCTGGCTCTTAAAGGGCCGACGCGCCAAAGTGGTTCTTAAAGAGCCGGCGCACCAAAATGAGTCTTAAAGGGCCGGCGTGCCAAATCGAAAGCTGAGTGACCCAAGGCTCCAAATCGGAGGCTGATAGACCCTGGCCTACAAAAAGGAGGCTGAGCCACCCTGGCATCCAAATTGGACCCAGAGTGGCCCCGCCCACCAAATCAGACCCAGAGTGGCCCCGCCCACCAAATCAGACCCAGAGGGGCCCCACCCACCAAATTGGACCCTGAGGGGCCCCACCCACAAAATCGGACCCTAAGGGGCCCCACCCACAAAATCGGACCCAGAGGGTCCCCGGCCACAAAATCGGACCCAGAGGGTCCCCACCCACAAAATCGGACCCTGAGGGGATCCGGCCACAAAATCAGACCCTGAGGGGCCCCGGCCACAACATTGGACCCTGAGGGTCCCCACTCACAAAATCGGACCCTGAGGGGCCCCAACCACAAAATCGGACCCTGAGGGGCCCCGGCCACAAAATCGGACCCTCACGGGCCCCGGCCACAAAATCGGTCCCTGAGGGGCCCCGGCCACAAAATCGGACCCTGAGGGGCCCCGCATACAAAATTGAAACCTGAGGGGCCCCAACCACAAAATCGGATCCTGAGGGGCCCCACCCACAAAATCGGATCCTGAGGGGCCCCAACCACAATATCGGACCCTGAGGGGCCCCACCCACAAAATCAGACCCTGAGGGCCCCTGTCACAAAATCGAACCCTGAGGGGCCACAACCACAAAATCGGACCCTGAGAGGTACCGGCCACAAAATCGGACCCTGAGGGGCCCCGGACACAAAATCGGACCCTGAGGGGCCCAACCCACAAAATCGGACCCTGAGGGGCCCAACCCACAAAATCAGACTCAGTGTCCCCGCCCACCAAATTGGACCCTGAAGTGCCCCGCCCACCAAATCGGACCCAGAGTGGCCCCGCCCACCAAATCAGACCCAGAGTGGCCCCGCCCACCAAATCGGACCCTGAGGGGCCCCGCCCACCAAATCAGACCCTGAGGGGCCACGCCCACCAAATCGGACCCTGAGGGGCCCCGCCCACTAAATCGGACCCTGAGGGGCCCCGCCCACCAATTCGGACCCTGAGGGGCCCCGCCCACTAAATCAGATTCTGAAAGGCCCCAACCACAAAATCGGACCCTGAGGGGCCCCACCCACAAAATCGGACCCTGAGCGGCCCCGCTGACCAAATTGAACTCTGAGGGGCCCCACTCACCAAATTGGATCCTGAGTGGCCCCGCCCACCAAATTGGACCCTGAGTGGCCCCGCCCACCAAATCGGACCCTGAGTGGCCCCGTCCACCAAATCAGACCCTAAGGAGCCCCACCCACAAAATCGGACCCTGAGGTGCCCCGGCCACAAAATCGGACCCAGAGGGCCCCACCCACAAAATCGGGCCCTGAGGGGTCCCACCCACAAAATCGGACCCTGAGGCCAAAGTGGCCCCTGAGAGGCACCCACAGTTAAAACGGATCCTGAGTTGAAAGTCTTGCAGGGGCAGCAGGCAAGTCTCTCTTAAAGGGGCAGCCCGGGCACCATTTCAAACCACTATCTGTACTTCCTTCAGGAAATACACATCTAATTATAGTGGTTTGAAAAAACCACTATATTGTAATCCGAACGCTGCTAACTTATTCTTCTTCTTATTATTATTATTTTCCAGTTGATTTCCGCAATTAAAGCGGCCCGAACCGCTACACGCACAGACTCCGTTGAGGTGTCGTTTCGAAGCCAGTCTATGAGAGGTGTGCTAAGTATTTTTCGTGTCGATCGGATTTGTAGTTTTTGCGCAATTTGCGTTTGAAATTGTTTTTTCCCGTCATTGGAATGCACTGTCTCAATGCATTTGAATGGGGAAATTTTGCTATAGACAAAACATGCCCTGAGGCAATTGAAATGGCAGTTAAGCTCATTGATATGCGCAGGCAGACCCAGTTACTATGCCAACGCCTACGAGCATCACATGACTAGTGTTGAGCATTCCGATACCGCAAGTATCGGGTATCGGCCGATATCAGCGGTATCGGAATTCCGATACTTAATTCCGATACTTTTTTCATATCGGATTCCGGGATCGGAATCGGAATAGGAAGTTCCCATCATGCTATGAGCCTGCTTGCTTTGATTAAGCCAATGGGAATCCTCCGAAGTGTGGGCACATCCTGTTAGGCATGTAGGCATGTTAACTATTGGCATGGCTGTGATTGGCTGCCGAAATGATGTCATGATGCACTATAAAAGCCACCGCAGCCGCCATTTCTGGTCACTCTGCTGTGAATTCAGTTAGGGACAGGCTGCTGTAGAAGACTGTGAGGGACAGTTAGAAATAGCGATTCTAAAAACAATATTGTGCTTTATCCAGGCTACATAAACCACCACTGTAGCTTGCTTTTCCCTAGCAGCGCTGTTTTCACAGCTGTCTGCAAGGGCTGTGTGAGTGCAGCTCACGCTGTGGAGTGGGTCCTGCAGCCACGTCAGGCTGTAGGCCACCCAGTGTGATCACTGCTGCCTCATACATCTTTTATTTTTTGAGCTGCATTTTTTAAATAATTTCAATCTAGTGTGCTTCCATCCGTATCCATATACGTTGGTTGCAAACACTAGTAGTAGACAGCGGAGCCTTTCTGCAGCCTTTCAGTGCTAGTGTCCACTTTGCTGCACTGTTCACGGCTGTCTGAGAGGTCTCTGACTGTGTGTGAGTGCAGCTCACGCTGAGTAGTGTGTCCTGCAGCTACGTCTGGCTGTAGGACGCTCAGCGTGCGTCACTGCCTCACACATATTTTTATTTGAGTGCAGCTCATTTTTTCTTCTATTAGTGTACATCCATCCGTCTCCATCTACGGTGGTTGCAAACACTATATAGGAGTACACAGCGGAGCCTTTCTGCAGCCTGTCAGTGCCAGTGCCCACTTAGCTGCACTGTTGACGGCTGTCTGAGAGGTCTCTGACTGTGTGTGAGTGCAGCTCACGCTGAGTAGAGTGTCCTGCAGCTACGTCTGGTTGTAGGACGCTCAACGTGCGTCACTGCCTCACACATATTTGTCTCTGAGTGCAGCTCATTTTTTCTTCTCCTATTAGTGTGCATCCATCCGTATCCATCAACATTGGTTGGTTGCAAACACTATATAGGAGTAGATAGAGGAGCCTTTTTTTCTGGCTTGTGCCCTGCCGGCGCAGCCAGATTAGTATTACCCAATTTTTTTGGAGCCTCATCTTTTGCATTGTAGGTTACCTGCCTGCATTGTAATAGCTCCAAAAAGTTGGTGATACTATCAGTTTCAATTCTTTGTTCTCATACTTTGAGTTTGTTTCAAACAAAGAAACCACATAAAAAGTTCACCAAACACTACATTTTGAACTTGTGTAGGCCACATCAGCTCCTATTAAAGTCTAGTCCACACACACACACTTCATAAAATTAGTGTTTCTTGTACCTGTAACCAGCTGTTCAGGAATAAGCACACTAAGGCCCCCCTTTGTCCTTTTTTGCCTATCTTAAGCAGTCTTGCAAGATGAAGAAGGCAGGGAGTAAGGCGCGGGGGCGTGGGCGTGGGCGTGGAGTTTCAGCAGGGAGAGGACGTGGGGATTCTGCAGGGAGAGGACGTGGGGATTCTACAGGTAGAGGACGTGGGGATTCTGGGCCTGCTGCGGGCACCAGTGGATCAGCATCCCCCAGTTTTAGCAGGCAACAGTCCTTTATGCGCAGCTTTGTAGGACCTCAACGTACCCCACTGCTGCGGGAGGAACAAATTGAAGCCGTTGTCGGATGGATGGCAGCTAACGCATCGACTTCAATTACTTCCGCATCCTCTCAGGGTCAGAGCACCGAAGAGCAACCATCTGTCTCTTCACCACCTGCCAAAGTGCCCAGGCAGTCAGAGAGACATGGACAGGAGCCATCACAATCTCTACTTCTGTTCTCGGAATCTGTTGGCTTGGAAAGAGGGGGCCAGCCAAGCAGCATTCCTGAATGTGAAGAAGAGGGAGTATGCAGTGATGCGCAACTTCTTTGTCCCTCTGAATCTGAAGAGGCGAGTGGGCCAGTGCCTATGGTCAGCACACCTCAGTACGCATCAGATGATGACGAGACTCAGTTGCCACTTTCTGGTGCGTACGGTGCTGGCGAGACAACCCCGGAGAAGCAGCTGTTTGAAGAGGGGAGGGAAGATGATGAGGTCCTTGACCCATCATGGCGTGAGCAACAGGAAGGTGGTGGGAGCAGCTCGGAGGAAGAGATTCCCCTACCGGCCAAAACAGGAGGCAGAGGGAGGGGGAAGACTTGGTTGCCTGTACCCTCCACTTCGGCACCCGTTAGGAGCATTCCTCCTTCCAAAGGCAAACCGGGCGCTCACAAGAGTTGCAGTGCGTGGTCCTTTTTTGACACAGTTGCAGATGACATTTGCTTTGTCAAATGCAAGCTGTGTCATCAGAGAGTCAAAAGAGGGAGAAATGTCAGCAACCTCAATACCACAAATATGTGGAAACATGTGCGCACCAAGCACGAGTTGGAGTTGCAGAGACACCCTCAAGACGTAGGCCAACGTACAGCACCACCTACCACCTCTTCAGTTCGTGTTGGGCCCTCTTCCTCCAGCTCACACACTGCTGGTTCGGCTTCCTCACAGGATCGCCAAGGAAGAACCTCTGCCACTGTTGTCCGGAGACCCTGTCAGATTCCACCCATAACAGCACGTTCCCATCCATCACAGCCATCGGTAGCACAGGCATGGGATAAAAGGCGCCCTTACTCGGCAAACCATCCCCGAGCACAGTCTCTGAATGCTGGCATTGCCAAACTTCTGGCAGTTGAAATGCTGTCATTCAGGCTGGTGGACACTGACACCTTCCGGGACTTAATGGCATTGGCAGTCCCCCAATACAACGTGCCCAGCCGCTTTTATTTCAGCAGGCGAGCCGTCCCTGCCCTGCAGAAACATGTTGAGGGCAAAATAAAACATGCGCTACTAAACGCCGTTAGTAGCAAGGTCCACCTGACCACCGATGCGTGGACCAGTAACCATGGACAGGGACGATACCTTTCCCTCACTGCCCACTGGGTCAATGTTGTGGAGCCGGGTACGGATCTGGAGAGTGGCGCTGTACGTGTTCTTCCAACGCCACGGATTGCAGGACTCCAGTCTGTACACATAGACTCCTCCTCCTACTCAAGTTCCTCAGAAACAGCAGAGCAGGAGCCTGTTACGACCGATATGAGCACAGCCGTGGCCAAACGTCAACAGGCTGTACTCAAATTAATTTCTTTGGGGAATCGAAGCCACACAGCGCAGGAGCTCTGGAATGCTATCAAGCTGGAGAGCGATGTGTGGTTTGGGCCAGCGAATCTCCAGCCGGGCTTGGTAGTGTGTGACAATGGCCGAAATCTGGTGGCAGCTCTTGGCCTAGGCAACCTCACACACATCCCATGTCTGGCACATGTTCTTAACTTGGTCGTGCAGAGCTTTCTGAGGGACTATCCGGATCTTGATGCACTGTTGCACAAGGTCCGCATAGAGTGCGCTCACTTGCGACGTTCCAGCACGGCAAGATCGCGCCTCGCTGCTCTGCAGCGACGATTTGGCCTTCCAGAACATCGCATCATATGTGACCTACCCACCCGGTGGAATTCAACGTTACATATGTTGGAGCGGTTGTGTGAGCAGCAGGCAG
The DNA here is from genome assembly GCF_039654945.1 of Dendrobates tinctorius. Classification (NCBI taxonomy): domain Eukaryota; kingdom Metazoa; phylum Chordata; class Amphibia; order Anura; family Dendrobatidae; genus Dendrobates; species Dendrobates tinctorius. The sequence goes on along the minus strand of NW_027361680.1, from coordinate 6,435,721 downwards.
CAGTCATGGAGTACCAGCTGCATCAGGCGCAAACAAGTCGCACTGTGCGCCGTTCACACTTCAGCACCATTGAGTGGGCCTCTATGAAGGACATCTGCCTCGTTTTGCGTGCCTTCGATGAATCCACGCGGATGGCGAGTGCAGATGATGCACTAGTCAGCATGACTGTCCCCCTTATCTGCCTGCTTCAACAAACACTGCAAGCACTAAGGGATGAGGTTTCAGAAGAGGTGGAGGATGAGGAGTCCCAAATGCCATCTGCTTCTGGACAGTCTGCGCTACGTGTTTCCTCACAAAGGCCTAGGCAGGGGACACTTTGTGAGGAGGATGAGGAGGAGTCGATGGAGGAGGAAGACATCTCTCCAGAGGAGGGAGGTACACAAACCTCTACTCAGTATGTACAGCGAGGGTGGGGTGATGCAGAGCAGGTCGAGGTCACGCCTCAAACAGGGGACAGCGGTTCTTTGGCAGTTGGGAGTCTGCAGCACATGGTTGATTTCATGCTGCAGTGCCTGAGAAACGACCGCCGCATCGCCCACATTCTCGTCTCGGCTGATTATTGGGTGTACACCCTCCTAGATCCTCGCTACCGGGACAGCGTACAAAGGCTCATACCAACGTTGAACCGGGAGCGTAAAATGCGGGAGTACGAAGAGTCACTGGTGCAGTCCATAATGTTTTCCATTCCACCCGACAGCATTGTTGCAAGTGCTTTACAAAGCAGCTCTGTGCGTCGAGGCAGTGGAGGAAACTCTGCACAAAGAGGGAGCAGAGGCAGTGCCGCAGCACAAGGCAAGACCACTATGGCCCAAATGTGGCAAAGTTTTGTGTGTCCACCACAATTGTCTACACCATCAGCGACGCCTCGAGTCAGCAGGAGGCAACGCTTCCGTCAGATGGTGTCAGACTACATGTCTTGCCCTGTCGCTGTACTCCCAGATGGCTCTTCCCCCTTCAAGTTTTGGGTCTCTAAGCTGGATACATGGCCAGAGCTTAGCCAGTATGCATTGGAGGTGCTGGCTTGCCCTGCTGCCAGTGTATTATCGGAACGTGTCTTTAGTGCCGCAGGTGGTGTACTAACAGACCGTCGCACGCGACTATCTTCCGATAATGTTGACCGGCTGACTTTTCTGAAAATGAACAAGGCCTGGATCTCCAAAGACTTTGCCATTCCTCTTACAGACTAAATTAGTGGTTGGCAACTGTATCCAGGTCTGCTGGTGTGTTCATTTTTCTACCACCTGAACTATAATCCCTGTGCTTCAACACAGCCAGTTGTCGCTCAGATGTGTCGTCTGCACAGAGAAACACACTAGCTCCTGTGTTACTGGGGTTCAGTAATGCCAGCTGATCCCCTGCTGTGTGGACGGCAGAGTCACCAGCTCCATCAACATTCAAACCACTACTGATTTTTAACCGTGCCCAACTTAGGTCTCTGGCTCCACTGTCTCTACTATTTCCCCTGACCTCCAACCCCGCCATCTACATCTCTGAAGTGGCGTCAGCACAATCTACACTTGTTCCTGTGTTCCTGTGGCTCAGTCCCATCAGTTTATCCCCTGATGTGTGTCCGGCAAGGTCTCCTGCTCTGTCCACATTCCCATAACCAGTAGTGGGAATGAGGACAGAGCTGGCGAACTTGCCGGACAAACATCAGGGGATCAACTGATGGGACTGAGCACCAGTAACACAGGAACAAGTGTAGATTGTGCTGACGCCACTTCAGAGATGTAGCTGGCGGGGTTGGAGGCCAGGGTAAATAGTAGAGACAGTGGAGCCAGAGGCCTAAGTGGAGCATGGTTAGAATCAGTAGTAGTCCACAACCTCCATAAAAACCGCTGCCCATTGGCCTCTGCATGCGGCATGCGTAATCCTGGGCACCAACAGCGTCAGTTGGTGTTCAGAAGTGTCGTCTCCACAGAACCAAACACATTCGTTCAAGTGTTAGTGGGGTTCAGCACTGCCAGCTGTTCCCCTGCTGTGGAGATGGCAAGTCTCCTGCTGCCTTCACCTGCCAAAATCCAGTAGGCCCCAGCCTGCTCCTCGCCTAATCCTGGGCTCCAACAGCGTCAGTTGGTGTTCAGAAGTGTCGTCTCCACAGAACCAAACACATTCGTTCAAGTGTTAGTGGGGTTCAGCACTGCCAGCTGTTCCCCTGCTGTGGAGATGGCAAGTCTCCTGCTGCCTTCACCTGCCAAAATCCAGTAGGCCCCAGCCTGCTCCTCGCCTAATCCTGGGCTCCAACAGCGTCAGTTGGTGTTCAGAAGTGTCGTCTCCACAGAACCAAACACATTCGTTCAAGTGTTAGTGGGGTTCAGCACTGCCAGCTGTTCCCCTGCTGTGGAGATGGCAAGTCTCCTGCTGCCTTCACCTGCCAAAATCCAGTAGGCCTCAGCCTGCTCCTCGCCTAATCCTGGGCTCCAACAGCGTCAGTTGGTGTTCAGAAGTGTCGTCTCCACAGAACCAAACACATTCGTTCAAGTGTTAGTGGGGTTCAGCACTGCCAGCTGTTCCCCTGCTGTGGAGATGGCAAGTCTCCTGCTGCATTCACCTGCCAAAATCCAGTAGGCCCCAGCCTGCTCCTCGCCTAATCCTGGGCTCCAACAGCGTCAGTTGGTGTTCAGAAGTGTCGTCTCCACAGAACCAAACACGTTCGTTCAAGTGTTAGTGGGGTTCAGCACTGCCAGCTGTTCCCCTGCTGTGGAGATGGCAAGTCTCCTGCTGCCTTCACCTGCCAAAATCCAGTAGGCCCCAGCCTGCTCCTCGCCTAATCCTGGGCTCCAACAGCGTCAGTTGGTGTTCAGAAGTGTCGTCTCCACAGAACCAAACACATTCGTTCAAGTGTTAGTGGGGTTCAGCACTGCCAGCTGTTCCCCTGCTGTGGAGATGGCAAGTCTCCTGCTGCATTCACCTGCCAAAATCCAGTAGGCCCCAGCCTGCTCCTCGCCTAATCCTGGGCTCCAACAGCGTCAGTTGGTGTTCAGAAGTGTCGTCTCCACAGAACCAAACACGTTCGTTCAAGTGTTAGTGGGGTTCAGCACTGCCAGCTGTTCCCCTGCTGTGGAGATGGCAAGTCTCCTGCTGCCTTCACCTGCCAAAATCCAGTAGGCCCCAGCCTGCTCCTCGCCTAATCCTGGGCTCCAACAGCGTCAGTTGGTGTTCAGGAGTGTCGTCTCCACAGAACCAAACACATTCGTTCAAGTGTTAGTGGGGTTCAGCACTGCCAGCTGTTCCCCTGCTGTGGAGATGGCAAGTCTCCTGCTGCATTCACCTGCCAAAATCCAGTAGGCCCCAGCCTGCTCCTCGCCTAATCCTGGGCTCCAACAGCGTCAGTTGGTGTTCAGAAGTGTCGTCTCCACAGAGCCAAACACATTCGTTCAAGTGTTAGTGGGGTTCAGCACTGCCAGCTGTTCCCCTGCTGTGGAGATGGCAGTCTCTCCTGCTGTCTCCGCATTACAAAGACAGTAGGCCTCTGCCTACACCCTCCTATTTCCTGGGCTTCAACACAGCCAGTTGTAGTTCGGAAGTGCCGTCCACACGGAAAGAGACACTTGCTCCCGTGTCTCAGTGGGGTTCAGTAACGTCAGCTGATCCCCTGCTGTGTGGATGGCAGTCTCTCCTGCTGTAAACTCATTCAAAATACAGTAGGCCTCTGCCTACACCCTCCTATTTCCTGGGCTTCAACACAGCCAGTTGTAGTTCGGAAGTGCCGTCCACACGGAAAGAGATACTTGCTCCCGTGTCTCAGTGGGGTTCAGTAACGTCAGCTGATCCCCTGCTGTGTGGATGGCAGTCTCTCCTGCTGTAAACTCATTCAAAATACAGTAGGCCTCTGCCTACACCCTCCTATTTCCTGGGCTTCAACACAGCCAGTTGTAGTTCGGAAGTGCCGTCCACACGGAAAGAGACACTTGCTCCCGTGTCTCAGTGGGGTTCAGTAACGTCAGCTGATCCCCTGCTGTGTGGATGGCAGTCTCTCCTGCTGTCACCTCATTCAAAATTCAGTAGGCCTCTGCCTACACCCTCCTATTTCCTGGGCTTCAACACAGCCAGTTGTAGTTCGGAAGTGCCGTCCACACGGAAAGAGACACTTGCTCCCGTGTCTCAGTGGGGTTCAGTAACGTCAGCTGATCCCCTGCTGTGTGGATGGCAGTCTCTCCTGCTGTCACCTCATTCAAAATTCAGTAGGCCTCTGCCTACACCCTCCTATTTCCTGGGCTTCAACACAGCCAGTTGTAGTTCGGAAGTGCCGTCCACACGGAAAGAGATACTTGCTCCCGTGTCTCAGTGGGGTTCAGTAACGTCAGCTGATCCCCTGCTGTGTGGATGGCAGTCTCTCCTGCTGTAAACTCATTCAAAATACAGTAGGCCTCTGCCTACACCCTCCTATTTCCTGGGCTTCAACACAGCCAGTTGTAGTTCGGAAGTGCCGTCCACACGGAAAGAGATACTTGCTCCCGTGTCTCAGTGGGGTTCAGTAACGTCAGCTGATCCCCTGCTGTGTGGATGGCAGTCTCTCCTGCTGTCACCTCATTCAAAATTCAGTAGGCCTCTGCCTACACCCTCCTATTTCCTGGGCTTCAACACAGCCAGTTGTAGTTCGGAAGTGCCGTCCACACGGAAAGAGATACTTGCTCCCGTGTCTCAGTGGGGTTCAGTAACGTCAGCTGATCCCCTGCTGTGTGGATGGCAGTCTCTCCTGCTGTCACCTCATTCAAAATACAGTAGGCCTCTGCCTACACCCTCCTATTTCCTGGGCTTCAACACAGCCAGTTGTAGTTCGGAAGTGCCGTCCACACGGAAAGAGATACTTGCTCCCGTGTCTCAGTGGGGTTCAGTAACGTCAGCTGATCCCCTGCTGTGTGGATGGCAGTCTCTCCTGCTGTAAACTCATTCAAAATACAGTAGGCCTCTGCCTACACCCTCCTATTTCCTGGGCTTCAACACAGCCAGTTGTAGTTCGGAAGTGCCGTCCACACGGAAAGAGACACTTGCTCCCGTGTCTCAGTGGGGTTCAGTAACGTCAGCTGATCCCCTGCTGTGTGGATGGCAGTCTCTCCTGCTGTCACCTCATTCAAAATTCAGTAGGCCTCTGCCTACACCCTCCTATTTCCTGGGCTTCAACACAGCCAGTTGTAGTTCGGAAGTGCCGTCCACACGGAAAGAGATACTTGCTCCCGTGTCTCAGTGGGGTTCAGTAACGTCAGCTGATCCCCTGCTGTGTGGATGGCAGTCTCTCCTGCTGTCACCTCATTCAAAATTCAGTAGGCCTCTGCCTACACCCTCCTATTTCCTGGGCTTCAACACAGCCAGTTGTAGTTCGGAAGTGCCGTCCACACGGAAAGAGATACTTGCTCCCGTGTCTCAGTGGGGTTCAGTAACGTCAGCTGATCCCCTGCTGTGTGGATGGCAGTCTCTCCTGCTGTAAACTCATTCAAAATACAGTAGGCCTCTGCCTACACCCTCCTATTTCCTGGGCTTCAACACAGCCAGTTGTAGTTCGGAAGTGCCGTCCACACGGAAAGAGACACTTGCTCCCGTGTCTCAGTGGGGTTCAGTAACGTCAGCTGATCCCCTGCTGTGTGGATGGCAGTCTCTCCTGCTGTCACCTCATTCAAAATTCAGTAGGCCTCTGCCTACACCCTCCTATTTCCTGGGCTTCAACACAGCCAGTTGTAGTTCGGAAGTGCCGTCCACACGGAAAGAGATACTTGCTCCCGTGTCTCAGTGGGGTTCAGTAACGTCAGCTGATCCCCTGCTGTGTGGATGGCAGTCTCTCCTGCTGTAAACTCATTCAAAATACAGTAGGCCTCTGCCTACACCCTCCTATTTCCTGGGCTTCAACACAGCCAGTTGTAGTTCGGAAGTGCCGTCCACACGGAAAGAGATACTTGCTCCCGTGTCTCAGTGGGGTTCAGTAACGTCAGCTGATCCCCTGCTGTGTGGATGGCAGTCTCTCCTGCTGTCACCTCATTCAAAATTCAGTAGGCCTCTGCCTACACCCTCCTATTTCCTGGGCTTCAACACAGCCAGTTGTAGTTCGGAAGTGCCGTCCACACGGAAAGAGATACTTGCTCCCGTGTCTCAGTGGGGTTCAGTAACGTCAGCTGATCCCCTGCTGTGTGGATGGCAGTCTCTCCTGCTGTCACCTCATTCAAAATACAGTAGGCCTCTGCCTACACCCTCCTATTTCCTGGGCTTCAACACAGCCAGTTGTAGTTCGGAAGTGCCGTCCACACGGAAAGAGATACTTGCTCCCGTGTCTCAGTGGGGTTCAGTAACGTCAGCTGATCCCCTGCTGTGTGGATGGCAGTCTCTCCTGCTGTAAACTCATTCAAAATACAGTAGGCCTCTGCCTACACCCTCCTATTTCCTGGGCTTCAACACAGCCAGTTGTAGTTCGGAAGTGCCGTCCACACGGAAAGAGACACTTTGTCACGTCCGCCATGTCTGCCATGTCTGTTTGTCTCAAGAACTCCTGGAGCGATGTGCATGCGCATGTTTTGTCTGCTGTCCTGCATGTTCGCTAGAGCTGTGTGCAGACTCGCCTCATGTCTGAGCTGCAGGATCCCTGCGTTTCTGCTCTGCCTTCTGTGATCTTCTCGTCATGTCTGGAGTCCTTGATCATGTGATGTTTCTTAAGATCCTGCACTGTCTGGCTCTGCAATCATCTCGTCATGTCTAGAATCCCGGATCATGTGTTCTTCCTAGGATCCTGCACTGGTTGGTTCGGTGATCATCTCGTCATGTCTGAAACCCTGATCATGTGACGTTTCCTAAGATCCTGCACTGTCTGGTTCTGCTATCATCTCGTCATGTCTAGAATCCCGGAAGTTCTCCCCTGGTCCTGACCTGGAGGAGGAGGTGCTATGCCCTATATCAGGCCGCCTCTTCCTATGCTCAGGGCCTGATTATTGTGTTGCTTCCCTGCAAGGCTCTGGGTCTGTGGGGTTGCTCCCTCTATTCTGTGCCCTTGCACTTTGCTCTGTAGTGCGTCTCTGCACACGCTCCGTGCTCGTATTCCGCCTCTTGTCTTGTGCCATGTCCTGTATTGTCTCTCGTGCCATGTTTGTCTTTGCCTTGCTTTGCCTTGTAGTCCTTCTGCTGTTCTTTGTCTTAGTCTGTTTTGCTATGTCTCGCCTTAGCTATGCTTTGACTTGTAGTCCTTCCTGTGTTCTCTGCCTCGCCTGTTTTGCTATGTCTTGCTTTTGCTATGCTTTGACTTGTAGTCCTCCCTGTGTTCTCTGCCTTGCTATTCCTTGCTTTGTGTTCCTCCCTATGGTCTCAGTCTTTGCTTGCTCTGCCTCGCTCTCTCCTATGGTGCTCTGTAGTGCTCCCTGGCACACGCACCATTTCTCCTCTCCTTAGTGCTTGTTTCTTTGTCTAGTCCCAAGGTCTTCCCTTGGCCCGGCTCTGGGCTTCTGCCTACGCTCCGCTGCTAGACTCTGTCCTCGCTCTGACCTGGCTCTGTTTCTGCTTGTGTTCCTTGCCTTGTTCCCTGCCTTGTCCTTGCATTGAACCCCGGTGTGGGTTCCCCTTGGCCGTCTCCTGTGCCATGGTAAGTGCCACGTGTTTGTGTACAGCCGTGTGTACTGGCCAGTGTGGCGTGCCCCCTGCGTGGCTCCTAGCACGCAGCCCTTCCTTGTGCCCTGGCGTGGCTCCTAGCACGCACCCTGCCTTGAACCCTGGCGTGGCTCCTAGCACGCACCCTGCCTTGAACCCTGGCGTGGCTCCTAGCACGCACCCTGCCTTGAACCCTGGCGTGGCTCCTAGCACGAAGGTTCCTTTGCCCCCTCCTGTGCCTTAGTCGTGCCTCGTGCTGGCGTTACAGCCGTGTGCATTGGCCAGTGAGGTGTGCGTCCCTGCGTGGCTCCTAGCGCGCAGCCCTGCTCTGAACCCTGGCGTGTCTCTACACGCACTCTGTCTTGTACCTTGGCGTGTCTCTACACGCACTCTGTCTTGTGCCTTGGCGTGTCTCTACACGCACTCTGTCTTATCCTATGCTTTGGCGTGGCTCTACACACGCACCCTGTCTCGTTTGTGAACCCTGGCGTGTCCCCTACACACGCACCTCGCTTTGAACCCTGGCGTGTCCCCTACACACGCACCTAGCCTTGGACCCTGGCGTGTCCCCTACACACGCACCTAGCCTTGGACCCTGGCGTGTCCCCTACACACGCACCTAGCCTTGGACCCTGGCGTGTCCCCTACACACGCACCTAGCCTTGGACCCTGGCGTGTCCCCTACACACGCACCTAGCCTTGGACCCTGGCGTGTCCCCTACACACGCACCTAGCCTCGGACCTTGGCGTGTTCCCTAAACACGCACCCTGCTTGGATATCTGTCGTGCCTCCTTGCCTGAACCCTGGTTTGCCTGCCGGATGCCCGGAACCTGCCGACCGTTGCCAGAGGTCCGGAACCAGATGACTACGGCCTGATGTCCGGAGCTGACGTCCGCAGCCTGATCCCTGGACCCTGTCGGTTTGCCAGCAGTCTGGAGTCCGATGCCATCATGCCATTACCTGTGCCTAGGCGTGCCATCTGGCACGTACCATGTTATGGACCTTGGCGTGCCCACGCGCGCACCTTGCACGTTTTGCTTGTTTTCTCTGTATGTGATCTTGTGTTATTCTAATGAAGATACCTTGCACCTACGTCTAGTCTCGTCTTGCTTCCTGCTCGTCCTTGTCGTCAGACACTCGTCTAGTGTCCCCTGAGCCGGCCGTCTGGTCCCAGCAGTCGTGGTGGCTCACCCCCTTGGTCTTGCCCCTGACACTCCCTGTATAGGGGGTGGATTCTCACAAGGTCAGCTCGCCCTCGGTGGGTGGGTGCCACGACCCAGAGGGTCCACTCAAAAAATGGGCTCAGCAGGAGCTGAGTCCGTCACACACTTGCTCCCGTGTCTCAGTGGGGTTCAGTAACGTCAGCTGATCCCCTGCTGTGTGGATGGCAGTCTCTCCTGCTGTCACCTCATTCAAAATTCAGTAGGCCTCTGCCTACACCCTCCTATTTCCTGGGCTTCAACACAGCCAGTTGTAGTTCGGAAGTGCCGTCCACACGGAAAGAGATACTTGCTCCCGTGTCTCAGTGGGGTTCAGTAACGTCAGCTGATCCCCTGCTGTGTGGATGGCAGTCTCTCCTGCTGTCACCTCATTCAAAATTCAGTAGGCCTCTGCCTACACCCTCCTATTTCCTGGGCTTCAACACAGCCAGTTGTAGTTCGGAAGTGCCGTCCACACGGAAAGAGATACTTGCTCCCGTGTCTCAGTGGGGTTCAGTAACGTCAGCTGATCCCCTGCTGTGTGGATGGCAGTCTCTCCTGCTGTAAACTCATTCAAAATACAGTAGGCCTCTGCCTACACCCTCCTATTTCCTGGGCTTCAACACAGCCAGTTGTAGTTCGGAAGTGCCGTCCACACGGAAAGAGACACTTGCTCCCGTGTCTCAGTGGGGTTCAGTAACGTCAGCTGATCCCCTGCTGTGTGGATGGCAGTCTCTCCTGCTGTCACCTCATTCAAAATTCAGTAGGCCTCTGCCTACACCCTCCTATTTCCTGGGCTTCAACACAGCCAGTTGTAGTTCGGAAGTGCCGTCCACACGGAAAGAGATACTTGCTCCCGTGTCTCAGTGGGGTTCAGTAACGTCAGCTGATCCCCTGCTGTGTGGATGGCAGTCTCTCCTGCTGTAAACTCATTCAAAATACAGTAGGCCTCTGCCTACACCCTCCTATTTCCTGGGCTTCAACACAGCCAGTTGTAGTTCGGAAGTGCCGTCCACACGGAAAGAGATACTTGCTCCCGTGTCTCAGTGGGGTTCAGTAACGTCAGCTGATCCCCTGCTGTGTGGATGGCAGTCTCTCCTGCTGTCACCTCATTCAAAATTCAGTAGGCCTCTGCCTACACCCTCCTATTTCCTGGGCTTCAACACAGCCAGTTGTAGTTCGGAAGTGCCGTCCACACGGAAAGAGATACTTGCTCCCGTGTCTCAGTGGGGTTCAGTAACGTCAGCTGATCCCCTGCTGTGTGGATGGCAGTCTCTCCTGCTGTCACCTCATTCAAAATACAGTAGGCCTCTGCCTACACCCTCCTATTTCCTGGGCTTCAACACAGCCAGTTGTAGTTCGGAAGTGCCGTCCACACGGAAAGAGATACTTGCTCCCGTGTCTCAGTGGGGTTCAGTAATGTCAGCTGATCCCCTGCTGTGTGGATGGCAAAGTCTCCTGCTGCCTACACAGTCGTACCACTACTGATTTTTAACCGTGCTCCAATTAGGCCTGTGGCTCCACTGTCTCTCGTATTTCCCCTGTCCTCCAACCCTGCCAGTTACAGCTCCGAAGTGGCGTCTGCACAATCCACACTTGTTCCTGTGTTACAGGTGTTCAGTCCGATCAGTTAATCCCCTGATGTGTGTCCGGCAATGTCGCCTGCTCTGTCCACATTCCCATTATCGGAATGTGGACAGAGCAGGCGACATTGCCGGACACACATCAGGGGATTAACTGACCGGACTGAACACCTGTAACACAGGAACAAGTGTGGATTGTGCAGACGCCACTTCGGAGCTGTAACTGGCGGGGTTGGAGGACAGGGGAAATACGAAAATCAGTGAATCCACAGGCCTAAGTGGAGCTTGGTTCAAATTAGTAGTCTACAACCGATCTTAAAATTTCTTCAATGCAGCCTAAGCCTGCTCCGTGCTTGTCCCTGGGCTTCAACACAGCCAGTTGTTGCTCGGAAGTGCCGTCTTCACAGAGTAAAACACTAGCTCCTGTGTTTGTGGGGTTCAGTAACGTCAGCTGTTCCCCTGCTGTTTTGATGGCAATCTGTCCTGCTGCCTCCCAATTGACAGCACATCAGGCCTCAGCCTGCTAAGTGCTTGTCCTGGGCTCCAACATCGCCAGTTGCTGCTCATAACTGACTTTGGCACGGGTACTCCCTCCTGCCCAGCTTGGTTCCAGCCCTGCCTGCTGTTTCCGGGAAGTGTCAATGTCAGTTTGCCACCCCAAGTTGCCATGTCGTGTTGCGGTTGGGTTAGCCGAGGCTAGGGTGCCAGCAGTTTAGGTGCTTCCTATGTGGACTGCGGGTTCTGGTAAGAAAGGTTTGTTCCATAGTGCCAGTAGGACAAGCACCCCCTGTAGGACTGTGTGATTCGGTAACTGCGGCCAGCTTGCGGCATGCCAACTTTGCTTTTCAGGGGTAACTTCTGATACCCCTCCGGGTTCCAGCACCGTCAGCTGGTTCTCATCAGAGCCTTTGGCCTAGGTGCCTCCATCTCGGTATCCGAGTTCCAGCAACGTCTGCTGGTCCTTGGTAGTGCTTTGTAGCACAGGTACCTCCTGCTTAGTAACCGGGTTCCAGCACCGTCAGCTGGTCCTCGGTTGTGCCATTGGCTCTTATTCCTTCTGCTGCCCCTCCGGGTGCCAGCACTGTCAGCTGGTCCTCGCTATTTCCATTTGCTCTTGCAGCTTATGCTACCCCTCCGGGTTCCAGCACCGTCAGCTGGTTCTCGTCAGAGCCTTTGGCCTAGGTGCCTCCATCTCGGTATCCGAGTTCCGGCAACGTCTGCTGGTCCTTGGTAGTGCTTTGTAGCACAGGTACCTCCTGCTTAGTAACCGGGTTCCAGCACCGTCAGCTGGTCCTCGGTTGTGCCATTGGCTCTTATTCCTTCTGCTGCCCCTCCGGGTGCCAGCACTGTCAGCTGGTCCTCGCTATTTCCATTTGCTCTTGCAGCTTATGCTACCCCTCCGGGTTCCAGCACCGTCAGCTGGTTCTCGTCAGAGCGTTTGGCCTAGGTGCCTCCATCTCGGTATCCGAGTTCCGGCAACGTCTGCTGGTCCTTGGTAGTGCTTTGTAGCACAGGTACCTCCTGCTTAGTAACCGGGTTCCAGCACCGTCAGCTGGTCCTCGGTAGTGCCATTGGCTCTTGTTCCTTCTGCTGCCCCTCCGGGTGCCAGTACCGTCAGCTGGTTCAAGAGGACAAAGAACAGGAAGACAACCACCAAGATGCAGAACAACAAGAGAGAGAAGACAAAGAAGCATAAAAAAAACAAAGCAGAAGAACATTAAGCATAAGACTAATACTCTGAGCAAATGATATTATCTTATTTATAAGCAGAAGAAGACTAAGCAGTGTATGGGGGTGAGTCCGTTCCTCCTCGTGGTGCCCCTGGAAAAGGCCTGCTTCTGCAGGCCAAACTGAACGCGGACAAATCCTGTTGTAAATCTTTTGTGACAGGCAGAACGGAAGGTGTAAACTTCTAACTTTTCTAGATAACAACTACAGGAATGCCTGACACAAACAAGAATATGATGAAGAAGAATAGGAAGAAGATGAAGAAGCTGAATATGTAGAATAATAATTGTTGAATAAGAAGAATATGAAGAATGTAAGAAAAGGAAGAAGAAGAAGAAGAAGAAGAAGAATGTAAAAAAAGGAAGTAGAAGAAGAAGAAGAAGAATGTAAAAAAAGGAATAAGAAGAAGAATGTAAAAAAAGGAAGTAGAAGAAGAAGAAGAAGAATGTAAAAAAAGGAAGTAGAAGAAGAAGAATGTAAAAAAAGGAAGTAGAAGAAGAAGACATACATGTCTGGCAAAATATAAATGAGGCTAACATAGTCAATATCTTTGTAACTCCTAACATCTTTAAAAAAAAAAGTTTAATTCCTGCTATTCCATTTGATTGGGCTAAACCTCTATGGCTTTAATGTCTCCTCCACCTCCCACAATACATTCTACATTATTCTTAGTTGTTTTTCTTCATGTAGAATTAACCTACAAGGAAAGAAAGGGTTTTTTTTAATTCCGATATTTTGGCCCCATTGACTTGCATTGGTTCCCGGTATCGGAATCGGCGATACCGATACTTTTTTTTAAGATCGGCCGATCCATTCCGATCCGATATTTTCAAGTATCGGCTGGTATCGCTCAACTCTACACATGACCTCTCCAAGACAGAGCTTCTGCCACATAATATCAGCTCTTAAAGCAAAACCCACAGCACAAATGCAAATCTAGCTTCATCACATGACGTATGCCCCTGAGAGAGAATGTGCGCCAAAGTGGATTTAGAAGCCCAGTGAGCCACCCTGGCTCTTAAAGGGCCGACGCGCCAAAGTGATTCTTAAAGAGCCGGCGCACCAAAATAAGTCTTAAAGGGCCGGCGCGTCAAATCGAAAGCTGAGTGACCCAAGGCTCCAAATCGGAGGCTGATAGACCCGGCCTACAAAATGGAGGCTGAGCCACCCTGGCATCCAAATTGAACCCAGAGTGGCCCCGCCCACCAAATCGGACCCAGAGTGGCCCCGCCCACCAAATCAGACCCAGAGTGGCCCCACCCACCAAATTGGACCCTGAGGGGCCCCACCCACAAAATCGAACCCTAAGGGGCCCCACCCACAAAATTGGACCCTGAGGGGCCCCACTCACAAAATCGGACCCTGAGGGGCCCCACTCACAAAATCGGACCCTGAGGGGCCCCACCCACAAAATCGGACCCTGAGGGGCCCCAACCACAAAATCGGACCCTGAGGGGCCCCACTCACAAAATCGGACCCTGAGGGGCCCCAGCCACAAAATCGGACCCTGAGGGGCCCCAACCACAAAATCGGACCCTGAGGGGCCCCGGCCACAAAATCGGACCCTGAGGGGCCCCGGACACAAAATCGGACCCTGAGGGGCCCCGGCCACAAAATCGGACCATGAGGGGCCCCAACCACAAAATCGGACCCTGAGGGGCCCCAACCACAAAATCGGACCCTGAGGGGCCCCGCCCACCAAATCGGACCCTGAGGGGCCCCACCCTCAAAATCAGACCCTGAGGGGCCCCACCCACCAAATCGGACCCTGAGGGGCCCCGCCAACCAAATCGGACTCTGAGGGGCCCCACCCTCAAAATCGGACCCTGAGGGGCCCAACCAACAAAATCGGACCCTGAGGGGCCCCAGCCACAAAATCGGACCCTGAGGGGCCCCGGCCACAAAATCGGACCCTGAGGGTCCCCGGCCACAAAATCGGACCCTGAGGGGCCTCGGCCACAAAATCGGACCCTGAGGGGCCCCGGCCATAAAATCAGACCCTGAGGGGCCCCACCCACAAAATCAGACCCTGAGGGGCCCCGGCTACGAAATCGTACCCTGAGGGGCCCCGGCCACAAAATCGGACCCTGAGGGGCCCCACCCACAAAATCAGACCATGAGGGGCCCCACCCATAAAATCGTACCCTGAGGGGACCCACCCACAAAATCAGACCATGAGGGGCCCTACCGACGAAATCGGACCCTGAGGGGCCCCACCCATAAAATCGGACCCTGAGGGGACCCACCCACAAAATCAGACCCTGAGGGGCCACACCCACAAAATTGGACCCTGAGGGGCCCCTCCCACAAAATTGAACCCTGAGGAATCCCGGCCACTAATTCAAATCCTGAGGAGCTCAGGCCACCGAATCGGATCCTGAGGGGCCCCACCCACCAAATCAGACCCTGAGGCCAAAGTGGCCTCCGAGCGGCACCCACATTTAAGCCCTTCACTACCAAGGGTGGTTTGCAAATTAACTCCCGGGCCAATTTTTACAATTCTGACCACTGTACCTTTATGAGGTCATAACTCTGGAACACTTCCATGTATCCCGGTGATTCTGACATTGTTTTCTCGTGACATATTGTACTTCATGTTAGTGTTAAAATTGCATTCAAATAACTTGCGTTTATTTGTGAAAAAAAACGGAAATTTGGCGAAAATTTTGAAAATTTCGCAATTTTCCAACTTTGAATTTTTATGCCCTTAAATCACAGCGATACGGCACACAAAAAACTTAATACATAACATTTCCCACATGTTTACTTTACATGAGCACAATTTTGGAACCAAAATTTTTTTTGTTAGGAAGTTATAAGGGTTAAAAATTGACCAGCGATTTCTCATTTTTGCAACACCATTTTATTTTTAGGGACCACTTCACATTTGAAGCCACTTTGAGGGGTCTATATGATAGAAAATACCCAAAAGTGACACCATTCTAAAAAATGCACCCCTTAAGGTGCTTAAAACCACATTCAAGAAGTTTATTAACCCTTTAGGTGCGTCACAGGAATTTTTTGAATATTAAAAAAAATGAACATTTAACTTTTTTTCACAAAAAAAACATTTCAGGTTCAATTTTCTTTATTTTACCAAGGGTAACAGGAGAAATTGGACTGCAAAAGTTATTGTGCAATTTGTCCTGAGTACGCTGATACCTGATATGTGGGGGGAACCACTGTTTCGGCGCATGGCAGACCTCAGTAGGGAAGGAGCGCCGTTTGACTTTTTCAATGCAAAATTGGCTGGAATTCAGATCGGACGCCATGTCACGTTTGGAGAGTCCCTGATGTAACTAAACAGTGGAAACCCCCTACAAGTGACCCCATTTTGGAAACTAGACCCCCCAAGGAACTTATCTAGGTATGTGGTGAGAACTTTGAACCCACAAGGGCTTCACAGAAGTTTATAACGTACAGCAGTACAATTAAAAAATCATATTTTTTCCACAAAAATGATCTTTTCACCCCCAATTTTTATTTTTCCAAGGGTAACAGGACCCGAAAAGTTATTGTGCAATTTGTCCTGAGTATGCTGATACCCCATATGTGGGTGTAAATGACTATTTGGGCGCATAGCAGAGCTCGGAAGGGAAGCAGCGCCATTTGACGTTTTTGGCTAGAATTGAGATCGGACACCATGTCGCGATTGGAAAACCCCTGATGTACCAAAACAGTGGAAACCCCCCACAAATGACACCATTTTGGAATCTAGACCCCCCAGGGAACTTATCTAGATGTGTGGTGAGAACTTTGAACCCCCAAGGGCTTCACAGAAGTTTATAACGTACAGCAGTACAATTAAAAAATCATATTTTTTCCACAAAAATGATCTTTTCACCCTCAATTCTTATTTTTCCAAAAGTAACAGGACCCTAAAAGATATTGTGCAATTTATCCTGAGTACGCTGATACCCCACATGTGGGTGTAAACCACTATTTGGGCGCATGGCAGAGCTCGGAAGGGAAGCAGCGCCCTTTGACGTTTTTGGCTGGAATTGAGATCGGACACCATGTCGCGTTAGGAAAGCCCCTGATGTACCAAAACAGTAGAAACCCCCCACAAATGACACCATTTTGGAAACTAGACCCCCAAAGGAACTTATCTAGATGTGTGGTGAGCACTTTGAACCCCCCAGTGCTTCACTGAAGTTTATAACGTCCGGGCGTGAAAATAAAAAAATATTAGTCCCCATTTTTTTATTTTCCCAAGGGTAACAGGAGAAATTGGACCCCAAAAGTTGTTGTCCAATTTGTCCTGAGTACGCTGACACCCCATATGTGGGAGAAAACTACTGTATGGGGACACGTCGGGGCTCGGAAGGGAAGTAGTGACGTTTTGGAATGCAGACTTTGATGGAATGGTCTGTGGGTGTCATGTTGCCTTTGGAGATCCCCTAATGTACCTAAACAGTGGAAACCCCCCACAAATGATCCCATTTTGGAAACTAGACCCCCTGAGGAACTTATCTAGATGTGTGGTGAGCACTTTGAACCCCCAAGGGCTTCACAGAAGTTTATAATGCCCAGGCATGAAAATAAAAAAATTGTATTTTTTCCACAAACATGATCAATTAGTCCCCAATTTTTTTATTTTCCCAAGGGTAACAGGAGAAATTGGACCCCAAAAGTTGTTGTCCAATTTGTCCTGAGTACGCTGATACCTCATATGTGGGAGAAAACTACTGTATGGGCACACATCAGGGCTCGGAAGGGAAGTAGTGATGTTTTGGAATGCAGACTTTGATGGCATGGTCTGCGGGTGTCATGTTGCTTTTGGAGAGCCCCTGATGTACCTAAACAGTGGAAACTCCCCACAAGTAACCCCATTTTGGAAACTAGACCCCCTATTGAACTTATCTAGATGTGTGGTGAGCACTTTGAACCCCCCAGTGCTTCACAGAAGTTTATAACGACCGGGCGTGAAAATAAAAATATCGTATTTTTTCAACAAACATCATCTTTTAGTCACCATTTTTTTTATTTTCCCAAGGGTAACAGGAGAAATTGGACCCCAAAAGTTGTTGTCCAATTTGTCCTGAGTATGCTGATACCTCATATGTGGGAGAAAACTACTGTATGGGCACACGTCGGGGCTTGGAAGGGAAGTAGTGACGTTTTGGAATGCAGACTTTGATGGATTGGTCTGCGGGTGTCATGTGCGTTTGGAGAGCCCCTGATGTACCTAAACTATTGAAACTCCCCACAAGTGACCCCATTTTGGACACTAGACCCCCCACGGAGCTTATCTAGATGTGTTGAGAGCACTTTGAACCCCCAAGTGCTTCACAGAAGTTTATAACGCCTGGGCGTGAAAATAAAAAAAACATTTTTTTCCGCAAAATTATATTTTTGCCCCCAATTTTTTATTTTCCTAAGGGTAACAGGAGAAATTGGACCCCAAAAGTTGTTTTGTAATTTGTCCCGAGTAGGCTGATACCCTACATGTGGGGGTAAAACACTGTTTGGGCGCATGGCAGAGCTTGGAAGGGAAGGAGCACCATTTGACTTTTTCAACGCAGAATTGGCTGGAATTGAGATCAGACGCCATGTTGCCTTTGGAGAACACCTGATGTGCCCAAACAGTGGAAACCCCTCAATTATAACTCCAACCCTAACCTCAACACACCCCTAACCCTAATCTGATCCCTAGCCCTAACCCTAGCCCTAACCCTAGCCCTAACCCTAGCCCTAGCCCTAACCCTAACCCTAACCCTAGCCCTAACCCTAACCCTACCCTAACCCTAACCCTAGCGGGAAAATGGAAATAAATACATTTTCTTTTAGTTTTATTATTTTTCCCTAACTAAGGGGGTGATAACGGGGGGTTTGATTTACTATTTATGGAGGTTTTTATGTTTGGCAGCTGTCGCACGCTAAAAGATGCTTTTTATTGTAAAAATAGTTTTTACATCACCACATATTGTGAGCTATAATTTTTCCGTATTTTGACCCACCGAGTCATGTGAGGTCTTATTTTTTGCAGGACGAGTTGACGTTTTTATTGGTACCATTTTTGGGCATGTGACATTTTTTGATCGCTTTTTATCCCGATTTTTGGGACGAAGAATGAACAAAAACCAGCGTTTCATGAATTTCTTTTGGGGGTACGTTTACACCGTTAAGCGTGCGGTAAAATTGATAAAGTGTTTTTATTCTTCGGGTCAGTACGGTTACAGCAATACCTCATTTAGGTCGTTTTTTTTTGTTTTGTCGGTTTTTTGCAATGAAAACAATTTTATATAAAAAATAATTATTTTTGTATCGCTTTATTCTGCGAGCTATAACTTTTTTATTTTTTTGCAGATGATGCTGTCAGGCAGCTCGTTTTTTGCGGGACAAGATGACGTTTTCAGCGGTACCATGGATATTTATATGCGTCTTTTTGATCGCGCGTTATTACACTTTTTGTTCGGTGGTATGATAATAAATCATTATTTTTTGCTTCGTTTTTTATTTTTATTTTTTAAGGGGTTCACTAAAGGGGTTAACTAATGGGACAGTTTTATAGGGCAGGTCATTACGGACGCGGCGATACCAAATATGTGTACTTTTATTGTTTTTGTTTTTTTTTTATTTTGAAAAAATGGATTTATTGGGGAATATATTTTTTTTTTTTACTAATTTATTTAGCGATTTTTTTTTAATTATTTTTAACACTTTTTTTTTTTTTTTTTTTTACTTTATTACCTTGTCCCAGGTGGTACATCACTGTCCTGTGACAGATCGCACTGTGACAGATCAGCGATCTGTCACAGGCACTGCTGCAGACTTCCTCATGCCTGCTCTTTGCAGGCAGTGAGGAAGTCAGCTCCCTGCAGGCCCCCGTCGCCATCTTGGATCCGGGGGCCTGTAAGGAAAGAGCCCCCCCGCAGCAGCGCTGCACATTGCACTGCCGTGGGGGGCTCAGGGAAGCACGGAGGGAGCCCCCTCCCTGCCGATGCTTCCCTTTAACCCCCGGTACACCGCGATTGCGTTTGATCGCGGTGTGCAAGGGGTTAACGTGTCGGGGGCGGTCCGTGACCGCCCCTGACACATTGTGCCGGGTGTCAGCTATGATAATTAGCTGACACCCGGCCGCGATCAGCGGCGCTCACCATGTGGGCGCCGCTGATCGCTGGGACGTAATATTCCGTCCATGGTAGTTAGGTCCAGGGTCACATGGACGGAATATTACGTCCTTTGTAGGTAAGGGATTAAAACAGATCCTGAGTTGAAAGTCTTGCAGGGGCAGCAGGCAAGTCTCTCTTAAAGGGGCAGCCCGGGCACCATTTCAAACCACTATCTGTACTTCCTTCAGGAAATACACATCTAGTTATAGTGGTTTGAAAAAACCACTATATTGTAATCCGAACGCTGCTAACTTCTTCTTCTTCTTCTTCTTCTTATTATTATTAAGTTGATTTCCGCAATTAATGCGGCCCGAACCGCTACACGCACAGACTCCGTTGAGGTGTCGTTTCGAAGCCAGCGTCCATGAGAGGTGTGCTAAGTATTTTTCGTGTCGATCGGATTTGTAGTTTTTGCGCAATTTGCGTTTGAAAATTTTTTTTCCCGTCATTGGAATGCACTGTCTCCAATGCTTTTCAATAGGAAATGGCAAAACGTTCCCTGAGGCGATTGAAATGACAGTTGAGCTCATTGATATGCGCAGGCAGACCCAGTTACTATGCCAACGCCTACGAACGTCACATGACACCACCAGGACAGAGCTTGTGCCACATAATATCAGCTCTTAAAGTGAAACCCACAGCACAAATGCAAATCTAGCTTCATCACATGACACATGCCCCTGAGATAGAATGTGCGACAAAGTGGATTTAGAAGCCCAGTGAGGCACCCTGGCTCTTAAAGGGCCGACGTGCCACAGTGATTCTTAAAGGGCCAGCGCACCGAAATGAGTCTTAAAGGGCCGGCGCGCCAAATCGAAAGCTGAGCGACCCCGGCCTCCAAATCGTAGGCTGAACCACCCCGGCCTCCAAATCGTAGGCTGAACCACCCCGGCCTCCAAATCGGAGGCTGAGCCACCCTGGCCTCCAAATCGGACCCAGTGTGGCCCGCTCAAAAAATCAGACCCAGAGTAGCACAGCCCACCAAATCGGATCCTGAGGGGCCCCGCCCACCAAATCAGACTCCGAGTGGCCCCGTCCACCAAATCGGACCCTGAAGGGCACCGTCCACCAATCGGACCCTGAGGAGCCCCGCCCACCAAATCAGACCCTGAGAAGCCCCGCCCACCAAATCAGACCCAGAGTGACCCCGCCCACCAAATCGGACCCTGAAGGGCCCCGCCCATCAAATTGGACCCAAAGTGGCCCCGCCCACCAAATCGGACCCAGAGGGGCCCCGCCCATCAAATCGGACCCTGAGGGGACCCGCCCACCAAATCGGACCCCGAGGAGCCCCGCCCACCAAATCGGACCCAGATTGACCCCGCCCACCAAATCAGACCCAGAGGGTCCCCGCCCACCAAATCGGACCCAGAGGGGCCCTGCCCACCAAATCGGACGATGAGAGGCACCGCCCACTAAATCGGACCCAGAGTGGCCCCGCCCACCAAAATGGACCCAGGGGGCTCCACCCACAAAATCATACCCTAAGGGGCCCCACCCACAAAATCGGATCCTGAGTGGGCCCGACCACAAAATCAGACCCTGAGGGGCCCCAACCACAAAATCGGACCCTGAGAGACCCCGGCCACAAAATCGAACCTAGAGGGGTCCCAGTCACAAAATAGGACCCTGAGGGGCCCCACCCACAAAATCAGACCCTGAGGGGCCCCACCCACAAAATCAGACCCTGAGGGGCCCCACCCACAAAATCGGACCCTGAGGGGCCCCAGCCACAAAATCGGACCCTGATGGGCCCCACCCATAAATCCAGACCCTGAGGGGCCCCAGCCACAAAATCAGACCCTGAGAGACCCCGGCCACAAAATCGGACCCTGAGGGGCCCCAACCACAAAATCGGACCCTGAGGGGCCCCAACCACAAAATCAGACCCTGAGGGGCCCCACCCACAAAATCAGACCCTGAGGGGCCCCACCCACAAAGTCAGACCCTGAGGGGCCCCACCCACAAAATCGGACCCTGAGGGGCCCCACCCACCAAATTAGACCCTGAGGGGCCCCACCCTCAAAATCGGTCCGAGGGGCCCCACCCTCAAAATCGGACCCTGAGGGGCCCCGGCCACAAAATCGGACCCTGAGGGGCGACGGCCACAAAATCAGACCCTGAGGGGCCCCACCCGCAAAATCGGACCCTGAGGGGCCCCGGCCCCAAAAATCGGACCCTGAGGGGCCCCAACCACAAAATTGGACCCTGAGAGGCACCGGCTACAAAATCGGACCCTGAGGGGCCTCAGTCACAAAATCAGACCCAAAGGGGCCCCGGCCACAAAATCAGACCCTGAGGGGCCCCACCCACAAAATCGGACCCTGATGGGCCCCACCCACAAATCCAGACCCTGAGGGGCCCCGGCCACAAAATCGGACCCTGAGAGACCCCGGCCACAAAATCGGACCCTGAGGGGCCCCAACCACAAAATCAGACCCTGAGGGGCCCCACCCACAAAATCAGACCCTGAGGGACCCCAGCCACAAAATCAGACCCTGAGGGGCCCCAGCCACAAAATCGGACCCTGAGGGGCCCCACCCACAAAATTGGACCCTGAGGGGCCCCACCCACAAAATTGGACCCTGAGGGGCCCCACCCACAAAATTGGACCCTGAGGGGCCCCACCCTCAAAATCGGTCCCTGAGGGGCCCCGGCGACAAAATCGGACCCTGAGGGGCCCCGGCCACAAAATCGGACCCTGAGGGGCTCCACCCGCAAAATCGGACCCTGAGGGGCTCCACCCGCAAAATCGGACCCTGAGGGGCTCCACCCGCAAAATCGGACCCTGAGGGGCCCCGGCCCCAAAAATCGGACCCTGAGGGGCCCCAACCACAAAATCGGACCCTGAGGGGCACCGGCTACAAAATCGGACCCTGAGGGGCCCAACCCACAAAATCAGACTCAGTGTCTCCGCCCACCAAATTGGACCCTAAAGGGCCCCGTCCGCCAAATCGGACCCAAAGTGGCCCTGCCCACCAAATGGGACCCTGAGGGGCCCCGCCCACCAAATGGGACCCTGAGGGGCCCCGCCCAGTAAATCGGATTCTGAAAGGCCCCAACCACAAAATCGGACCCCGAGGGGCCCCACCCACCAAATCGGACCCCAAGGGGCCCCGCCCACCAATTCGGACCCCGAGGGGCCCCGCCCACCAATTCTGACCCCGAAGGGCCCCGCCCACCAAATCGGACCCCGAGGGGCCCCGCCCACCAAATCGGACCCCGAGGGATCCCGCCCACCAAATCAGACCCCGAGGGTCCCCGCCAGCCAAATTGGACGCTGACGGCCCCGCCCACCAAATCGGACTCTGATAGATCCCGCCCACCAAATCAAACCCTGAGGGGCCCAGCTCACCAAATCGGACCCAGAGTGGCCCCGCCCACCAAATCGGACCCAGAGTGGCCCCGCCCACCAAATTGTACCCTGAGGGGCCCCACCCACAAAATCAAATCCTAAGGGGCCCCACCCACAAAATTGGACCCTGAGGGGCCCCGGCCACAAAATTGGACCCTGAGGGGCCCCACCCACAAAATCGGACCCTGAGGGGATCCGGCCACAACATCGGACCCTGAGTGGCCCCACTCACAAAATCGGACCCTGAGGGGCCCTACCCACAAAATCGGACCCTGAGGGGCCCCAACCACAAAATCGGACCCTGACGGGCCCCGGCCACAAAATCGGACCCTGAGGGGCCCCGGCCACAAAATTGGACCCTGAGGGACCCCACCTACAAAATTGAACCCTGAGGGGCCCCTACCACAAAATCGGATCCTGAGGGGCCCCACCCACAAAATCGGACCCTGAGGGGCCCCACCCACAAAATTGGACCCTCAGGGGCCCCGGCAACAAAATCGGACCCTGAGGGACCCCGGCCACAAAATCACATCCTGAGGGGCCCCAACCACAAAATCGGACCCTGAGAGGCTCCGGCCGCAAAATCGGACCCTGAGGGGCCCCAACCACAAAATCGGACCCTGTGAGGCACCGGCCACAAAATCGGACCCTGAGGGGCCCCACCCACAAATCCAGACCCTGAGGGGACCCGGCCACAAAATCGGACCCCGAGGGTCCCTGCCCACCAAATCGAACCCCGAGGGGCCCCGCCCACCAAATTGGACCCTGAGGGGCCCCGCTCGCCAAATCGGACCCTGAGGGGCCCCACTCGCCAAATCGGACCCTGAGGGGCCCCGCTCGCCAAATCGGACCCTGAGGGGCCCCGACCACAAAATCGGACCCTGAGGGGCCCCACCCACAAAATTGGACCCGAGGGGCCCCGGCCACAAGATTGGACCCGAGGGGCCCCAACCACCAAATCAGACCCTGAGGGGCCCCGGCCACAAAATCGGACCCTTAGGGGCCCCACCCACCAAATCAGCCCCTGAGGGGACCCGGCCACCAAATCAGACCCTGAGGGGCCCCACCCACCAAATCTGACCCTGAGGCCAAAGTGGCCCCTGAGAGGCACCCACAGTTAAAACGGATCCTGAGTTGAAAGTCTTGCAGGTGCAGCAGGCAAGTCTCTCTTAAAGGGGCAGCCTGGGCAGCATTTCAAACCACTATCTGTACTTCCTTCAGGAAATACACATCTAGTTATTATTATTAAGTTGATTTCCGCAATTAATGCGGCCCGAACCGCTACACGCACAGACTCCGTTGAGGTGTCGTTTCGAAGCCAGCGCCCATGAGAGGTGTGCTAAGTATTTTTCGTGTTGATCAGATTTGTAGTTTTTGCGCAATTTGCGTTAGAACATTTTTTTTCCCATCATTGGAATGCACTGTCTCAATGCATTTGAACGGGGAAATGGCAAAACGTGCCCTGAGGCGATTGAAATGGCAGTTGAGCTCATTGATATGCGCAGGAAGAACCAGTTACTATGCCAACGCCTATGAACGTCACATGACCTCTCCAGAACAGAGCTTCTGCCACATAATATCAGCTCTTAACGCGAAACCCACAGCACAAATGCAAATCTAGCTTCATCACATGATACATGCCCCTGAGAGAGAATGTGCGCCAAAGTGTATATAGAAGCCCAGTGAGCCAAACTGGCTCTTAAAGGGCCGAAGCACCAAAGTGATTCTTAAAGGGCCGCCGCACCGAAATGAGTCTTAAAGGGCCGACGCGCCAAATCGAAAGCTGAGTGACACCAGGCTCCAAATCGGAGGCTGAGCCACCCCGGCCTTAAAATCGGAGGCTGAGCCACCCTGGCCTCCAAATCGGACCCAGAGTGGTCCCGCCCACCAAAAACGGACCCAGAGTGGCACAGCTCACCAAATCGGACACTGAGGGGCCCCGCCCACCAAATCAGACTCAGAGTGGCCCCACCCACCAAATCGGACCCTGAAGGGCCCCGCCCACCAAATCGGACCCAGAGGGGCCATGCCCACCAAATCGGACCCTGAGGAGCTCCGTCCACCAAATCGGACCCAGAGTGACCCCGCCCACCAAATTGGACCATGAAGGGCCCCGCCCACCAAATCGGAAGCAGAGGGGCCCCGCCCACCAAATCGGAACCTGGGGGCCCAGCCCACCAAATCGGACCCTGAGGGGCACTGCCCACTAAATCGGACCGAGAGAGGCCACGCCCACCAAATCGGACCCTGAGGAGCCCCGCCCACCAAATCAGACCCCCGAGGGGCCCCACCCACCAAATCAGACCCTGAGGGGCCCCGCCCACCGAATCGGACCCAGAGTGGCCCTGCCCACCAAAATGGACCCAGGGGGCTCCACACACAAAATCAGACCCTAAGGGTCCCCACCCACAAAATCTGACCCTGAGTAGCCCCGGCCACAAAATCGGACCCTGAGGGGCCCCACCCACAAAATCGGACCCTGAGGGGCCCCGGCCACAAAATCGGAACCTGAAGGGCCCCGGCCACAAAATCGGACCCTGAGGGGCCCCAACCACAAAATAGGACCCTGAGGGGCCCCGGCCACAAAATCGGACCCTGAAGGGCCCCACCCTCAAAATCAGATCCTGAGGGACCAACCAACAAAATCGGACCCTGAGGGGCCCCAGCCACAAAATAGGACCATGAGGGGCCCCGGCCACAAAATCGGACCCTGAGTGGCCGCAGCCACAAAATCGGACCCTGAGGGGCCCCGGCCACGAAATCGGACCCTGAGGGGCGCCGGCCACAAAATCGGACCCTGAGGGGCCCCAACCACAAAATCGGACCATGAGGGGCCTCAACCACAAAATCGGACTCTGAGGGGCCCCAACCACAAAATCGGACCCTGAGGGGCCCCGGCCACAAAATCGGACCCTGAGAGACCCCGGCCACAAAATCGAACCCAGAGGGGCCCCACCCACAAAATTGGACCCTGAGGGGCCCCGCCAACCAAATCGGACTCTGAGGGGCCCCACCCACAAAATCGGACCCTGAGGGGCCCCAACCACAAAATCGGACCCTGAGGGGCCCCGGCCACAAAATCGGACCCTGAGGGGCCCCACCCTCAAAATCGGATCCTGAGGGGCCCAACCAACAAAATCGGACTCTGAGGGGCCCCGCCCACCAAATCGGACTCTGAGGGGCCCCGCCAACCAAATCGGACTCTGAGGGGCCCCACCCACAAAATCGGACCCTGAGGGGCCCCAACCACAAAATCGGACCCTGAGGGGCCCCGGCAACAAAATCGGACCCTGAGGGGCCCCACCCTCAAAATCAGATCCTGAGGGGCCCAACCAACAAAATCGGACCCTGAGGGGCCCCAGCCACAAAATCGGACACTGAGGGGCCCCACTCACAAAATCGGACCCTGAGGGGCCCCGGCCACAAAATCGGACCCTGAGCAGCCCAACCACAAAATCAGACCATGAGGGGCCCCGCCAACCAAATTGGACTCCCACTCCCAAAATCGGACCCTGAGGGCCCCAAACCACAAAATCGGACCCTAAGGGGCCCCGGCCACAAAATCGGACCCTGAGTAGAACTGGCCACAAAATCAGACCCTGAGGGGCCCCAACCACAAAATCGGACCCTGAGGGGCCCCGACCACAAAATTGGACCCTGAGGGGCCCCACCCTCAAAATCGGATCCAGAGGGGCCCAACCAACAAAATCGGACCCTGAGGGGCCCCAGCCACAAAATCGGATCCTGAGGGGCCCCACCCACAAAATCGGACCCTGAGGGGCCCCGGCCACAAAATCGGTACCTGAGGGGCCCCCGGCCACAAAATCGGACCCTGAGCGGCCCAACCACAAAATCGGCCCCTGAGGGGCCCCGGCCACAAAATCGGACCCTGAGGGGCCCCGCCCACCGAATCGGACCCAGAGTGGCCCTGCCCACCAAAATGGACCCAGGGGGCTCCACCCACAAAATCAGACCCTAAGGGGCCCCACCCACAAAATCTGACCCTGAGTAGCCCCGGCCACAAAATCGGACCTTGAGGGGCCCCACCCACAAAATCGGACCCTGAGGGGCCCCGGCCACAAAATCGGAACCTGAAGGGCCCCGGCCACAAAATCGGACCCTGAGCGGCCCAACCACAAAATCGGACCCTGAGGGGGCCCAACCACAAAATAGGACCCTGAGGGGCCCCGGCCACAAAATCGGACCCTGAGGGGCCCCACCCTCAAAATGAGATCCTGAGGGACCAACCAACAAAATCGGACCCTGAGGGGCCCCAGCCACAAAATCGGACCCTGAGGGGCCCCGGCCACAAAATCGGACCCTGAGTGGCCGCAGCCACAAAATCGGACCCTGAGGGGCCCCGGCCACGAAATCGGACCCTGAGGGGCGCCGGACACAAAATCGGACCCTTAGGGGCCCCAACCACAAAATCGGACCCTGAGGGGCCTCAACCACAAAATCGGACTCTGAGGGGCCCCAACCACAAAATCGGACCCTGAGGGGCCCCGGCCACAAAATCGGACCCTGAGAGACCCCGGCCACAAAATCGAACCCAGAGGGGCCCCACCCACAAAATTGGACCCTGAGGGGCCCCGCCCACCAAATCGGACCCTCAGGGGCCCCGCCAACAAAATCGGACCCTGAGGGGTCCCGCCCTCAAAATCGGACCCTGAGAGGCCCCGCCCACCAAATCGGACCCTGAGGGGCCCCACCAACCAAATCGGACTCTGAGGGGCCCCACCCACAAAATCGGACCCTGAGGGGCCCCAACTACAAAATCGGACCCTGAGGGGCCCCGGCCACAAAATCGGACCCTGAGGGGCGCCACCCTCAAAATCGTATCCTGAGGGGCCCATCCAACAAAATCGGACCCTGAGGGGCCCCAGCCACAAAATCGGACACTGAGGGGCCCCACTCACAAAATCGGACCCTGAGGGGCCCCAGCCACAAAATCGGACACTGAGGGGCCCCACTCACAAAATCGGACCCTGAGGGGCCCCGGCCACAAAATCGGACCCTGAGCGGCCCAATCACAAAATCAGACCCTGAGGGGCCCCGCCAACCAAATTGGACTCCCACTCCCAAAATCGGACCCTGAGGGCCCCAAACCACAAAATCGGACCCTAAGGGGCCCCGGCCACAAAATCGGACCCTGAGTAGACCCGGCCACAAAATCAGACCCTGAGGGGCCCCAACCACAAAATCGGACCCTGAGGGGCCCCGACCACAAAATTGGACCCTGAGGGGCCCCACCCTCAAAATCGGATCCTGAGGGGCCCAACCAACAAAATCGGATCCTGAGGGGCCCCAGCCACAAAATCGGATCCTGAGGGGCCCCACCCACAAAATCGGACCCTGAGGGGCCCCGGCCACAAAATCGGTACCTGAGGGGCCCCCGGCCACAAAATCGGACCCTGAGGGGCCCCAGCCACAAAATCGGACCCTGAGGGGTCCCGGCCACGAAATCGGACCCTGAGGGGCGCCGGCCATGAAAACGGACATTGAGGGGCCCCAACCACAAAATCAGACCCTGAGGGGCCCCGGCCACAAAATCGGACCCTGAGGGCCCCCAACCACAAAACCGGACTCTGAGGAGCCCCAACCACAAAATCGGACCCTGAGGGGCCCCGGCCACAAAATCGGACCCTGAGAGACCCCGGCCACAAAATCGGACCCAGAGGGGCCCCACCCACAAAATTGGACCCTGAAGGGCCCCACCCACAAAATCGGACCCTGAGCGGTCCCGCCCTCAAAATCGGACCCTGAGAGGCCCCGCCTACCAAATCAGACCCTGAGGGGCCCCGCCAACCAAATCGGACTCTGAGGGGCCCCACCCACAAAATCGGACCCTGAGGGCCCCCAACCGCAAAATCGGACCCTAAGGGGCCCCGCCCTCAAAATCGGACCCTGAGTAGACCCGGCCACAAAATCAGACCCTGAGGGGCCCCAACCACAAAATCGGACCCTAAGGGGCCCCGCCCTCAAAATCGGACCCTGAGTAGACCCGGCCACAAAATCAGACCCTGAGGGGCCCCAACCACAAAATTGGACCCTGAGGGGCCCCGGCCACAAAATCGGACCCTGAGGGGTCCCGCCCACCAAATCGGACCCTGAGGGGCCCCGCTCACCAAATCGGACCCTGAGGGCCCCCAACCACAAAATCGGACCCTAAGGGGCCCCGCCCTCAAAATCGGACCCTGAGTAGACCCGGCCACAAAATCAGACCCTGAGGGGCCCCAACCACAAAATTGGACCCTGAGGGGCCCCGGCCACAAAATCGGACCCTGAGGGGTCCCGCCCACCAAATCGGACCCTGAGGGGCCCCGCTCACCAAATCGGACCCTGAGGGCCCCCAACCACAAAATCGGACCCTAAGGGGCCCCGCCCTCAAAATCGGACCCTGAGTAGACCCGGCCACAAAATCAGACCCTGAGGGGCCCCAACCACAAAATCGGACCCTAAGGGGCCCCGCCCTCAAAATCGGACCCTGAGTAGACCCGGCCACAAATTCAGACCCTGAGGGGCCCCAACCACAAAATCGGACCCTGAGGGGCCCCGGCCACAAAATCGGACCCTGAGGGGTCCCACCCACGAAATCGGACAGTGAGGGGCCCCGCTCACCAAATCGGACCCTGAGGGGCCCCACCCACGAAATCGGACCCTGAGGGGTCCCTCCCACCTAATCGGGCCCTGATGGGCCCCGGCCACCAAATCGGACCCTGAGGGGCCCCGCCCACCAAATTGGACCCTGAGGGGTCCCGCCCACCAAATCAGACCCCGTGGGTCCCCGCCCACCAAATTGGACCCTGAAGGGCCCCACCCAAAAAATCAGACCCTGAGGCCAAAGTGGCCCCTGAGAGGCACCCACATTTAAAACGGATCCTGAGTTGAAAGTCTTGCAGGGGCAGCAGGCAAGTCTCTCTTAAAGGGACAGCCCGGGCACCATTTCAAACCACTATCTGTACTCCCTTCAGGAAATAAACATCTAGTTCTTCTTATTATTCAGTTGATTTCCGCAATTAATGCAGCCCGAACCGCTACACGCACAGACTCCGTTGAGGAGTTGTTTCGAAGCCAGCGTCCACGAGAGGTATGCAAAGTATTTTTCGTGTTGATCGGATTTGTAGTTTTTGCGCAATTTGCATTTGAAATTTTTTTTTCCCGTCATTGGAATGCACTGTCTCCAATTCTTTTCAATGGGAAACTTAAAACGTGCCCTTAGGCGATTGAAATGGCAGTAAAGCTCATTGATATGCGCAGGCACACCCAGTTACTATGCCAACGCCTACGAACGTCACATGACACCACCAGGACAGAGCTTCTGCCACATAATATAAGCTCTTAAAGCGAAACCCACAGCACAAATGCAAATCTAGCTTCATCACATGACGCATGACCCTGAGAGAGAATGTGCGCCAAAGTGGATTTAGAAGCCCTGTGAGCCACCCTGGCTCTTAAAGGGCCGATGCGCCAAAGTTATTCTTAAAGAGCCAGCGCACCAAAGTGAGTCTGAAAGGGCCGGCGTGCCAAATCGAAAGCTAATTGACCCAAGGCTCCAAATCGGAGGCTGAGCCACCCCGGCCTCCAAATCGGAGGCTGAGCCACCCTGGCCTCCAAATTGGACCGAGTGTGGCCCCGCTCAAAAAATCAAATCCAGAGTGGCCCCACCCAACAAAACGGACCCAGAGTGGCACAACCCACCAAATCGGACCCTGAAGGGCCCCGCCCACCAAATCGGACCCTGAAGGGCCCCGCCCACCAAATCGGACCTAGAGTGGCCCCGCCCACCAAATCGGACCCTGAGGATCCCCACCCACCAAATGGGACCCAGAGAGACCCCGCCCACCAAATCGGACCCAGAGTGGCCCCGCACAACAAATCATACCCAGAGGGGCCCCGCCCACCAAATCGGACCCATAGGGGCCCCGCCCACCAAATCGGACCCAGAGGGGCCCCGCCCACTAAATTTGACCGAGAGTGGCCTTGCCCACCAAATAGGACCCTGAGGGGCCCCGCCCACCAAATCGGACCCAGAGTGGCCCCACCCACAAAATCGGACCCTGAAGGAACCCACCCACAAAATCGGTTCCTGAGGGGCCCCAACCACAAAATCGGACCCTGATGGGCCCCGGCCACAAAATTGGACCCTGAGGGGCCCCACCCTCAAAATCGGATCCTGAGGGGCCCAACCAACAAAATCGGACCCTGAGGGGCCCCAGCCACAAAATCGGATACTGAGGGGCCCCACCCACAAAATCGGACCCTGAGGGGCCCCGGCCACAAAATCGTTACCTGAGGGGCCCCCGGCCACAAAATCGGACCCTGAGCGGCCCAACCACAAAATCGGCCCCTGAGGGGCCCCGGCCACAAAATCAGACCCTGAGGGGCTCCAGCCACAAAATCGGACCCTGAGGGGCCCCAGCCACGAAATTGGACCCTGAGGGGCGCCGGCCACGAAATCGGACCCTGAGGGGCCCCAACCACAAAATCAGACCCTGAGGGGCCCCGGCCACAAAATCGGACCCTGAGGGCCCCCAACCACAAAACCGGACTCTGAGGAGCCCCAACCACAAAATCGCACCCTGAGGGGCCCCGGCCACAAAATCGGACCCTGAGAGACCCCGGCCACAAAATCGTACCCAGAGGGGCCCCACCCACAAAATTGGACCCTGAGGGGCCCCGCCCACAAAATCGGACCCTGAGGGGTCCCGCCCTCAAAATCGGACCCTGAGAGGCCCCGCCTACCAAATCGGACCCTGAGGGGCCCCGCCAACCAAATCGGACTCTGAGGGGCCCCACCCGCAAAATCGGACCCTGAGGGCCCCCAACCACAAAATCGGACCCTAAGGGGCCCCGCCCTCAAAATCGGACCCTGAGTAGACCCGGCCACAAAATCAGACCCTGAGGGGCCCCAACCACAAAATCGGACCCTAAGGGGCCCCGCCCTCAAAATCGGACCCTGAGTAGACCCGGCCACAAAATCAGACCCTGAGGGGCCCCAACCACAAAATCAGACCCTAAGGGGCCCCGCCCTCAAAATCGGACCCTGAGTAGACCCGGCCACAAAATCAGACCCTGAGGGGCCCCAACCACAAAATTGGACCCTGAGGGGCCCCGGCCACAAAATCGGACCCTGAGGGGTCCCGCCCACCAAATCGGACCCTGAGGGGCCCCGCTCACCGAATCGGACCCTGAGGGGCCCCACCCAAGAAATCGGACCCTGAGGGGTCCCTCCCACCTAATCGGGCCCTGATGGGCCCCGGCCACCAAATCGGACCCTGAGGGGCCCCGCCCACCAAATTGGACCCTGAGGGGTCCCGCCCACCAAATCAGACCCCGTGGGTCCCCGCCCACCAAATTGGACCCTGAAGGGCCCCACCCAAAAAATCAGACGCTGAGGCCAAAGTGGCCCCTGAGAGGCACCCACATTTAAAACGGATCCTGAGTTGAAAGTCTTGCAGGGGCAGCAGGCAAGTCTCTCTTAAAGGGACAGCCCGGGCACCATTTCAAACCACTATCTGTACTCCCTTCAGGAAATAAACATCTAGTTCTTCTTATTATTCAGTTGATTTCCGCAATTAATGCAGCCCGAACCGCTACACGCACAGACTCCGTTGAGGAGTTGTTTCGAAGCCAGCGTCCACGAGAGGTGTGCTAAGTATTTTTCGTGTTGATCGGATTTGTAGTTTTTGCGCAATTTGCGTTTGAAATTTTTTTTTCCCGTCATTGGAATGCACTGTCTCCAATTCTTTTCAATGGGAAACTTAAAACGTGCCCTTAGGCGATTGAAATGGCAGTAAAGCTCATTGATATGCGCAGGCACACCCAGTTACTATGCCAACGCCTACGAACGTCACATGACACCACCAGGACATAGCTTCTGCCACATAATATAAGCTCTTAAAGCGAAACCCACAGCACAAATGCAAATCTAGCTTCATCACATGACGCATGCCCCTGAGAGAGAATGTGCGCCAAAGTGGATTTAGAAGCCCTGTGAGCCACCCTGGCTCTTAAAGGGCCGATGCGCCAAAGTGATTCTTAAAGAGCCGGCGCACCAAAGTGAGTCTGAAAGGGCCGGCGTGCCAAATCGAAAGCTGAGTGACCCAAGGCTCCAAATCGGAGGCTGAGCCACCCCGGCCTCCAAATCGGAGGCTGAGCCACCCTGGCCTCCAAATTGGACCGAGTGTGGCCCCGCTCAAAAAATCAAATCCAGAGTGGCCCCACCCAACAAAACGGACCCAGAGTGGCACAACCCACCAAATCGGACCCTGAGGGGCCCCGCCCACCAAATCGGACCCTGAAGGGCCACGCCCACCAAATCAGACCTAGAGTGGCCCCGCCCACCAAATCGGACCCTGAGGATCCCCGCCCACCAAATGGGACCCAGAGTGACCCCGCCCACCAAATCGGACCCAGAGTGGCCCCGCACAACAAATCATACCCAGAGGGGCCCCGCCCACCAAATCTGACCCATAGGGGCCCCGCCCACCAAATCGGACCCAGAGGGGCCCCGCCCACTAAATTTGACCGAGAGTGGCCTTGCCCACCAAATAGGACCCTGAGGGGCCCGCCCACCAAATCGGACCAGAGTGGCCCCACCCACAAAATCGGACCCTGAAGGGACCCACCCACAAAATCGGATCCTGAGGGGCCCCAACCACAAAATCGGACCCTGAGTAGACCCGGCCACAAAATCAGACCCTGAGGGGCCCCAACCACAAAATCGGACCCTGAGGGGCCCCGGCCACAAAATTGGACCCTGAGGGGCCCCACCCTCAAAATCGGATCCTGAGGTGCCCAACCAACAAAATCGGACCCTGAGGGGCCCCAGCCACAAAATCGGATCCTGAGGGGCCCCACCCACAAAATCGGACCCTGAGGGGCCCCGGCCACAAAATCGGTACCTGAGGGGCCCCCGGCCACAAAATCGGACCCTGAGCGGCCCAACCACAAAATCGGCCCCTGAGGGGCCCCGGCCACAAAATCGGCCCCTGAGGGGCCCCAGCCACAAAATCGGACCCTGAGGGGCCCCAGCCACGAAATCGGACCCTGAGGGGCGCCGGCCACGAAATCGGACCCTGAGGGGCCCCAACCACAAAATCAGACCCAGAGGGGCCCCGGCCACAAAATCGGACCCTGAGGGCCCCCAACCACAAAACCGGACTCTGAGGAGCCCCAACCACAAAATCGCACCCTGAGGGGCCCCGGCCACAAAATCGGACCCTGAGAGACCCCGGGCACAAAATCGTACCCAGAGGGGCCCCACCCACAAAATTGGACCCTGAGGGGCCCCGCCCACAAAATCGGACCCTGAGGGGTCCCACCCTCAAAATCGGACCCTTAGAGGCCCCGCCTACCAAATCGGACCCTGAGGGGCCCCGCCAACCAAATCGGACTCTGAGGGGCCCCACCCGCAAAATCGGACCCTGAGGGCCCCCAACCACAAAATCGAACCCTAAGGGGCCCCGCCCTCAAAATCGGACCCTGAGTAGACCCGGCCACATAATCAGACCCTGAGGGGCCCCAACCACAAAATCGGACCCTAAGGGGCCCGCCCTCAAAATCGGACCCTGAGTAGACCCGGCCACAAAATCAGACCCTGAGGGGCCCCAACCACAAAATCGGACCCTGAGGGGCCCCGGCCACAAAATCGGACCCTGAGGGGTCCCGCCCACCAAATCGGACCCTGAGGGGCCCCGCTCACCAAATCGGACCCTGAGGGGCCCCACCCACGAAATCGGACCCTGAGGGATCCCTCCCACCAAATCGGGCCCTGATGGGCCCCGGCCACCAAATCGGACCCTGAGGGGCCCCGCCCACCAAATTGGACCCTGAGTTGTCCCGCCCACCAAGTCAGACCCCGTGGGTCCCCGCCCACCAAATTGGACCCTGAAGGGCCCAACCCAAAAAATCAGACCCTGAGGCCAAAGTGGCCCCTGAGAGGCACCCACATTTAAAATGGATCCTGAGTTGAAAGTCTTGCAGGGGCAGCAGGCAAGTCTCTCTTAAAGGGACAGCCCGGGCACCATTTCAAACCACTATCTGTACTCCCTTCAGGAAATAAACATCTAGTTCTTCTTATTATTCAGTTGATTTCCGCAATTAATGCAGCCCGAACCGCTACACGCACAGACTCCGTTGAGGAGTTGTTTCGAAGCCAGCGTCCACGAGAGGTGTGCTAAGTATTTTTCATGTCGATCGGATTTGTAATTTTTGCGCAATTTGCGTTTGAAATTTTTTTTTCCCGTCATTGGAATGCACTGTCTCCAATTCTTTTCAATGGGAAACTTAAAACGTGCCCTTAGGCTATTGAAATGGCAGTAAAGCTCATTGATATGCGCAGGCACACCCAGTTACTATGCCAACGCCTACGAACGTCACATGACACCACCAGGACAGAGCTTCTGCCACATAATATAAGCTCTTAAAGCGAAACCCACAGCACAAATGCAAATCTAGCTTCATCACATGACGCATGACCCTGAGAGAGAATGTGCGCCAAAGTGGATTTAGAAGCCCTGTGAGCCACCCTGGCTCTTAAAGGGCCGATGCGCCAAAGTGATTCTTAAAGAGCCGGTGCACCAAAGTGAGTCTGAAAGGGCCGGCGTGCCAAATCGAAAGCTGAGTGACCCAAGGCTCCAAATCAGAGGCTGAGCCACCCCGGCCTCCAAATCAGAGGCTGAGCCACCCTGGCCTCCAAATTGGACCGAGTGTGGCCCCGCTCAAAAAATCAAATCCAGAGTGGCCCCACCCAACAAAACGGACCCAGAGTGGCACAACCCACCAAATCGGACCCTGAGGGGCCCCGCCCACCAAATCGGACCCTGAAGGGCCCCGCCCACCAAATCAGACCTAGAGTGGCCCCGCCCACCAAATCGGACCCTGAGGATCCCCGCCCACCAAATGGGACCCAGAGTGACCCTGCCCACCAAATCGGACCCAGAGTGGCCCCGCACAACAAATCATACCCAGAGGGGCCCCGCCCACCAAATCGGACCCATAGGGGCCCCGCCCACCAAATCGGACCCAGAGGGGCCCCGCCCACTAAATTTGACCGAGAGTGGCCTTGCCCACCAAATAGGACCCTGAGGGGCCCCGCCCACCAAATCGGACCCAGAGTGGCCCCACCCACAAAATCGGACCCAGAAGGGCCCCACCCACAAAATCGGATCCTGAGGGGCCCCAACCACAAAATCGGACCCCGAGGAGCTCCACCCACAAAATCGGACCCTGAGGGGCTCCACCCACAAAATTGGACCCTGAGGGATCCCGGCCACCAATTCAAACCCTGAGGAGCCCAGGCCACCGAATCGAATCCTGAGGGGTCCCACCCACCAAATCAGACCCCGAGGCCAAAGTGGCCCCTGAGAGGCACCCACACTTAAAGCGGATCCTGAGTTGAAAGTCTTGCAGGGGCAGCAGGCAAGTCTCTCTTAAAGGGGCAGCCCGGGCACCATTTCAATGCACTATCTGTACTTCCTTCTAGTTATAGTGGTTTGAAAAAACCACTATATTGTAATCCGAACGCTGCTAACTTATTCTTATTATTCAGCTGATTTCTGCAATTAATGCGGCCCGAACTGCTACACGCACAAACTCCTTTGAGGTGTCGTTTCGAAGCCAGCGTCCATGAGAGGTGTGCTGAGTATTTTTCGTGTCGATCGGATTTGTAGTTTTTGCGCAATTTGCGTTTGAAATTTTTTTTTCCCGTCATTGGAATGCACTGTCTCCAATGCTTTTCAATGGGAAGCTTAAAACATGCCCTGAGGCGATTGAAATGGCAGTTGAGCTCATTGATATGCGCAGGCACACCCAGATACTATGCCAACGCCTACGAACATCACATGACGCCCCCAGGAGAGAGCTTCTGCCACATGATATCAGCTCTTAAAGCAAAACCAACAGCACAAATGCAAATCTAGCTTCATCACATGACGCATGCCCCTGAAAGAGAATGTACGCCAAAGTGGATTTAGAAGCCCAGTGAGCCACCCTGGCTATTAAAGGGCCGACGCGCCAAAGTGATTCTTAAAGAGCCTGCGCACCAAAATGAGTCTTAAAGGGCCGGCGCGCCAAATCGAAAGCTGAGTGACCCAAGGCTCCAAATCGGAGGCTGATAGACCCTGGCCTACAAAAAGGAGGCTGAGCCACCCTGGCATCCAAATTGGACCCAGAGTGGCCCCGCCCACCAAATCGGACCTAGAGTGGCCCCGCCCACCAAATTGGACCCTAAGGGGCCCCACAGACAAAATCGGACCCTGAGGGGCCCCGCCACAAAATCGGACCCTGAGGGGATCCGGCCACAAAATCAGACCCTGAGGGGCCCCGGACACAACATCAGACCCTGAGGGGCCCCACTCACAAAATCGGACCCTGAAGGGCCCCACCCCCAAATTCGGACCCTGAGGGACCCCGGCCACAAAATCGGACCCTGAGGGGCCCCGGCCACAAAATCGGACCCTGAGGGGCCCCGGCCACAAAATCAGACCCTGACGGGCCCCGGCCACAAAATCGGACCCTGAGGGGCCCCGCCTACAAAATTGAACCCTGAGGGGCCCAAACCACAAAATCGGATCCTGAGGGGCCCCACCCACAAAATCGGATCCTGAGGGGCCCCAACCACAATATCGAACTCTGAGGGGCCCCACCCACAAAATCAGACCCTGAGGGCCTCGGTCACAAAATTGGATCCTGAGGGGCCCCTACCACAAAATCGAACCCTGAGGGGCCCCAACCACAAAATCGGACCCTGAGGGGCCCCACCCACAAAATTGGACCCTGAGAGGCCGCGGCCACAAAATCGGACCCTGAGGGACCCCGGCCACAAAATCGGATCTTGAGGGGCCCCAACCACAAAATCGGACCCTGAGAGGCACCGGCCACAAAATTGGACCCTGAGGGGCCCCGGACACAAAATCGGACCCTGAGGGGCCCAACCCACAAAATCGGACCCTGAGGGGCCCAACCCACAAAATCAGACTCAGTGTCCCCGCCCTCCAAATTGGACCCTGAAGGGCCCTGCCCACCAAATCGGACCCAGAGTGGCCTCGCCCACCAAATCAGACCCAGAATGGCCCTGCCCACCAAATCGGACCCTGAGGGGCCCCGCCCACCAAATCGGACCCTGAGGGGCCCCACCCACCAAATCGGACCCTGAGGTGCCCCGCCCACCAAATCGGATTCTGAAAGGCCCCAACCACAAAATCGAACCCTGAGGGGCCCCACCCACAAAATCGGACCCTGAGGGGCCCCGCTGACCAAATTGAACTCTGAGGGGCCCCACTCACCAAATCAGACCCTGAGTGGCCCCGCCCACCAAATCGGACCCTGAGTGGCCCCGCCCACCAAATCGGACCCTGAGTGGCCCCATCCACCAAATCGGACCCTAAGGGGCCCCACCCACAAAATCGGACCCTGAGTGGCCCCGTCCACTAAATCGGACCCTAAGGGGCCCCAACCACAAAAACGAACCCTGAGGGGCCCCACCCACAAAATCGGACCCTGAGGGGCCCCGCTGACCAAATTGGACTCTGAGGGGCCCCACCCATAAAATCGGACCCTGAGGGGCCCCAACCACAAAATCGAACCCAGAGTGGCCCAGACCACAAAATCGGACCCTGAGGGGCCACAGCCAATAAATAAGACCCTGAGGGGCCCCACCCACAAAATCGGACCCTGAGGAGCTCCACCCACAAAATCGCACCCTGAGGGGCTCCACCCACAAAATTGGACCCTGAGGGATCCTGGCCACCAATTCAAACCCTGAGGAGCCCAGGCCACCGAATCGAATCCTGAGGGGTCCCACCCACCAAATCAGACCCCGAGGTCAAAGTGGCCCCTGAGAGGCACCCACACTTAAAGCGGATCCTGAGTTGAAAGTCTTGCAGGGGCAGCAGGCAAGTCTCTCTTAAAGGGGCAGCCCGGGCACCATTTCAAAGCACTATCTGTACTTCCTTCTAGTTATAGTGGTTTGAAAAAACCACTATATTGTAATCCGAACGCTGCTAACTTATTCTTATTATTCAGCTGATTTCCGCAATTAATGCGGCCCGAACCGCTACACGCACAAACTCCTTTGAGGTGTCGTTTCGAAGCCAGCGTCCATGAGAGGTGTGCTAAGTATTTTTCGTGTCGATCGGATTTGTAGTTTTTGCGCAATTTGCGTTTGAAATTTTTTTTTTCCCGTCATTGGAATGCACTGTCTCCAATGCTTTTCAATGGGAAGCTTAAAGCATGCCCTGAGGCGATTGAAATGGCAGTTGAGCTCATTGATATGCGCAGGCACACCCAGTTACTATGCCAACGCCTACGAACATCACATGACGCCCCCAGGAGAGAGCTTCTGCCACATGATATCAGCTCTTAAAGCAAAACCAACAGCACAAATGCAAATCTAGCTTCATCACATGACGCATGCCCCTGAAAGAGAATGTACGCCAAAGTGGATTTAGAAGCCCAGTGAGCCACCCTGGCTATTAAAGGGCCGACGCGCCAAAGTGATTCTTAAAGAGCCGGCGCACCAAAATTAGTCTTAAAGGGCCGGCGTGCCAAATCGAAAGCTGAGTGACCCAAGGCTCCAAATCGGAGGCTGATAGACCCTGGCCTACAAAAAGGAGGCTGAGCCACCCTGGCATCCAAATTGGACCCAGAGTGGCCCCGCCCACCAAATCGGACCCAGAGTGGCCCCGCCCACCAAATTGGACCCTGAGGGGCCCCACCCACAAAATCGGACCCTGAGGGGCCCCGCCACAAAATCGGACCCTGAGGGGATCCGGCCACAAAATCAGACCCTGAGGGGCCCCGGACACAACATCAGACCCTGAGGGGCCCCACTCACAAAATCGGACCCTGACGGACCCCGGCCACAAAATCGGACCCTGACGGGCCCCGGCCACAAAATCGGACCCTGAGGGGCCCCGCCTACAAAATTGAACCCTGAGGGGCCCAAACCACAAAATCGGATCCTGAGGGGGCCCACCCACAAAATCGGATCCTGAGGGCCTCGGTCACAAAATTGGATCCTGAGGGGCCCCAACCACAAAATCGAACCCTGAGGGGCCCCAACCACAAAATCGGACCCTGAGGGGCCCCAACCACAAAATCGTACCCTGAGGGGCCCCACCCACAAAATTGGACCCTGAGAGGCCGCGGCCACAAAATCGGACCCTGAGGGACCCCGGCCACAAAATCGGATCTTGAGGGGCCCCAACCACAAAATCGGACCCTGAGAGGCACCGGCCACAAAATTCGACCCTGAGGGGCTCCGGACACAAAATCGGACCCTGAGGGGCCCCGGCCACAAAATCGGACCCTGAGGGGCCCAACCCACAAAATCAGACTCAGTGTCCCCGCCCACGAAATTGGACCCTGAAGGGCCCTGCCCACCAAATCGGACCCAGAGTGGCCTCGCCCACCAAATCAGACCCAGAGTGGCCCTGCCCACCAAATCGGACCCTGAGGGGCCCCGCCCACCAAATCGGACCCTGAGGGGCCCCGCCCACCAAATCAGACCCTGAGGGGCCCCGCCCACCAAATCGGATTCTGAAAGGCCCCAACCACAAAATCGAACCCTGAGGGGCCCCACCCACAAAATCGGACCCTGAGGGGCCCCGCTGACCAATTTGAACTCTGAGGGGCCCCACTCACCAAATCAGACCCTGAGTGGCCCTGCCCACCAAATCGGACCCTGAGTGGCCCCGCCCACCAAATCGGACCCTGAGTGGCCCCGTCCACCAAATCGGACCCTAAGGGGCCCCACCCACAAAATCGGACCCTGAGTGGCCCCGTCCACTAAATCGGACCCTAAGGGGCCCCAACCACAAAATCGAACCCTGAGGGGCCCCACCCACAAAATCGGACCCTGAGGGGCCCCGCTGACCAAATTGGACTCTGAGGGGCTCCACCCATAAAATCGGACCCTGAGGGGCCCCAACCACAAAATCGAACCCAGAGTGGCCCAGACCACAAAATCGGACCCTGAGGGGCCACAGCCAATAGATAAGACCCTGAGGGGCCCCACCCACAAAATCAGACCGTGAGTGGCCCCACCCACCAAATCAGACCAAGAATGGCCCCGCCCACCAAATCCGACCTGAGGGGCCCCGTCCACCAAATCAGACCCTGAGGGGCCTCGCCCTCCAAATCGGACCCTGAGGGGCCCCGCCCACCAAATCGGACCCTGAGGGGCCCCGCCCACCAAATCGGACCCTGAGGGGCCCCGCTCACCAAATCGAACTCTGAGGGGCCCGCTCACCATATCGGACCCTGAGGGGCCCCGCCCACAAAATCGAACCCAGAGTGGCCCAGACCACCAAATCGGACCCTGAGGGGCCCTAGCCACAAAATCGGACCCTGAGGGGCCCCGGCCACAAAATCAGACCCTGAGGGGACCCACCCACAAAATCAGAACCTGAGGGGCCCCCGCCCACCAAATCAGACCCTGAGGGGCCCCGCCCACCAAATCAGACCCTGAGGGGCCCCACGCTCCAAATCTGACCCTGAGGGGCCCCGCCCACCATATCGGACCCTGAGGGGCCCCGCTCGCCAAATCGGACCATGAGGGGCCCCGCTCACCAAATTAGATTCTGAAAGGCCCCAACCACAAAGAGGGACCCTAATGGGCCCAGGACACAAAATCAGACCCTGAGGGGCCCCACCCATAAAATCGGACCCTGAGGGGTCCCAACCACAAAATCGAACCCAGAGTGGCCCCACCCATAAAATCGGACCCTGAGGGGCACCGGCCACAAAATCAGACCCTGAGGGGCCCCACCCACAAAATCGGACCCTGAGGGGCCCCGCCCACCAAATCAGACCCTGAGGGGCCCCGCCCACCAAATCGGACCCTGAGGGGCCCCACCCACCAAATCAGACCCTGAGGGGCCCCGCTCA
Source organism: Dendrobates tinctorius (assembly GCF_039654945.1). Classification (NCBI taxonomy): domain Eukaryota; kingdom Metazoa; phylum Chordata; class Amphibia; order Anura; family Dendrobatidae; genus Dendrobates; species Dendrobates tinctorius. The sequence goes on along the minus strand of NW_027361680.1, from coordinate 6,394,283 downwards.
CCAAATCGAACTCTGAGGTGCCCCGCCCACCAAATCGGATTCTGAAAGGCCCCAACCACGAAATCGGACCCTGAGGGGTCCCGCCCACCAAATCCGACACTGAGGAGCCCCGCCCACCAAATCGGACCCTGAGGGGCCACACCCACAAAATCAGACCCTGAGGGGCCACACCAACAAAATTGGACCCTGAGGGATCCCTGCCACCAATTCAAACCCTGAGGAGCCCAGGCCACCGAATCAGATCCTGAGGGGCCCCACCCACCAAATCAGACCCTGAGGCCAAAGTGACCCCTGAGAGGCACCCACACTTAAAACAGATCCTGAGTTGAAAGTCTTGCTGGGGCAGCAGGCAAGTCTCTCTTAAAGGGGCAGCCCGGGCACCATTTCAAACCACTATCTGTACTTCCTTCAGTAAATACACATCTAGTTATTATTATTAAGTTGATTTCCGCAATTAATACGGCCTGAACCGCTACACGCACAGACTCCGTTGTGGTGTCGTTTCGAAGCCAGCATCCACGAGAGGTGTGCTAAGTATTTTTCGTGTCAATCGGATTTGTAGTTTTTGCGCAATTTGCGTTTGAAAATTTTTTTTCCCGTCATTGGAATGCACTGTCTCAATGCATTTGAATGGGAAACTTAAAACGTGCCCTGAGGCGATTGAAATGGCAGTAAAGCTCATTGATATGCGCAGGCACACCCAGTTACTATGCCAACACCTACGAACGTCACATAACGCCCCCAGGACAGAGCTTCTGCCACATAATATCAGCTCTTAAAGCGAAACCCACAGCACAAATGCAAATCTAGCTTCATCACAAGACGCATGTCCCTGAGTGAGAATGTCCGCCAAAGTTGATTTAGAAGCCTAGTGAACCAAACTAGTTCTTAAAGGGCCGACGCGCCAAAGTGATTGTTAAAGGGCTGGCGCACCGAAATGAGTTTTAAAGGGCCGGCACGCCAAATCGAAAGCTGAGTGACACCAGGCTTCAAATCGGAGGCTGATCGACCCCGGCCTCCATATCGAAGGCTGATCGACACCGGCCTCCAAATCGGAGGCTGAGCCACCCCGGCCTCCAAATCGGAGGCTGAGCCACCCCGGCCTCCAAATCGGAGGCTGATCGACCCCGGCCTCCAAATTGGAGGCTGAGCCACCCCGGCCTCCAAATCGGAGGCTGATCGACCCGGGCCTCCAAATCGGAGGCTGAGCCACACCGGCCTCCAAATCGGAGGCTGAGCCACCCGCCCTCCAAATCGGAGGCTGAGCCACCCCGGCCTCCTAATTGGAGGATGAGCCACCCTGGCCTCCAAATCGAAGGCTGAACCACCCCGGCCTCCAAATCGGAGGCTGAGCCACCCCGGCCTCCAAATCGGAGGCTGAGCCACCCCAGCCTTCAAATCAGAGGCTGAGCCAAACCGTCCTCCAAATCGGAGGCTGATCGACCCCGGCCTCCATATCGGAGGCTGAGCCACCCCGGCCTCCAAATCGGAGGCTGAGCCACCCGGACCTCCAAATCGGGGGCTGAGCCACCCCGGCCTCCAAATAGGAGGCTGAGCCACCCCGGCCTCCAAATCGGAGGCTGAGCCACCCCGGCCTCCAAAACGGATGATGAGCCACCCCGGCCTCCAAAACGGACGATGAGTCACCCCGGCCTCCAAATCGGAGGCTGAGCCACCACAGTCTCCAAATCGGAGGCTGAGCCACCCCGGCCTCCAAATCGGAGGCTGAGCCACTCTGGCCTGCAAATAGGACCCTGAGCCACCCTGGCCTCCAAATAGGAGGCTGACCCCCCGGCCACCAAATCGGAGGCTGAGCGACCCCGGCCTCCAAATCGGACGCTGAGCCACCCCGGCCTCCAAATCGGGCGCTAAGCCACCCCGGCCTCCAAATCGGAGGCTGAGCCACCCCGGCCTCCAAATCAGTGGCTGAGCAACCCTGGCCTCCAAGTCGGAAGCTGAACCACCCCGGCCTCCAAATCGGAGGCTGAGCCACCCCGGCCTCCAAATCGGAGGCTGAGCCCCCCCGGCCTCCAAGTCGGAGGCTGAGCCACACCGGCCTCCAAATCAAAGGCTGAGCCACCCCGGCCTCCAAGTCAGAGGCTGAGAAACCCCGGCCTCCAAATCGGAGGCTGATCGACCCCGGGGTCCAAATCGGAGGCTGATCGACCCCGAGGTCCAAACCGGAGGCTGAGCGACCCCGGCCTCCAAATCGGGGGCTGAGCACACTGGCCTCCAAATCAGAGGCTCATCGACCCCGGCATCCAAATCGGGGGCTCAATGACCCCGGCCTCCAAATCGGAGGCTCATCGACCCCAGCCTCCAAATCAGAGGCTCTTTGACCTCGGCCTCCAAATCGGAAGCTCATCGACCCCTGCCTCCAAATCGGAGGCTGAGCGACCCCAGCCTCCAAATCTTACCCAGAGTGGCCCCACCCACCAATCGGACCCACAGAGGCCCTGCCCACCAAACCGGACCCTGAGGGGCCCCGCCCACCAAATCGGACCCAGAGGGGCCCCACCCACCAAATTGGACCCAGTGGGTCTCCGCCCACAAAATCGGACCCTAAGGGGCCCTACCCACAAAATCGGACCGAGGGGCCCCGGCCACAAAATCTGACCCTGAGGGATCCTGTCCACCATTTCAAGCCCTGTGGAGCCCAGGCCACCGAATTGGACCCTGAGGGGCCCCACTCACAAAATCATAGCCTGAGGGGCCCCACCCACAAAATCGGACCCTGAGGGGCCCCACCCACAAAATCGGACCCTGAGGGGCCACACCCACAAAATCAGACCCTGAGGGGCCACACCCACAAAATAAGAGCCTGAGGGATCCCGGCCAACAATTCAAGCCCTGAGGAGCCCAGGCCAAGGAATCAGATCCTGAGGGGCCCCACCCACCAAATCAGACCCTGAGGCCAAAGTGGCCCCTGAGAGGCACTCACAGTTAAAACGGATCCTGAGTTGAAAGTCTTGCAGGGGCAGCAGGCAAGTCTCTCTTAAAGGGGCAGCCCGGGCACCATTTCAAACCACTATCTGTACTTCCTTCAGGAAATACACATCTAGTTATAGTGGTTTGAAAAAACCACTATATTGTAATCCGAACGCTGCTAACTTATTCTTCTTATTATTATTCAGTTGATTTCCGCAATTAATGCGGCCCGAACCGCTACACGCACAGACTCCGTTGAGGTGTCGTTTCGAAGCCAGCGTCCATGAGTGGTGTGCTAAGTATTTTTCGTGTCAATCGGATTTGTAGTTTTTGCGCAATTTGCGCTTGAAAATTTTTTTTCCCGTCATTGGAATGCACTGTCTCAATGCTTTTCAATGGGAAAATGTTGCCACAGTCAAAACATGCCCTGAGGCAATTGAAATGCAAGTTAAGCTCATTGATATGCGCAGGCAGACCCAGTTACTATGCCAACGCCTACGAACGTCACATGACCTCTCCAGTACACAGATTCAGTTTCTAGCAGATAATATCACCTCTTAAAGTGAAACCCACAGCACAAATGCAAATCTAATTGCTCAACTAAAGAAAAAGCTGACGGCACCGCTGTTACCGTGCTTGTGCTAGTGGTCCGTGGCTGGCAGGAACTACACCGAATCTCCCGGGTGCTTGAACTCGTAGTAATCAATCTTGTATTCTGTATAGATGAAAGGTCGCACTCATCGGGATAATGAAATGCTGCTTTATTATCACATGTTAATACATGTCACGTCGGAAAAATTTAGTGAGTGCATGAAGGCTGACAACGACCGTTTCGCGCTATTCAAGCGCTTCTACGGGTCACCCGTAGACATGTATTAACATGTAATAATAAAGCAGCATTTCATTATCCCGATGAGTGTGACCTTTCATCTATGCAGAATACAAATCCAACTCTGAGAGAGAATGTGCACAAAAGTGGATTTAGAAGCCCAGTGGGCAAAACTAGCTCTTAAAGGGCCGACACGCCAAAGTGATTCTTAAAGGGCCGACACGCCAAATTGATTCTTAAAGGGCCGGCGCACCTAAAAGAGTCTTAAAGGGCCAGCGCGCCAAATCGAAAGCTGAGTGAGCCCAGGCTCCAAATCGGAGGCTGATCGACCCTGGCCTACAAATCAGAGGCTGAGCCACCCTGGCCTCCAAATCGGACCCAGAGTGGCCCCGCTCACCAAATTGGACCCAGAGTGACCCCGCCCACCAAATCGGACCTGGAGTGGCCACGCCCACCAAATCGGACCCAGAGTGGCCCTACCCACCAAGTCGGACCCAGAGTGGCCCCGTCCACCACATTGGACTCAGAGTGCCCCACCCACCAAATCGGACCCTGAGGGGCCCCGCCCACCAAATCGGACTCAGAGTGGCCCCGCCTACCAAATCGGACCCTGAGGGGCCCCACTCACCAAACCAAACCCTGAGGGGCCCCGCCCACCAAATTGGACCCTGAGGGGCCCCGCCCACCAAACCGAACCCTGAGGGGCCCCACCCACCAAATCGGCCCCTGAGGGGCCCTGCCAACCAAATCGACCCCTGAGGGGCCCCGCCCACCAAATCGGACCCTGAGGGGCCCAGCCCACCAAATCGGACCCTGAGGGGCCCCACTCACCAAATCGAACCCTGAGGGGCCCTGCCCACCACATCGGCCCCTGAAGGGCCCCGCTCACCAAATCGGACCCTGAGCGTCCCCGCCCACCAAATCGAACCCTGAGGGGCCCTGCTCACCAAATAAGACCCTGAGGGGCCCCGCCCACCACATCGGACTCAGAGTGCCCCACCCACCAAATCGGACCCTGAGGGGCCCCGCCCACCAAATTGTCCCCTGAGGGGCCCCACCCACCAAATCAGACCCTGAGGGGCCCCATTCACCAAACCAAACCCTGAGGGGCCCCGCCCACCAAATCGGACCCTGAGGGGCCCCGCCCACCAAACCAAACCCTGAGGGGCCCTGCCCACCAAATCGTCCCCTGAGGGGCCCTGCCAACCAAATCGACCCCTGAGGGGCCCCGCCCACCAAATCAGACCCTGAGGGGCCCAGCCCACCAAATCGGACCCTGAGGGGCCCCATTCACCAAATCGAACCCTGAGGGGCCCTGCCCACCAAATCAGCCCCTGGATGGCCCCGCACACCAAATCGGACCCTGAGGGGCCCTGCTCACCAAATCGGACCCTGAGGGGCCCCGCTCACTAAATCGGACCCTGAGGGGCCCCGCTCACTAAATCGGACCCTGAGGGGCCCCGCTCACCAAATCGAACTCTGAGGGGCCCCGCCCACCAAATCAAACCCTGCTGGGCCCCGCCCACCAAACTGGACCCTGAGGGGCCCCGCCCGACAAATAAGACCCTGAGGGGCCCCGCCCACCAAATCAGACCCTGAGGGGCCCCACCCACAAAATCAGACCCTGAGGGGCCCCACAGACCAAAGTGGCCCCTGAGAGGCACCCTCATTTAATATGGATACTGAGTTGAAAGTCTTGCAGGGGCAATTCTCTCTTAAAGGGGCAGCCCGAGCACCATTTCAAAGCACTATCTGTACTTCCTTCAGGAAATACACATCTAGTATTATTATTACTATTCAGTTGATTTCCGCAATTAATGCGACCCGAACCGCTACACACACAGACTCCGTTGAGGAGTCGTTTCGAAGCCAGCGTCCACGAGAGGTGTGCTAAGTATTTTTCGTGTCGATCAGATTTGTAGTTTTTGCGCAATTTGCATTTGAAAATTTTTTTTCCCGTCATTGGAATCCACTGTCTCAATGCTTTTCAATGGGAAACTTAAAATGTGCCAATTCAAATGGCAGTAAAGCTCATTGATATGCGCAGGCACACCCAGTTACTATGCCAACACCTACGAACGTCACATGACGGCCCCAGGACAGAGCTTCTGCCACATAATATCAGCTCTTAAAGCAAAACTCACAGCACAAATGCAAATCTAGCTTCATCACATGACGCATGCCCCTGAGAGAGAATGTGCGCCAAATCGGACCCTGAGGGGCCCTGCCCACCAAATCAGACCCTGAGGGGCCCCGCCCACCAAATTGGACCCTGAGGGGCCCCACTCACCAAATCGGACCCTCAGGACAGAGCTTCTGCCACATAATATCAGCTCTTAAAGCGAAACCCACAGCACAAATGCAATTCTAGCTTCATTACATGACGCATGCTTCTGAGAGAGAATGTGCGCCAAAGTGGATTTAGAAGCCCAGTGAGCCACCCTGTCTCTAAAACGGGTGATGCGCCAAAGTGATTCTTAAAGGGTTGGTGCACCAAAATGAGTCTTAAAGGGCCAGTGCGCCAAATTGAAAACTGAGTGACCCCAGGCTCCAAATCGGAGGCTGAGCCACCCCGGCCTCCAAATTGTAGGCTGATAGACCCTGGCCTCCAAATCGGACCCAGAGTGGCCCCACCCACCAAAATGGTCCCTGAGGGGCCCCGCCCACCAAATCGGACCCAGAGTGGCCCCGCCCACCAAATTGGACCCTGAGGGGCCCCACCCACCAAATCAGACCCTGAGGGGCCCCAACCACAAAATCGGACCCTGAGGGGCCCCGGCCACAAAATCGGACCCTCAGGGGTCCCGCCCACCAAATCAGACCCCGAGGGGCCCCAACCACAAAATCGGACCCTGAGGGGCCCCGGCCACAAAATCAGACCCTGAGGGTCCCAACCCACAAAATCGGACTCTGAGGGGCCCTGACCACAAAACCGGATCCGTAGGGGCCCCAACCACAAAATCGGACCCTGAGGGACCCCGGCCACAAAACCGGATCCTGAGGGGCCCCAAACACAAAATCGGACCCTGAGGGGCCCCAACCACAAAATTGGACCCTGAGGGATCCCAGCCACAAAATCAGACCCTGAGGGGCCCCACCCACAAAATCAGAACCTGAGGGGCCACACCCACAAAATCGGACTCTGAGGGGCCACACCCACAAAATTTGATCCTGAGGGATCCTGGCCACCAAATCAAACCCTGAGGAGCCCAGGCCACCAAATCGGATCCTGTGGGGCCCCACTCATCAAATCAGACCCTGAGGCCAAAGTGGCCCCTGAGAGGCACCCACACTTAAAACGGATCCTGAGTTGAAAGTCTTGTAGGGGCAGCAGGCAAGTCTCTCTTAAAGGGGCAGCCCGGGCACCATTTCAAACCACTATTTGTACTTCCTTCAGGAAATACATATCTAGTTATTATTATTAATCAGTTGATTTTCCGCAATTAATGCGGCCCGAACTGCTACACGCACAAACTCCGTAGAGGTGTCGTTCCGAAGACAGCGTCCACGCATGGTGTGCTAAGTAATCTTCGTGTCAATCGGATTTGTAGTTTTTGCGCAATTTGCATTTGAAAAAACATTTTCCTCAATGCATTTCAATGTGAAAATGTTGCCACAGGGAAATCATGCCCTGAGGCGATTCAAATGGCAGTTAAGCTCATTGATATATGCGCAGGCAAACCCAGTTACTATGCCAACGCCTACGAACTTCACATGACCCCCCAGGACACAGTTTCTGCCAGATAATTTCAGCTCTTAAAGTGAAACCCACAGCACAAATGCAAATCTAGCTTCATCACATGACGCATGCCCCTGAGAGATTATGTGCTCCAAAGTGGATTTAGAAGCCCAGTGAGCCAAACTGGCTTTTAAAGGGCCGACTCGCCAAAGTGATACTTATGGAACTTATCTAGATGTGTGGTGAGCACTTTGAACCCCCAAGTGTTTCTCAGAAGTTTATAACGCAGAGCCATGAAAATAAAAAATCATTCTTTTTCCGCAAAATGATTTTTTAGCTGTATTTTTTTTAATTTTTACAAGGATATCAGGAGAAATTGGATCCCAAAAGTTGTTGTGCAGTTGGTCCTGAGTATGCTGATGCCCCATATGTGGGGGGACCACTGTTTGGGCGTATCGCAGAGCTCAGAAGGGAAGGAGCACCGTTTTGGAATGCAGACATTGATGGAATGGTCTGTGGGCATCATGTTGAATTTGCCGGGCCCTTGATTTGCCCAAATAGTAGAAATCCCTGACAAATGACCCCATTCTGGTAACTAGACCCCTAAGGAGCTTATTTAGATGTGTGGTGAGCACTTTGAACTCCTAAGTGCTTCACAGACGTTTATAATGCAGAGCCGTGAAAATAAAAATTTTTTCCAAAAAATAATTTTTTAGCCCCCAATTTGTTATTTTTCCAAGGGTAACAGGAGAAATTAGACCCCCAAAGTTGGTGTGCAATTTGTCCTGAGTATGCTGATGTCCCATATGTTGGGATAAACCACTTTTTGGGAACACGTCGGGGCGCAGAAGCACTGTTTGACTTTTTGAATGCAAAATTGGCTGGAATCAATGGTGGCGCCATGTTGCGTTTGGAGACCCCCTGATGTGCCTAAATAGTGGAAGCCCATCAATTCTAACTCAACCATAACCCCAACCCACCCATAACCCTAATCCTAACCCTAACCCTAACTCTAACTACAAACCTAACCCCAACACACCCCTAACCCTAAACATAACCCTAACCACAACCCTAACCCCAACACACCTCTAATCCCATCCCTAACCATAACCCTAACCCTAACCACAACCCTAATCCCAACCCTAACCACAAACCTAACCCAAACCCACCCCTATCCCTAATTCCAACCCTCACCCTAATTCCAACCCTAACAATAATTCTAACCCTAATTCAAACCTTAACCCTAATTCCAACCATAATTCCAACCCTAAGCCTAATTCCAACCCTAACCCTAAGTCCAACTCTAACCCTAACCCTAATGGAAAAATGAAAATAAATATATTTTATTTATTTCATTATTTTTCACTAACTAAGGGGGTGATAAGGGGGGTTTATTTACAATCTTTTTATTTTGATCACTGTGATAGGGTTTATCTCAGTGATCAAAATGTAGCATGAATGGAATCTGCCGGGTGCTGGCCGACAGTTCTCGGCGGGCGCACTGCGCATGCGCCCGCCACTTCCTTCCCAGATGAAGAAGGCGGCGCCCACTGGAGGATGTAGGAGGGCCCGAGGACCACCGGGAGGTACCGGAGGGGATCAGGGACCCTATTTATCAGTCCTCTGATGTGCGATCACATCAGAGGAGGGAGAAAGTAAACACAAAATCGTGGGCGTTTTTTGCGGTCACCGTTATACAGTTAATAACAGCAAACGCAAAAGTGGGGTGGGTAAAAACTGACCTGAATCATGTTCTCTGGGGTCTTGGGTACCCCCGGCAGCCGAGACCCCGGAGAAGATCCGGCTCTGGGGGGCGTTATACACTTTTTCCACAGCGTCGTTAATTTACGGCGCTGTGGTTTAAGTACACTTAACTACCGCCGTTAAAAGGCGTATCGGCGGTCGTTAAGGGGTTAACACAGGTGTTCACACTATGGCTGGTCCAAACAATAAAAGCAATTGTTACCATCCACCTTTTGTGCCTCCCTTTTTTCTTATAGATTGTAAGCTTGCAAGCAGGGCCCTCATTCCTCTTGGTATCTGTTTTGATCTATGTGTTAATTGCTATGCTGTAATGTCTATTGTCTGTAGAAGTCCCCTCTATAATGTAAAGTGCTGCGGAATATGTTGGCGCTATAGAAATAAAATTATTATTATTATTTCCTTTTTTCTCCTCTCACTCTACATTATGGGTGCAGCTTTATATTCTGTCCCCCAGTGGGTGTTTCTTGCTGGTGTTAGATTCATTTTTGCTAGTTTCTCATTTGCAGTTGAATCTGCAGCGTATCTTCCACAACCTCAAATGCACAAAAAAATTGCATGCAAACACATGCAAACGCTGCGGTTATTAGATGCAGTAGATTATGCATGCAGTCAAAAAAACGCAGCGTTTGCCTGCTTTTGCATGCGTTTGCAGTTTTTTTTACGCATCGTGGAAAATTTTACAGGTGAAAAAACTAGATAAACAGACACCACCAATGGGGCAACAGTGGGTGTGTGTTATGGGATATCTTTATATAGACCCTTTGACTGCTGAAATCTTAAGATTTTGCTCCTGTATCCTGTATCACGATGGATCTTCGTATGGAGAGCTTTTATTTCAACCGGGATTTAAGTGTAAAGCTGTTTCTTGCCTATGCGTTTGCTTGTGAGCAAAAAAGAAATAGAGAAAAACGGAGAAAACGGCGTCGGCGTTATTGGAGACACCCCATTATTGAAGTCCGGGAGAGCCGTAGAGCCTACCACACCCTATACAGCAAGCTCAATGCCAACCCGGCGAAATTTCCAGAATATACCAGGATGTCTCAAGAGACCTTCCGGGATTTGCTTGGTCGTGTCCAAGGAGCCATCCGGAGACAGGACACCCAGCTCCGTAGAGTGATTCTTGCTGAGGAACGTCTCCTGGTCACATTAAGGTACGTAATAATTCTAAACAAACGCCTGTCATGATTATTATTGTTCTGCCTTGTATTAATTTTTTTAAACTTTATCTGTTTAGCTTCTAAATTTTTTTCTTTTTCTGTTTGGCAGATTCCTGGCTACCGGAGAGACGCTTTCATCGCACCATTTTCAGTACCAGCTAGGAATTTCCACCCTCTCTGGAATTGTTGCAGACACCTGCCGGGCTTTGTGGAACGTTCTCCGGGATGAATTTATCCCCCTACCCACCGCGGAAATGTGGATGCAAATTGCAGACAAATTCTGGCGAGTGTGTAATTTCCCCAACTGTTTGGGAGCAGTGGATGGAAAGCACATATGGATTACCAAACCCGCCAGAACTGGACCAGAGTACTTTAACTACAAAAAATATTTTTCTGTAGTGCTCATGGCAAAAGCAGATGTGGACTGTCGCTTTCTCACTGTGGACATTGGAGCTTTTGACTCCCAGACTTTTAAAAACTCTGATATGGACAGATGTTTGTATGGAAAAAATGTTGATTTACCCCTGCCACGACCTCTCCCCAACACTCAAGGCCCACTGATGCCATTTGTTATGATTGGGGATGAGGCCTTTCAGATGTGTGAAAACCTACTGAAGTCATATTCCAGTCGGGACGTGAACCACAGTAAAAGGATTTTTAACTACAAAGAAAAAACACAAAAATTGAGCTTGGTTTGAGTTGGTACACATGCAGCATATAAATGCATGTTAACTACAGACTGACCAGGGCCCGAAGAACAGTTGAGTGTTCCTTTGGGATTCTTGTCTCCAAATGGCGTATTCTTGGGACAGCCATTAATCTAAAAATTGAGACAGTCGATGAGGTGGTCAAAGCCTGTGTGGTTATCCACAATTACAGTCATATGTTAAAGTTTGGGCACCCCTATTATTGCTAACCTTTTTTCTTTATAACAATTTTGGTTTTTGCAACAGCTATTTCAGTTTCATATATCTAATAACTGATGGACTCAGTTATATTTCTGGATTCAAATGAGGTTTATTGTACTAACAGAAAATGTGCAATCTGCATTTAAACAAAATTTGACCGGTGCAAAAGTATGGGCACCCTTATAATTTTCTTGATTTGAACACTCCTAACTACTTTTTACTGACTTCCTGAAGCACTAAATTGGTTTTGTAACCTCATTGAGCTTTGGACTTCATAGCCAGGTGTATCAAATCATGAGAAAAGGTATTTAAGGTGGCCACTTGCAAGTAGTTCTCCTATTTGATTCTCCTATGAAGAGTGGCATCATGGGCTCCTCAAAACAACTCTCAAATGATCTGAAAACAAAGATTATTCAACATAGCTTTTCAGAGGAAGGATACAAAAAGTTCTCTCAGAGATTTAACCTGTCAGTTTCCACTGTGAGGAACATAGTAAGGAAATGGAAGAACACAGGTACAGTTCTTGTTAAGCCCAGAAGTGGCAGGCCAAGAAAAATATCAGAAAGGCAGAGAAGAGGAATGGTGAGAACAGTCGAGGACAATCCACAGACCACCTCCAAAGACCTGCAGCATCATCTTGCTGCAGATGGTGTCACTGTGCATCGGTCAACAATACAGCGCACTTTGCACAAGGAGAAGCTGTATGGTAGAGTGATGCGAAAGAAGCCATTTCTGCAAGCACGCCACAAACAGAGTCGCCTGAGGTACGCAAAAGCACATATGGACAAGCCAGTTACATTTTGGAAGAAGGTCCTGTGGACTGATGAAACAAAGATTGAGTTGTTTGGTCATACAAAAAGGCGTTATGCATGGAGGCTAAAAAACACAGCATTCCAAGAAAAACACTTGCTACCCACAGTAAAATTTGGTGGAGGTTCCATCATGCTTTGGGGCTGTGTGGCCAATGCTGGCACCGGGAATCTTGATAAAGTTGAGGGTCGCATGGATTCAACTCAGTATCAGCAGATTCTTGACAATAATGTGCAAGAATCAGTGACGAAGTTGAAGTTACGCAGGGGATGGATATTTCAGCAAGACAATGATCCAAAACACCGCTCCAAATCTACTCAGGCATTCATGCAGAGGAACAATTACAATGTTCTGGAATGGCCATCCCAGTCCCCAGACCTAAATATCATTGAACATCTGTGGGATGATTTGAAGAGGGCTGTCCATGCTCGGCGACCATCAAACTTAACTGAACTGGAATTGTTTTGTAAACAGGAATGGTCACAAATACCTTCATCCAGGATCCAGGAACTCATTAATAGCTACAGGAAGCGACTAGAGCCTGTTGTTTTTGCAAAAGGAGGATCTGCGAAATATTAATGTCACTTTTATGTTGAGGTGCCCATACTTTTGCACTGGTCAAATTTTGTTAAAATGCAGATTGCACATTTTTTGTTAGTACAATAAACCTAATTTGAATCCAGAAATATAACTGAGTACATCAGTTATTAGATATATGAAACTGAAATAGCTGTTGCAAAAACCAAAATTGTTATAAAGAAAAAAGGTTAACATTAGAGTTGAGCGACTTTTGGTTTTTTAGGGTCGAGTTTCGGTTCATGAAACCCGACTTTTCCAAAAGTCGGGTAGAGCAAAATCGGCCAACTATAGGGAAAAGTCGGGGGTCAGACCGAAACACGAAACCCAATGTAAGTCAATGGGGAATTAAATTCGGCAGTGAGAGGAGGACAGGAAACACACCTACAGTGCCCATTTGAATGCCAAAAGCATCAATTCTTATTACTTAAGCTTGTCAACCTTAATTTACTTCATAATACTAGTTACGTACTGAAAAATGGGGGTTATTTGGCTACAGTTGTGGGGGGGTAGGGCTGGCTCCAGGTTTTCGTGGACCGAGGGCCAAAGAGCGCCCCTTTAACACATACCACAACTCATGATGCTCCGATACGGCAGAGAAATAGCAGTATAGTACAATGAAAAATACTTCACTTCTTACATCTCATGACTGATATCCATTTTAAATTCTCCAATACCTCCAAAAACGGACAGTATATAACTCCATGCAGTATTATGGCCAGCGCTTAGTGCGCTATACAGAGTAATGAGGCCCATATATTTCTCCATATGGAATCATTGATCCCATATAATGTTTCAAACCGTATATGATGAGCTCCACATAATGCTATAGTATATGTTGGTCCCAATGGATGAAGCTCCACTGTCTTATGGGCCCAAATAATGCTCCATATATAATGGGCCCCATTTCTACTGCTCTAGTGTATAATGGGCCCTGTAAATGCTGCTCCAGTGTCTGATGTCCACCTTTGGAATGCTCCAGTGTATGGTGGGCCCCATATATCATTCACCAGAGTATAGTGCTCCCCAAAAATTGCTGTCCCAACATTGAAAACAATTACATAAGTCTCCTTGCTAGGGAATCCCTGCACTACTCTGAACTCCTTGTCGTTCCCATCTTCCATCTCACTGCACTTGGCTGTTTAGGCCCTCACCCCGGCAGAGACACTTTTGCGCACTATGCGGTGCCCTGTGCCAGTGCCATCGCCCATGAGTATGCCCCCCCACCTGCTCAAGGAACCTGCACTTTCATCTGCACCTTCCTCTTTGTCACCGTGTAAGGTGGTATAGTGTGTGGGAAGGGGAACCTGAGTTTCCTCTGGGTCAGATTCTGGCAGTGTAGAGTGCGAGGGGAATGTAGTGGTCTGGGTCAATGTACCAGCAGAATCATCCAGCAGTGGCTGGGCCTCAGTGCACTTGTGGCATCCCCAAGGGTACGGTCACCACTGTGGCATTACCTTCCTCCTAGGGAGTGTGTTGTCAAGCTTGGGAGCAACAAAGGATCTCTCTAGCAGTGAAACCAACACACAACACATTTCCCACTCCAGGCTAGCAGGGAGACCTCTGAACCTGACTGCTGAGGAGCTGCTCTCTGTGGTCGGGAGGAGGTAAGTTAGGGCACTCTGTGCAGGGAAGGGGAAGTGTGTGGACGTGAGAAGGGGAGCTGGAGGATGAGCAGAGTTAAGGCTCACTCCTAGCTGGAGCGCATGGTCCCGATTCCGGTCTCCGAGTTTGTAGGGACACTGACGTTCCTGGAGCAGAAACCGGGGGAAGTAGCAGCTATAAATGCTCTGTACCCAACTAAGGCTCGGAGGTCCCAGCATCGACATGTGGGAGCCAGAAGGAAAAGGCTACAGCTGTCTGCCATACAAGTAAAGTCTGAGGAACATCTGTTAGACAGGAGGTGCTTCAGTGAACCACGGTCCTGTGAGTGCTTCCGCCACAAGCGCTAGAAAGGAGACGTTCAGGAAGGTACATGTTGGCGGAGTGTTGGAAGGGAGCTTTCCATTTTGGTCCCGGAGGTTGGCTGAGGTCCTGACCCGGAGGACACAGCATGGAGGCAGGCATCTGTGTAACCTGCAGACTGTGAGTAAAGCTTTGGAACTGCACGCTCTGGTGTCCTACAGTTATTCCAGCACCGCTACATCTGGGTACCAGCACCAACACCGCCTGTGCCTTTCCCCCATCACTACATCTACACTTCCCTGGGACTCCAGCTCCAACTGTGGGGAGATTCACCATCTTTGCTGCACAACACCATCAGTCCCAGAGGATCTGTACGAAGCGTTGGCCTAACATCTATGTTGCCGAACACCACAGGTGGCGTCAAACTATCTATATAAACTCTTTACCATTATACCACGCCATTTACATGGGCGCCCAGGGCCACCATCCGGGTCACTGCTGCTGTGACACATCCCACTGACACCGGCCCGGTACCGAGTACCCCACAGCCCTGGGAGGGCGACCCATATGCCGACTGCTGATCGGGCGGCGTTATTCCCACGAACCTCCAAACAGCATCCATGAAAGCAAAGTTTTTGGTTTCCGGGGGCAGTATGATTGCAAAGCTGAACCTTAAAGGAATGTCCAAAAGGGCACCACCAGGAGAGGAGCCTGTGGCTTAATTGGACTCCACCCGGGAAACCACAACCATGCCACCTAAAGAAAAGATGCACACTTTGAAAGCTTTGTTGATTCGGTGTGTGGTGTGGTATGTGTGTTTGTAGTTGTGCTAGCGATTTCTCAGATTTATTCCGTTAACAACCGAGACTCCGGCATGCCCCCGCAGTACGCGTCAAGCTTACTAGAGGGATAAGCAAGGCTCTGGCACGTGAGATCGAGCAATAACAGGTCTAGCATTCCCATACATGTCCAGGGCTGCATGCACGCTACACTGAAAGGACCAGCTTTTGTCGATTACAGGTGCAGATAGCCTGCTGAACTCCGTTAGTGATGGGGATCTGGGATTCAGATTATTCCCCGCGAACGATGATTTCCCAGTAAGTTCAGGTCAACCGCAATTCCAGAGTTAGGCCTAACCGTCATTCCTGAAAAAATTACGTGCCCAAACCACAGGTGCTGTAGCTTGCTTAACAGCTCAGCAGCCGTTCTCAGGCCCAGTATGGATTCAACAACATTGTAGAAAGTTGATAAAGGGTACAGTTTCACCGGATAACACGTATATATGTAGCCTAGTTTATACATTAAAAATATATGTCTATAGATCAGGAGGCAGACTCAGATGTTCTCAGGCCCAGTATGGATTTGACCAGATTGTACAAAGTTGAGGAAGGGTACTTATTCACTGGATAGCAGGTATATATAGCATAGTTTAAACATGTAAAATCTCCGTGTTCTCAGTATGGATTACACAGCAATCTAAAAAGTGGAAAAAAGGAAATGCATTTGAGGCGTACACAACTATATACTTTTGGTGTTATTTTTAAATCTTCAGATATATTTCTGTCTCAGTAATACAGTCCAGCCTCTCCGAAATTAGAGATGAGATGCATACAATTACTGACATAAAGGCTAGTGATTGCAGAAATCTAGGAATTACTATTCACGGGAAAAACTTCCGTCACAATTCTCATAGGCGATGCTGACCCTCAATTAATTTGTGTGTTGAGACAGTGAAAACATTTTTTTGTGAATAAAGTCTTGCTGTATCGCACTTCCGTTGATTCCATCACTGCTACTCATCTCAATCAAATTTTTATCACAGGGAGCGATGTAAACATGGTGCTCACTGGCTATCATGATCTGTCACGTAACTTTGGAGTGCAAAAGACAGAAGCCACAGGCTGTAGGCGATTCTATTTGATTGACATGAGAGGGCACATTTTAAAATGTGCGCCGGAATGTCACACGTTTGTGAGTAGGAAAACTGTGAAAGCTGATGATAAACCACCACTGCATGTCATTGTGAGTCGACGTCCATAAGAAATGGAAGCCATTGATCATCTGAAGCTAGAGCCCGGCTAGCAGGACAGGGCATAGCTACATCTTAACCATCATCTTTCAGTTCAATCAATTTGTAGTGCCACTCCCAGTGAAGGATTTGACAGCCCAGACTACACAGTGGAGGAGCAGGGAGAGGTAAACATTGCAAATGCTGGGGCCCTGCCCAAGCAAGGGGGGCACACTCGTGGGCGTCGGTACTGGCACTGGGCCCCTCATATTACGGCGGTGTGTCTGACGGCGGGTGTGCACCACCACCGTCAGAGACACTTGATTGCACTATGAGGGACCCTGTGCCAGTGCCTGCGCCCAAGAGTCAGCCAACCCACCTGTCCAGGGCAATGGCACTTGCACGGTTTCGTGTGCTAGGTGGTGACCCCGGCCATGTGGGGGGCAGCCCAGTTAGTGCAGTTTACAAAGTGGCATATGTTGATGTGGGACATTCAGCTGCTGCAAAAGGCGAAATAGGTCAAGTTCGCGGAATAAGAGGAGGACCAAAGCAAGCCATTTTTCTGGCAACCTATGTGTCATCAAGGGAAGGTGGGACAAAATCCTTGGAAACCCATGCATGGTTCATTTTAATGAAGGTTAGATCATCCACATTTTGGGTTGACAGACGGGTCCTTTTTTCTGTCAGGAGTGATCCAGCTGCACTGAAGACTCTTTCCGATAGCACACTTGCAGCTGGGCAAGCGAGCTCCTGTAAGGCATATTGTGCCAATTCAGGCCAGGTGTCCAGTTTAGCGGCCCAATAGTCAAAGGGGAATGACCTGTGCGGGAGAACATCGATATGGGAGGAAAAGTAGTTTGTAACCATAGTTGACAACTGCTGTCTCCTGTCACTTTCCATCGATGCAGTACTACCAGTTGTGTGAGCGGTACTTGAAAAATCAGTCCACAACATTGTCATGAAACCCCTGTCTCCAACGCCACTTCTGCTGTGTGCACCACGAAAACCTCTGCCAAGCTGCCCCCGGCCCGTACGGCTCATGTGAGAACCATCACCGCTGCTGTGTGCTTGGAATGCCTCAACCAACCGGTTTACTAGAGTTGCTTGTTTATTAGCCAACATTAGGTCAAGGTTCTCCTGTGGCATGATGTTTTGTAATTTGACTTTATAGTGTGGATCCAGGATGCTGGCCAACCAGTAGTCGTCATCGTTCATCATTTTGGCAATGCGGGCGTCCCTTTTTAGGATCTGCAAGGCATAATCTGACATGTGATTCAATGTTCCCAGTGTCAATGATGCACTGCGAGTGCTGGTTGGAGGAACACTTTCTGGCAAATCCACATCCCTCCAGTCACGCACAAACCCTGTACCAGACCTTGCCACGCCAACATTTTCACTTGCCCCACGAGATGCGTCCTCCTCCCCTAAGTAATCATCCCCATCATCATCCTCCTCCTCCTCTTCTTCCTCCACCTCGTCCAGGAGAGGTCCCTGAGCAGACAATGGCTGAATGTCATCAAGGATTCCCTCCTCCTCTTCCTCCTCGTCAACTTTGGCTGCAGACGCCTGCTCCTTAAGGTGCGTCAAAGTTTGCATGAGCAGACGCATAAGTGGGATGCTCATGCTTAGGATGGCGTCGTCTGCCCTTACCAGCTGTGTGCATTCCTCAAAACACTGAAGGACTTTACAGAGGTCTTTCAGCTTCGACCACTGCACACCTGTCAACTCCATGTCTGCTCTCAAAGTGCCTGGCCGTGTATCCTCCCACAAATGCATTATGGCCTGCCTCTGTTCGCACAGCCGTTCAACCATGTGTAGGGTGGAGTTCCACCTTGTTGCAATGTCGATAATGAGGCAGTGGTTGGGAAGGTGGAGCAATCGCTGCAGCTTCTGCATACGAATGGAGTGTACAAGCGACCGGCGGATGTGCGCGCACAGTCTTCTCACCTTCTGAAGCAGGGCTGTTAACTCCGGATAATTGTTGAGGAAGCACTGCACCACCAGGTTCAAGGTGTGAGCCAAGCAAGCTATGTGGCTGAGTTTTGAAAGGGCTATGGCTGCCACAAAATTACGGCCGTTATCACTAACTACCTTGCCTGCCTCAAGATGTATACTGCCCAGCCATGACTTAGTTTGTCGCTGAAAGTACTCGGCCAGCACCTCTGCGGTGTGTCTGTCGCCCAAACACATCATCTGCAACACAGCCTGCTGACGCTTTCCACTAGCTGCTTAATAGGGGGACACCTCGTGTACAACAGTGGCAGCTGCAGATGGAGTGCTCGTACGACTGCGCTCTGTGAACGAGCTTTCGCTTCTGGAGGAGGAGGAGGAGGAGGGTCGAACGCCTACAGCCAACTGTTTCCTATACCGTGGGCTAGGCAGCACTGTCCCACCACCGCTGTCCCCTGTGGACCCTGCATCCACCACATTAACCCAGTGCGCAGTGATGGACACGTAACGGCCCTGGCCATGCCGACTGGACCATGCATCTGTTGTGAGGTGCACCTTTCCACTCACTGACTGCTTGAGTGCATGGACAATGCGGTCGTTCACATGATGGTGGAGGGCTGGGATGGCTTTGCGAGAGAAGTGGCGACTGGGTAGGTCATAGCGTGGTACTGCATAGGCCATGAGTTCGCGGAAAGCTGCGCTTTCCACCAACCGATAGGGCATCATCTCTAACGAGATTGGTTTGGCAATGTGGGCGTTCAAACCCAGTGTACGCGGATGAGAGACTGAGTACTTTCTTGACCTACTCATAGTCTCTGGTAGGGTGAGCTGGACTTGAGAGCTGCATATGGTGGAACTAGCGGTGGACAGGGCGGACTGAGAGAGGGTTGATGATGGTGATGGAGTTGGTGTTCTTTCTGATGGCCTAGAATCAGTCTTTCGTTGATATAACAGTGGGATTCCCTGACTGCTTTGGCCTTGCAACGATACTTCAACATTTGCTGCTGTGCTAACCGGTGGGCTTACAGTGGGGGAAACAATGTAGCGTTGCTGACTACCTTCTTTGTGATCAGTTGCACATGTGGTACTTGAGGTTTGGTGTTGTGTCCACGCTTGCAAGTGCATGCTGGTTAAATGTCTAAGCATGCAACTGGTATTCAAATTTTTCAGATTTTTCCCTCAGCTAAAGGTCTTTGCGCACTTCTTACAGATAACCTTGGCCTGATCATGAGGATTTTGTTCAAAAAAGTGCCACACTGCACTCTTCTTACTTTGGAAGACATTTTGCGGCCTAGCACGCTCTGCTATTTTGACCGTCTGGACAAGCTGTCCAGCAACTCTTTTGATTTTTGGAACCTGTCTTTGGAGTGCTCCGGGCCTGCCAGATAACAGCTGATGCGATGTCGATGTCTGCTGTGGATGCTCCTCCTCCTCATCTGAGCTATTGGAAGCAGCACCCTCTTCCCCCAATGGATGCCAATCTGGGTCAACAACTGGGTCATCCATCACCTCCTCTTCAATGTCATGTGCACCTTCCTCTGTGTCACCGTGTATGGTGGTATAGTATGCGGTAAGGGGCACCTGAGTCTCATCAGGGTCAGAATCTGGCTCTGTACACTGCGAGGACAATGTAGTGGTCTGAGTGAATGTACCAGCAGACTCTTCTATCAGTGGCTGTGCATCAGTGCACTCCATGTCAGATTCATCTTGGCCTGGGTAATTCACCATTTCACTTGATAACCCAGGCATGGTATGTGAAAACAGCTCCATGGAGTAATCAGTTGTATGGCCTGCGTCATCCTTCAATCTTGGTTGGGGTGAAGGACACAAGGAAAGGTGTGGTTCTTGAACATGAGCCTCCAATGACGACTCAGTGCTTTTATTTTTTACAACTTCAGAAGAGGAGGCGATAGAGCTGGAGGATGAGTCAGCAATGTAAGCCAAAACTTTTTCCTGAAGCTCTGGCTTTAAAAGCGGTTTGCCAACTCCTAGAAAACTAAGCCTTCGAGGCCTTGTGGAGCCAGACGATGATGCAGGCTCAACACCTCCTGCATTCGGTCCTATTTTGCTTTTGCCACTACCATCAGATCCACCACCAACACCATCATTACCAGCTGGCAACCCCCGCCCAATTCCACGGCCTCTTCCACCAGCCTTCCTCATTTTTGGTAAAAATGTAGACAAAATCCAACAAACTATATAGTAATGTAAAGCAAGGTGCAAGGTGTATATAGGACAGGGGAGATGTAGAATTTCTGAACACACTTGTGGACACTGTTGGATTGTGTGAGGCCCAGTGAATATCATACCGCTATGTCACAGGCTCAATGTCGCAGGTGTGAAAAATGTCACTATAGGACAGGGGAGATGTAGAATTTCTGAACACACTTCTGGACACTGTTGGATTGTGTGAGGCCCAGTGAATATCACACCGCTATGTCACAGGCTCAATGTCGCAGGTGTGAAAAATGTCACTATAGGACAGGGGAGATGTATAATTTCTGAACACACTTGTGGACACCGTTGGATTGTGTGAGGCCCAGTGAATATCACACCGCTATGTTACAGTCTCAATGTCGTAGGTGTGAAAAATGTCACTATAGGACAGGGGAGATGTAGAATTTCTGAACACACTTGTGGACACTGTTGGATTGTGTGAGGCCCAGTGAATATCACACCGCTATGTCACAGGCTCAATGTCGTAGGTGTGAAAAATGTCACTATAGGACAGGGGAGATGTAGAATTTCTGAACACACTTGTGGACACTGTTGGATTGTGTGAGGCCCAGTGAATATCACACCGCTATGTCACAGGCTCAATGTCACAGGTGTGAAAAATGTCACTATAGGAAGGGGAGATGTAGAATTTCTGAACACACTTGTGGACACTGTTGGATTGTGTGAGGCCCAGTGAATATCACACCGCTATGTCACAGGCTCAATGTCACAGGTGTGAAAAATGTCACTATAGGACAGGGGAGATGTAGAATTTCTGAACACACTTGTGGACACTGTTGGATTGTGTGAGGCCCAGTGAATATCACACCGCTATGTCACAGGCTCAATGTCGTAAGTGTCAAAAATGTCACTATAGGACAGGGGAGATGTAGAATTTCTGAACACAGTTTTGGACACTGTTGGATTGTGTTAGGCCCAGTGAATATCACACCGCTATGTCACAGTCTCAATGTCGCAGGTGTGAAAAATGTCACTATAGGACAGGGGAGATGTAGAATTTCTGAACACACTTGTGGACACTGTTGGATTGTGTGAGGCCCAGTGAATATCACACCGCTATGTCACAGGCTCAATGTCGCAGGTGTGAAAAATGTCACTATAGGACAGGGGAGATGTAGAATTTCTGAACACACTTGTGGACACTGTTGGATTGTGTGAGGCCCAGTGAATATCACACCGCTATGTCACAGGCTCAATGTCGTAAGTGTCAAAAATGTCACTATAGGACAGGGGAGATGTAGAATTTCTGAACACACTTTTGGACACTGTTGGATTGTGTTAGGCCCAGTGAATATCACACCGCTATGTCACAGTCTCAATGTCGCAGGTGTGAAATATGTCACTATAGGACAGGGGAGATGTAGAATTTCTGAACACACTTGTGGACACTGTTGGATTGTGTGAGGCCCAGTGAATATCACACCGCTATGTCACAGGCTCAATGTCGCAGGTGTGAAAAATGTCACTATAGGACAGGGGAGATGTAGAATTTCTGAACACACTTGTGGACACTGTTGGATTGTGTGAGGCCCAGTGAATATCACACCGCTATGTCACAGTCTCAATGTCGTAGGTGTGAAAAATGTCACTATAGGATAGGGGAGATGTAGAATTTCTGAACACACTTGTGGACACTGTTGGATTGTGTGAGGCCCAGTGAATATCACACCGCTATGTAACAGTCTCAATGTCGTAGGTGTGAAAAATGTCACTATAGGACAGGGGAGATGTAGAATTTCTGAACACACTTGTGGACACTATTGGATTGTGTGAGGCCCAGTGAATATCACACCGCTATGTCACAGGCTCAATGTCGCAGGTGTGAAAAATGTCACTATAGGACAGGGGAGATGTAGAATTTCTGAACACACTTGTGGACACTGTTGGATTGTGTGAGGCCCAGTGAATATCACACCACTATGTCACAGGCTCAATGTCGCAGGTGTGAAAAATGTCACTATAGGACAGGGGAGATGTAGAATTTCTGAACACACTTGTGGACACTGTTGGATTGTGTGAGGCCCAGTGAATATCACACCGCTATGTCACAGGCTCAATGTCGCAGGTGTGAAAAATGTCACTATAGGACAGGGGAGATGTAGAATTTCTGAACACACTTGTGGACACTGTTGGATTGTGTGAGGCCCAGTGAATATCACACCGCTATGTCACAGGCTCAATGTCGTAGGTGTCAAAAATGTCACTATAGGACAGGGGAGATGTAGAATTTCTGAACACACTTGTGGACACTGTTGGATTGTGTTAGGCCCAGTGAATATCACACCGCTATGTCACAGGCTCAATGTCGTAGGTGTCAAAAATGTCACTATAGGACAGGGGAGATGTAGAATTTCTGAACACACTTGTGGACACTGTTGGATTGTGTTAGGCCCAGTGAATATCACACCGCTATGTCACAGGCTCAATGTCGCAGGTGTGAAAAATGTCACTATAGGACAGGGGAGATGTAGAATTTCTGAACACACTTGTGGACACTGTTGGATTGTGTTAGGCCCAGTGAATATCACACCGCTATGTCACAGTCTCAATGTCGCAGATGTGAAAAATGTCACTATAGGAAGGGGAGATGTAGAATTTCTGAACACACTTGTGGACACTGTTGGATTGTGTGAGGCCCAGTGAATATCACACCGCTATGTCACAGGCAGAAATTGGCTAGTGTATGACAAACTGAAAGGTGTATATAGAATTGGGCAGAATAGGAATCTCCCTAGAGTGTAGGTCTGTAAGAATGCAACATGTCGTCGACTTATTCTTACAGAGTCACACACAGATAGCTTCACTGTGGCCGTGATAACAGCTGTTACACAGTACTGAGAGAGGAGCGTGCACGTACACCGCTGTCCGATGTCCATAAAATTGTCAAGCTCCGTGTTTTTTAAGTATACGGACTGACACACGCTGTCTCTCTATAGTTTTGAATGTGATCAAACAGCAAATATACTTAACTGTTTGAAAAACAGACAAAACTAGAAGGTGGAGGTCTGTAAGAACGGAACATGTCCTCGACTTATTCTTACAGAGTCACACACAGATATCTTCACTGTGGCCGTGATAACAGCCATTACACGGTACTGTGTGAGGAGCGTACACCGCTGTATGGTGTGAAAAAATGCACGCTCAGTACCTCACCAGGACAAAAAAAAAATTTGGATTGCCTTTAAAAAAGCAGTTTGCAGAGCAGTGGGAAAGCAGCAATGCAGCTATTAGGAAGCCTTATAAGGCAGCCTAACAACCAACACAGCTGATCCAGCAAAATATAGCCTCCACTTGCACTGCACACACAGTGACTAGTGTGTTGTACAGGCAAAATCGCTATAAGCAGAAGCAGTTTTTGGTGTCTTCTTCGCTGCCTAACGCTCTCCCTACAGAATCAGCAGCAGCAGCAGCTCTCCCTATTCTGAGATCAGCATGAGTAACATGGCGGTCGGCGTGCACGCCCTTTTATACCCCCTGTGACGCCCACCAAAGCAAGCCAATCACTTTCATGCCCTTCTCAAAGATGGTGGTGACCCCTGCCTATGTCATCACGTTGCCCACAGTGTCCGTGGATCCTGATTGGCTGAAAAAGGGCGGAAAACAAACTTTTGAAACGCGACTTTGGCGCTAAAGTCGTCTAGCTCGTGGCCGACCTCACTCTAGGGTCGGGTTTCGTTTCATGAAACCCGACTTTACCAAAAGTCGGCGACTTTTGAAATATTTCAACCCGTTTCGCTCAACTCTAGTTAACATTAATAGGGGTGCCCAAACTTTAACATATGACTGTACATAATGGCTAAAGAGCGACCAAACATTGAACTGGATGAACCAGTTGCCAAACCATTGCTCAATTAGCAGCATCACCCTCTGCGGTCAACAGTTGAAGTTGCCCACATGAGGGACCAATTTGCTGCATACTGTCACAGTATGTCTGACTCTGCGTGATGCGGCCCAATGATCGGTCGGTCACAAAACCACAAGACAGACAAGGGGACACCAAGGAAACAATTTCAACGGTGGGCCCTATAATAGGGAAAGGGGAAGTGGACACCTCCTGCACTCTCCTAAGGAAGAGCCCTGAACTCTTTTCACGTTCCCTATACAGGTTCTTTCAACCTGTCGCCAACCAGGATCCCTCAGTCCCTCACTTGCCCTGCACCTATCCCTTACTCAGGGCCAGCCCGAGAGATTACGGCGCCCTAGGCGAAACTATTTTGTTGCGCCCCTACTATTCTTGGCAGTAGATGAAAACTTGGGATATAAATTTAGGAGCAAAATAAACCACAACAACAATGATTAATTAACTCTCTCCTAACTCTTTAATCTTCTGACGGAGGGTTAAGTATACGTATTTTTTTCTCTCGGGCGCCCCCTTAGTGTAGTGTGTGCTAAGTGTGCATTTTTGGTTGTTTGCTTTGCTTTGCCAACATTTGAAAACTTAGGAGCAAAATAAATGCGTGGGATCAAACATCTGTCAGCAGACGATGCAAACGACTCACGTCCGTAGTTTAGCGCCTCCTTTCCGTGCGTAAATTGAAGCTCAACGGTTTTTCTTTTAAATTTATGGTAAAAAAAATTATGTACACTTTTCTTTCCATCCCTAAAACTTTTTGCCTTTTGAAAAGATTTTTTATAATTTTTTCTATTTTTTCTCTGGCGCCCCCTTTGGGTCGGCGCCCTAGGCGGCCGCCTAGTTCGCCTATACGTTCGAGCCGGCCCTGCCCTTACTAGGGAACTGGCAAGTGAGGACACTGGTCCTCACCACTGTACTAGTATAACTCCAGGGAAAACAGCAGACAGGGAAAAACAAACAACACTTAGCTTGCTCTGCAGTCATGGACTGGACCGCAGAGAAAGGCACCCAGACACAGCTTCCAGCAGAAACACAAAGGCTCCAGATAAGCTGCAACAGCACTGCTCCAGATAACTCCTCTCTTCAGAAAGGTTGGTTAGTGAATGACCAATATTACCAACAGGGAGCTGCAGCAGCTGATGACCTTTAATAGGAAGGAGATGGGGTTCACCACCTGCTGACTGTAGTAACATCAGCGGCCACCAGAGGGGGGAAAACCCAGCAACTGACCAACTACAGTTGTAGTAACACCAGTGGCCACTGGGGGCGAAAACTCATATTAACCCCAGAGGGCCTGAAAGGAAAAAGGTTTATAAAAGAGAATCTAGACTCTGCCACAGATCCAAGAATGGATCGTGACATGTACTTTGTTTCTGACATTGGGCATGTGGCATGGCAAGATGATATGATGTAAAATGTTCTGTTGGGTTTGGGTATGTACCAGTTATGTTTAAAATGTTCCTAATGTTTGTTGTTAATAAATAACGTTTTTTATACCTGTACCTAGTCTCCTATGTTTTTCCTCTCAAAACCACTTATTATGTGAGTGGTATGGTAGTTGACGTCATTACATCTTGCGTCTCTTCTGCAGTATCTATTGGACGCAAACTGAAGAGATGGTGGAGGTATAATACAAGACATAACTATGAGTGAAAAAATAGAAGTCGCGGACGGCACTGCTATTACCATATATCAGCTGATGGTATGCGTCTGGCAGCAAGCTGTCATCCAATGCTCCTGGGCGCTTGACCTCGCAGTGATCAAATAATTGAATCCATATGAAGAAAAAGGTCGCACTCAACAGGATGAAATATAGCTCCTTTATTGACACGTAGTTACATGTCAGGTCAGAGTAGAGTGGCAAGAGTGTTCACAAGCTGACAACGGCCGTTTCGCGCTGTTCTAGCGCTTCCACGGGTCAAAGAGCAGGAGGAAATGACAGGCTCATATACTACTCGCCTCATCTCGTCTGCCCTCCTGCTACAGCTGATACATAAGTGATAAGTGAATTAAAAACATGTGCACTATACAATTCACAAAATACACCAAGAAGCACACATTTTTCATTAACCACTAAGCTGCGGGATAAAAATTCCTCATATAGATTGATAACAAGATTACAATACCGTTACTTTATACTATTTTTACATACATACTGGCCATTAATTTATTATAATTTCTTATCTTTTTTTGTGGAACAATTAACACTAGGACTACTGGACTCGTGACCCCGACTAGAACTACTGAATGTAGTCATTCTGACTACTGACTTGTTTTTGTTTATTTTTAGTTTAATTTGTGGTTGTTTATTAATAATTATATTTTTTTAATGTATTATTATTGTGAGATCCAACAGTAATGCTTTGGAATGTTTTCTTTCTGATTTTTCATATTTTTCTACAGGAAATAACAAAACTAAACTAAGTAAAACAATAATAATAGACGTTACAATCATTTATTATTAAAGTGCACAGAAATAAACAACTCAAGAACAACAAGCAGAGAAAATGACTACTAGGTCAGTCAGTGCTCCTTCTCCTCAGGACCTGAAGAAGGCCGTTGGGTCGATACCGGTTGTACTTCATAATAACATTTTATTGAGATTCAGCTCCAATTCTACATTTTCCTTCTCCTCCTAAAAAGTACGGCATAATTGACCTTCTAAACATTTGTTGATTCGCATTTCAGACATCGTCTTTCATTTACGGCGGTACATTGCCCACCCAAAGACTAAAGGTACTGTCACACTTAGCGATGTACCAGCGATATGACGCGGTTAGGATCGCTGGTGCATCGCTAAGTGGTCGCTAGTGAGCTGCCACACAGGCAGATCTCACCAGCGTCATCACTGGGGACGGGGATCGCTACTTACCTGGCACACTAGGCGATCCTGCGTCCTCCCGCCCAGCTCCATGCTAGTGTCTACACAGGAAGCGCCGCAGGAAGCAGACGACGAGAAGCGGTCCTGAACGTTCTCGCGCGATCAGCAATAAGCAGTGGGGGAGCGGGTCGTTGGTAAGTATCAGACACAGCGATATCGCTATAACGTCACAAGTTATAGCGATATTGCTAGCGATATCGCTTAGTGTGACAGTACCTTTACGGCAAGTCACACAATAGCCAACAGATCTATTATTTTTGCATTTTTCTTTTATCTGGCAAAATTTTTTTTGAAGCATCACATCTGAAGATGTAGTCCTGGACATATATACAGTATATATTCATATAACACAGCATACAATGAGAATCACCAGTAACATATCCCTGCTGTTCTGTTCGCTACCACTATGCAAATATAATGTTCGTTCATTTTTGACTGGACCTATAAAAGTCTTGATTTTTTAGCTAATTTATACATTTTTTCGCAGAATTATACTGCATGTGAACATGGTTGATCATAAACAAAAGAAAAATGAAAAAGAAACACGTAATTTTTATCGTTTTCACGTCATAAACCATTACATTGCATTATTGCTATATTCATGCATATTGCCCATTTGCAGATAAACAAATATTCTTTCTAGCTGTAAACTATAACTAATAACATCAAGCTGTATGCAAATATAGTTTTTCCCCCAAAAAATTACTGCTTCACACTATACAGTACAAAATAATCGAATAATATGACAATAAAATGTTGTATCTGCGATATACTTGTCTGAGTTTTTTGAGCTCTTATATCTGCATGTGTTCTCTTTGTCTCTTCAGCTGAACTGAAAGTAAACTTTTACTGTCCAGACTACTGTCTACTGCTGGGACCAGAGAAAAACAACACCCTTCTTTAGCATAAGATAAGAGCCGACAGTATTACAAATGAGCTCTTTTCAGTTCAGCATTACATAGAACCAGGTAACACAAGGAAAATGTGAAAAGTTGACATCTGAATTGAACTACATCTATATGAACATCAGGGTAAATAAGATACAGTGGAAAAATTATGCACAAAACTTTACAGCAACATTTAGTGACAAAAGGACAGCAAAATATTGTAGGTAGTCAAAATGACTACCTTTAGTAGTTAAAGGTAAATTTTGAAAAAAACGCGCAATTTTTTCACAAAAATTATTTATTGTCACAAAATCTTTTTTCACATCCTATTTGAGGAAAAGTCACCTATAGAGTTGAGCGACTTTTGTTTTTTTAGGGTCGCGTTTCGTTTCGTGAAACCCGACTTTTCCAAAAGTCGGGTCGAGCAAGATCGTCCGATTATAGGGAAAAGTCGGGGTCGTCCCGAAACACGAAACCCAATGTAAGTCAATGGGGAATAAAAGTCGGCAGTGAGAGGATGACAGGAAACACACCTACAGTGCCCATTTGAATGCCAAAAGCATCAATTCTTCTTACTTAAGCTTGTCAACCTTAATTAACTTCATAATACAAGTTACGCACTGAAAAATGGGGGTTATTTGGCTAAAGTTGTGGGGGGGGAGGGCTGGCTGCAGGTTTTCATGTGCCCTGGGCGAAAGAGCGCCCCTTTAACACATACCACAACTCATCATGCTCCGATACGGTAGAGAAATAGCGGTATAGTACAATGAAAAATACCTCACTTTTTACATCTCATGACGAGGCCCATCTATTTCTCCATACAGAATCATTGGTCCCATATAATGTTTGAAACAGTATATGATGAGCTCCACATAATGCTACAGTATATGTTGGTTCCCATGGATGAAGCTCCACTGTCTTATGGGCCCAAATAATGCTCCAAACATAATGGGCCCCATTTCTAATGCTCTAGTGTATAATGGGCCCTGTAAATGCTGCTCCAGTGTCTGATGTCCACCTTTGGAATGTTCCAGTGTATGGTGGGCCCCATCTATCATTCTCCAGAGTATAGTGCTCCCCAAAAATTGCTGTCCCAACATTGAAAACAATCAAATAAGTCTCCTCGCTAGGGAATCCCTGTACTTGTCTGGACTCCTCGTCGTCCCCATCTTCCATCTCACTGCACAGTATTTCAACTTTGCAAGTGCTGTGATCCTGGGCAAGCAGGGGGGGCCCACTCGTTGGCGACGGCACTGGCACTGGCACAGGGCCCCTGATAGTACGGTGGTGTGTCTGATGGCGGGTGGGCCGAACCTGCACTTTCATCTGCAGCTTCCTCTTTGTCACCGTGTAAGATGGAACTGTATATGGGAAGGGTAACCTGAGTTTCATCAGGGTCAGATTCAGGTTGTGTAGTGTGCGAGGGGAATGTAGTGGTCTGGGTCAATGTACCAGCAGATTCATTGAGCAGTGGCTGGGCATCAGTGCACTTGTGTCGCCCCCAGGAGTACGGTCGCCACAGTGGCATTACCTTCTTCCTAGGGAGTGTGATGTCATGCTTGGGAGCAACGAAGGATCTCTCTAGCAGGTTAACTGATTGGGCGGCGTTATTCCCACGAGTCATGACCCTCCAAACAGCGTTCATGAAGGCAAAGTGTTTGTTTTATGAGGGCAGTATGGTTGCAAAGCTGAACCTTAAAGGAATGTCCAGAAGGGCACCACCAGGAGTGGAGCCTACGGTTAAATTCGACTCCACCTGGGAAACCTCAACCATGCCAGCTACAGAACAGACGCACACATTGCAAGCTTAATTCCGTTAACGAACGAGACTCCGTCATGCCCCGCGGTCCGAGTCCGGCTTACTAGAGGGACACGTGAGGCTCTGGCACATGAGATTGGCCAATAACTGGTGTGTCATGCCCTTACATGTCCGTGGCTGCATGTGCGCTACACTGAAAAGGCCAGCGTTTGTCGCTTACAGGTGCAGATAACCCGCTGAACAACGTTAGTGATGGGGATCACTGATTACAATTATTACCCGCGAACAATGATTTCCCAGTAAGTGCAGGTCAACCGCAGTTCCAGAATTAGGCCTAACCGTCATTCCTGAAAAAATGAAAAACTTACGTGTGCAAACCACAGGTCCTGTAGCTTGCTTAACAGCTCGCCAGCCGTTCTCACGCCCAGTATGGATTACACGTGATTGCACAAAGGTGAGAAAGGGTACCGTATCCCCAGATAACATGTATGGATAGCGTACACATTCAAAATATATGTCTATACATCAGGAGGCAGGCTCAGACGGTGTTAGGCCCAGTATGGATTGCACGTGATTGCACAAAGGTTAGAAAGGGTACCGTTTCCCCGGATAACATGTATGGATAGCGTACACATTCAAAATATATGTCTCAGGAGGCAGGCTCAGACGGTGTTAGGCCCAGTATGGATTGCACGTGATTGCACAAAGGTTAGAAAGGGCACCGTTTCCCCGGATAACATGTATGGATAGCGTACACATTCAAAATATATGTCTCAGGAGGCAGGCTCAGACGGTGTTAGGCCCAGTATGGATTGCACGTGATTGCACAAAGGTTAGAAAGGGTACCGTTTCCCCGGATAACATGTATGGATAGCGTACACATTCAAAATATATGTCTCAGGAGGCAGGCTCAGACGGTGTTAGGCCCAGTATGGATTGCACGTGATTGCACAAAGGTTAGAAAGGGTACCGTTTCCCCGGATAACATGTATGGATAGCGTACGCATTCAAAATATATGTCTCAGGAGGCAGGCTCAGACGGTGTTAGGCCCAGTATGGATTGCACGTGATTGCACAAAGGTTAGAAAGGGTACCGTTTCCCCGGATAACATGTATGGATAGCGTACAGATTCAAAATATATGTCTCAGGAGGCAGGCTCAGACGGTGTTAGGCCCAGTATTGATTGCACGTGATTGCACAAAGGTTAGAAAGGGTACCGTATCCCCAGATAACATGTATGGATAGCGTACACATTCAAAATATATGTCTCAGGAGGCAGGCTCAGACGGTGTTAGGCCCAGTATGGATTGCACGTGATTGCACAAAGGTTAGAAAGGGTACCGTTTCCCCGGATAACATGTATGGATAGCGTACACATTCAAAATATATGTCTATACATCAGGAGGCAGGCTCAGACGGTGTCAGGCACAGTATGGATTTGACGGCCCAGATTACACAGCGGAGGAGCAGGGAGAGGTAAAGATTGCAAATGCTGGGGCCCTGCCCAAGCAAGGGGGGCCCACTCGTGGGCGTCGGTACTGGCACTGGGCCCCTCATAGTACAGTGGTGTGTCTGACGGCGGGTGTGCACCACCACCGTCAGAGACACTTGATTGCACTATGAGGGACCCTGTGCCAGTGCCCGCGCCCAAGAGTCGGCCTACCCACCTGTCCAGGGCAACGGCATTCGCACGGTGTCGTGCGCTAGGTGGTGACCCCAGCCATGGGGGGGGAGGCAGCACAGTTAGGGAGTTTTAGAAAGTGGCATATGTTGATGTTGGACATTCAGCTGATGCAAAAGGCGAAATAGGTGAAGTCCCAGGAAGAGGTGGACCAAAGCAAGCCATTTTTCTGTCACCCTATGTGTCATCAGGGGAAAGTGGGACAAAATCCTTGGAAACCCATGCATGGTTCATTTTAATGAAGGTTAGATCATCCACATTTTGGGTTGACAGACGGGTCCTTTTTTCTGTCAGGATTGATCCAGCTGCACTGAAGACTCTTTCCGATAGCACACTTGCAGCTGGGCAAGCGAGCTCCTGTAAGGCATATTGGGCCAATTCAGGCCAGGTGTCCAGTTTAGCGGCCCAATAGTCAAAGGGGAATGACCTGTGTGGGAGAACATCGATATGGGAGGAAAAGTAGTTTGTAACCATAGTTGACAACTGCTGTCTCCTGTCACTTTCCATCGATGCAGTATTACCAGTTGTGTGAGCGGTATTTGAAAAATCAGTCCACAACATTGTCATGAAACCCCTGTCTCCAACGCCACTTCTGCTGTGTGCACCACGAACACCTCTGCCAAGCTGCCCCCGGCCCGTACGGCTCGTGTGAGAACCATCACCGCTGCTGTGTGCTGGGAATGCCTCAAGCAACCGATTTACCAGAGTTGCTTGTTTATTAGCCAATATTAGGTCAAGGTTCTCCTGTGGCATGATGTTTTGTAATTTGCCTTTATAGCGTGGATCCAGGATGCTGGCCAACCAGTAGTCGTCATCGTTCATCATTTTGGCAATGCGGGGGTCCCTTTTTAGGATCTGCAAGGCATAATCTGACATGTGGGCCAATGTTCCCGGTGTCAATGATGCACTGTGAGTGCTGGGTGGAGGAGCACTTTCTGGCAAATCCACATCCCTCCAGTCACGCACAAACCCTGTACCAGACCTTGCCACGCCAACATTTTCACTTGCCCCACGAGATGCATCCTCCTCCCCTAAGTAATCATCCCCATCATCATCCTCCTCCTCCTCTTCTTCCTCCACCTCGTCCAGGAGAGGTCCCTGAGCAGACAATGGCTGAATGTCATCAAGGATTCCCTCCTCCTCTTCCTCCTCATCAACATTGGCTGCAGACGCCTGCTCCTTAAGGTGCGTCAAAGTTTGCATGAGCAGACGCATAAGTGGGATGCTCATGCTTAGGATGGCGTCGTCTGCCCTTACCAGCCGTGTGCATTCCTCAAAACACTGAAGGACTTTACAGAGGTCTTTCAGCTTCGACCACTGCACACCTGTCAACTCCATGTCTGCTCTCAAAGTGCCTGGCCGTGTATCCTCCCACAAATGCATTATGGCCTGCCTCTGCTCGCACAGCCGCTCCACCATGTGCAGGGTGGAGTTCCACCTTGTTGCAATGTCGATAATGAGGCGGTGGTTGGGAAGGTGGAGCAATCGCTGCAGCTTCTGCATATGAACGGAGTGTACAGGCGACCGACGGATGTGCGCGCACAGTCTTCGCACCTTCTGGAGCAGGGCTGTTAACTCCGGATAATTTTTGAGGAAGCACTGCACCACCAGGTTCAAGGTGTGAGCCAAGCAAGGTATGTGGCTGAGTTTTGAAAGGGCTATGGCTGCCACAAAATTACGGCCGTTATCACTAACTACCTTGCCTGCCTCAAGATGTACACTGCCCAGCCATGACTCAGTTTGTCGCCTCAAGTACTCGGCCAGCACCTCGGCGGTGTGTCTGTCGCCCAAACACATCATCTGCAACACAGTCTGCTGACGCTTTCCACTAGCTGCTCGATAGGGGGACACATCGTGTGCAACAGTGGCAGCTGCAGATGGAGTGCTCGTACGACTGCGCTCTGTGGACGAGCTTTCGCTTCTGGAGGAGGAGGGTCGAACGCCTACAGCCAACTGTTTCCTATACCGTGGGCTAGGCAGCACTGTCCCACCACCGCTGTCCCCTGTGGACCCTGCATCCACCACATTAACCCAGTGCGCAGTGATGGACACGTAACGGCCCTGGCCATGCCGACTGGACCATGCATCAGTTGTGAGGTGCATCTTTCCGCTCATTGACTGCTTGAGTGCATGGACAATGCGGTCTTTCACATGATGGTGTAGGGCTGGGATGGCTTTGCGAGAGAAGAAGTGGCGACTGGGTAGGTCATAGCGTGGTACTGCATAGGCCATGAGTTCGCGGAAAGCTGTGCTTTCCACCAACCGAAAGGGTATCATCTCAAACGAGATTAATTTGGCAATGTGGGCGTTCAAACCCAGTGTACGCGGATGAGAGACTGAGTACTTTCTTGACCTACTCATAGTGTCTGGGAGGGTGAGCTGGACTTGAGAGCTGCATATGGTGGAAGTAGCGGTGGACAAGGTGGACT
Source organism: Dendrobates tinctorius (assembly GCF_039654945.1). Taxonomy (NCBI): domain Eukaryota; kingdom Metazoa; phylum Chordata; class Amphibia; order Anura; family Dendrobatidae; genus Dendrobates; species Dendrobates tinctorius. The sequence continues at coordinate 6,360,040 of NW_027361680.1, read as the reverse complement.
GAGAGAGGGTTGATGATGGTGATGGAGTTGGTGTTCTTTCTGATGGCCTAGAATCAGTCTTTCGTTGATATAACAGTGGGATTCCCTGACTGCTGTGGCCTTGCAACGACACCTCAACATTTGCTGCTGTGCTAACCGGTGGGCTTACAGGGGGGGAAACAATGTAGCGTTGCTGACTACCTTCGTTGTGATCAGTTGCACATGTGGCACTTGAGGTTTGGTGTTGTGTCCACGCTTGCAAGTGCATGCTGGTTAAATGTCTAAGCATGCAACTGGTATTCAAATTTTTCAGATTTTTCCCTCGGCTAAAGGTCTTTGCGCACTTCTTACAGATAACCTTGGCCTGATCATGAGGATTTTGTTCAAAAAAGTGCCACACTGCACTCTTCCTACTTTGGCAGACATTTTGCGGCCTAGCACGCTGTGATCTTTTGACCCTCTGGACAAGCTGTCCAGCAACTCTTTTGATGTTTGGAACCTGTCTTTGGAGTGCTACGGGCCTGCCAGATAACAGCTGTTGCGATGTCGATGTCTGCTGTGGATGCTCCTCATCTGAGCTATTGGAAGCAGCACCCTCTTCCCCCAATGGATGCCAATCTGGGTCAACAACTGGGTCATCCATCACCTCCTCTTCTATGTCATGTGCACCTTCCTCTGTGTCACCGTGTATGGTGGTATAGTGTGCGGGAAGGGGCACCTGAGTCTCATCAGGGTCAGAATCTGGCTCTGTACACTGCGAGGACAATGTAGTGCTCTGAGTGAATGTACCAGCAGAATCATCCATCAGCGGCTGTGCATCAGTGCACTCCATGTCAGATTCATCTTGGCCTGGGTAATTCACCATTTCACTTGATAATCCAGGCATGGTATGTGAAAACAGCTCCATGGAGTAATCAGTAGTATGGCCTGCGTCATCCTTCAATCTTGGTTGGGGTGAAGGACACAAGGAAAGGTGTGGTTCATGAACATGAGCCTCCAATGACGACTCAGTGCTTTTACTTTTTACAACTGAAGAAGAGGAGGCGATAGAGCTGGAGGCTGAGTCAGCAATGTAAGACAAAACTTTTTCCTGATGCTCTGGCTTTAAAAGCGGTTTGCCAACTCCTAGAAAACTAAGCGTTCGAGGCCTTATGTAGCCAGACGATGACGCAGGCTCATCACCTCCTGCATTCGGTCCTATTTTGCTCTTGCCACTACCATCAGATCCACCACCAACACCATCATTACCAGCTGCCAACCCCCGCCCAATTCCACGGCCTCTTCCACCAGCCTTCCTCATTTTTGGTAGAAATGTAGACAAAATCCAACAAACTATATAGTAATGTAAAACAAGGTACAAGGTGTCTATAGGACAGGGGAGATTTTGAATTTCTGCAGACACTTGTGGACACTGGACACTTTTGGATTGTGTGAGGCCCACTGATATCTGAGCGCTATGTGACAGGCTCGATGGCACAGCTGTGACCAAAGTGACTAGAGGATAAGGGAGATTTTGAATCTCTGCACACACTTTTGGACACTGGACACTTTTGGATTGTGTGAGGCCCAATGAATATCTGAGCGCTATGTGACAGGCTCGATGGCACAGCTGTGACCAAAGTGACTAGAGGATAAGGGAGATTTTGAATCTCTGCACACACTTTTGGACACTGGACACTTTTGGATTTTGTGAGGCCCACTGATATCTGAGCACTATGTCACAGGCTCGATGGCACAGCTGTGACCAAAGTGACTAGAGGATAAGGGAGATTTTGAATCTCTGCACACACTTTTGGACACTGGACACTTTTGGATTGTGTGAGGCCCAATGAATATCTGAGCGCTATGTGACAGGCTCGATGGCACAGCTGTGACCAAAGTGACTAGAGGATAAGGGAGATTTTGAATCTCTGCACACACTTTTGGACACTGGACACTTTTGGATTGTGTGAGGCCCAATGAATATCTGAGCGCTATGTGACAGGCTCGATGGCACAGCTGTGACCAAAGTGACTAGAGGATAAGGGAGATTTTGAATCTCTGCACACACTTTTGGACACTGGACACTTTTGGATTGTGTGAGGCCCACTGATATCTGAGCGCTATGTGACAGGCTCGATGGCACCGCTGTGGCCAAAGTGACTAGAGGATAAGGGAGATTTTGAATCTCTGCACACACTTTTGCACACTGGACACTTTTGGATTGTGTGAGGCCCAATGAATATCTGAGCGCTATGTGACAGGCTCGATGGCACAGCTGTGACCAAAGTGACTAGAGGATAAGGGAGATTTTGAATCTCTGCACACACTTTTGGACACTGGACACTTTTGGATTGTGTGAGGCCCAATGAATATCTGAGCGCTATGTGACATGCTCGATGGCACAGCTGTGACCAAAGTGACTAGAGGATAAGGGAGATTTTGAATCTCTGCACACACTTTTGGACACTGGACAGGCAGCCCAACAACCAACACCACTGATACACCACAATATAGCCTCCCCTTGCTCTGCACACACAGTGACTGGTGTGTTGTGCAGGCCAAATTGCTAGCAGCAGAAGCAGTTTTTTTTTCTTCTCAGCAGGACAAAAAAAAAAATTGGGATTGCTTTTAAAAAAGCAGTTTGCGGAGCAGTGGGTAAACAGCAATGAAGGAATGTCAGGAAGCCTTAGAAGGCAGCCCAACAACCAACACCACTGATACACCACTATATAGCCTCCCCTTGCACTGCACACACAGTGACTGGTGTGTTGTGCAGGCCAAATCGCTAGCAGCAGAAGCAGTTTTTTTGTCTTCTTCCCTGCCTAACGCTCTCCCTACAGAATCAGCAGCAACCTCTCCCTATACTGAAATCGGCAGAAGTAAGATGGCGGTCGGCGTGCACGCCCTTTTATACCCCCTGTGACGCCCACCAAAGCAAGCCAATCACTTGCATGCCCTTCTGAAAGAAGGTGGTGACCCCTGCCTATGTCATCACGTTGCCCACAGTGTCCATGGATCCTGATTGGCTGAAAAAGAGCGCAAAACAAACTTTTGAAACGCGACTTTGGCGCGTAAGTCGCCGACCTCGTGGCCGACCTCATCCTAGGGAGGGGTTTCGTTTCATGAAACCCGACTTTGACAAAAGTCGGCGACTTTTGAAATTTTTCGACCCGTTTCGCTCAACTCTAGTCACCGAGTCTCAAGCCGGAATTCCGAAAAATGTAGTCACAGAAGAGAAATAAAAAGTGCAAGTAGTCAAAATGACTATACCAGTAGTCCTAGTGTTAAACAGAAATTTATGCTCATAGATAAACAGCTATAATGCATATACTAGAATACAATTCTGCTCAATAATATTCTCATTGATGCAACTAAACTGCAGATTGAAAATTCCTCATATAGATAAACTACAAAATTTCCTTGCCACTTTTATATGCTATTTTTTCTATATTTGCTGAACTATAATTTATTATAATTATTTGTCCTTCTTTTCTGTGGGACAATTAAGCAGTAATTATGTCTACTAATATCAATAACTGTGTCACATGTGCCTGAGAAAATTCTGCCCCACAACACTTCAATAGATGCAAATAATGTAAGACTAAATGGCTACAAAATATCAAACATTTATAATAAACGTGTATATAACTTGTAATTATCTGAATAAATATTTCAACATACTAATTAATTTATAAAATGGCTGTTACATACTAATCATGTAAGTGACATTACGATGTATATGTAACTCAATGAGAATACATATACTCCCCTCACGTATATGGAAAAAATATCCAATTTATATATTACTTCTAATCAACATTATTTACTCAGGACCCTCTATTTATGGATATCTGTTATCAAAGAAAAATAGCCATATCGACTCTATCATTAAAGCCCGTTGGACCCATTGCTCGTGTTTTAAGGATCCATTTAGATTCCCTTCTTAATAATAATTTATTGAGATTCCCCCCTTGCGGGGGTAGTACTACTTTTTCGATCCCCGCAAAGGAAAGGACAGTAGGATCTATTCCATGTGCGCTCCTAACTAGTGTTGAGCATTCCGATACCGCAAGTATCGGGTATCGGCCGATATTAGCGGTATCGGAATTCCGATACTTAATTCCGATACTTTTGTCATATCGGATTCCGGAATCGGAATCGGAATAGGAAGTTCCCATCATGCTATGAGCCTGCTTGCTTTGATTAAGCCAATGGGAATCCTCCGAAGTGTGGGCACATCCTGTTAGGCATGTAGGCATGTTAACTATTGGCATGGCTGTGATTGGCTGCCGAAATGATGTCATGATGCACTATAAAAGCCACCGCAGCCGCCATTTCTGGTCACTCTGCTGTGAATTCAGTTAGGGACAGGCTGCTGTAGAAGACTGTGAGGGACAGTTAGAAATAGCGATTCCACCAAACATCTAGTGCTTTACCCAGGCTACATAAACCACCACTGTAGCCTTCTTTGCCCTAGCAGCAGTGTTCACAGCTGTCTGCAAGGGCTGTGTGAGTGCAGCTCACGCTGTGGAGTGGGTCCTGCAGCCACGTCAGGCTGTAGGCCACCCAGTGTGATCACTGCTGCCTCATACATCTTTTATTTTTTGAGCTGCATTTTTTACATAATTTCAATCTAGTGTGCTTCCATCCGTATCCATATACGTTGGTTGCAAACACTAGTAGTAGACAGCGGAGCCTTTCTGCAGCCTTTCAGTGCTAGTGTCCACTTTGCTGCACTGTTCACGGCTGTCTGAGAGGTCTCTGACTGTGTGTGAGTGCAGCTCACGCTGAGTAGTGTGTCCTGCAGCTACGTCTGGCTGTAGGACGCTCAGCGTGCGTCAGTGCCTCACACATATTTTTATTTGAGTGCAGCTCATTTTTTCTTCTATTAGTGTGCATCCATCCGTCTCCATCTACGGTGGTTGCAAACACTATAAAGGAGTACACAGCGGAGCCTTTCTGCAGCCTGTCAGTGCCAGTGCCCACTTAGCTGCACTGTTGACGGCTGTCTGAGAGGCCTCTGACTGTGTGTGAGTGCAGCTCATGCTGAGTAGAGTGTCCTGCAGCTACGTCTGGTTGTAGGACGCTCAACGTGCGTCACTGCCTCACACATATTTGTCTTTGAGTGCAGCTCATTTTTTCTTCTCCTATTAGTGTGCATCCATCCGTATCCATCAACATTGGTTGGTTGCAAACACTATATAGGAGTAGATAGAGGAGCCTTTTTTTCTGGCTTGTGCCCTGCCGGCGCAGCCAGATTAGTATTACCCAATTTTTTTGGAGCCTCATCTTTTGCATTGTAGGTTACCTGCCTGCATTGTAATAGCTCCAAAAAGTTGGTGATACTATCAGTTTCAATTCTTTGTTCACATACTTTGAGTTTGTTTCCAACAAAGAAACCACAAAAAAAGTTCACCAAACACTACATTTTGAACTTGTGTAGGCCACATCAGCTCCTATTAAAGTCTAGTCCACACACACACACACTTCATAAAATTAGTGTTTCTTGTACCTGTAACCAGCTGTTCAGGAATAAGCACACTAAGGCCCCCCTTTGTACTTTTTTGCCTATCTTAAGCAGTCTTGCAAGATGAAGAAGGCAGGGAGTAAGGCGCGTGGGCGTGGGCGTGGGCGTGGAGTTTCAGCAGGGAGAGGACGTGGGGATTCTGCAGGGAGAGGACGTGGGGATTCTACAGGTAGAGGACGTGGGGATTCTGGGCCTGCTGCGGGCACCAGTGGATCAGCATCCCCCAGTTTTAGCAGGCAACAGTCCTTTATGCGCAGCTTTGTAGGACCTCAACGTACCCCACTGCTGCGGGAGGAACAAATTGAAGCCGTTGTCGGATGGATGGCAGCTAACGCATCGACTTCAATTACTTCCGCATCCTCTCAGGGTCAGAGCACCGAAGAGCAACCATCTGTCTCTTCACCACCTGCCAAAGTGCCCAGGCAGTCAGAGAGACATGGACAGGAGCCATCACAGTCTCTACTTCTGTTCTCGGAATCTGTTGGCTTGGAAAGAGGGGGCCAGCCAAGCAGCATTCCTGAATGTGAAGAAGAGGGAGTATGCAGTGATGCGCAACTTCTTTGTCCCTCTGAATCTGAAGAGGCGAGTGGGCCAGTGCCTATGGTCAGCACACCTCAGTACGCATCAGATGATGACGAGACTCAGTTGCCACTTTCTGGTGCGTACGGTGCTGGCGAGACAACCCCGGAGAAGCAGCTGTTTGAAGAGGGGAGGGAAGATGATGAGGTCCTTGACCCATCATGGCGTGAGCAACAGGAAGGTGGTGGGAGCAGCTCGGAGGAAGAGATTCCCCTACCGGCCAAAACAGGAGGCAGAGGGAGGGGGAAGACTTGGTTGCCTGTACCCTCCACTTCGGCACCCGTTAGGAGCATTCCTCCTTCCAAAGGCAAACCGGGCACTCACAAGAGTTGCAGTGCGTGGTCCTTTTTTGACACAGTTGCAGATGACATTTGCTTTGTCAAATGCAAGCTGTGTCATCAGAGAGTCAAAAGAGGGAGAAATGTCAGCAACCTCAATACCACAAATATGTGGAAACATGTGCGCACCAAGCACGAGTTGGAGTTGCAGAGACACCCTGAAGACGTAGGCCAACGTACAGCACCACCTACCACCTCTTCAGTTCGTGTTGGGCCCTCTTCCTCCAGCTCACACACTGCTGGTTCGGCTTCCTCACAGGATCGCCAAGGAAGAACCTCTGCCACTGTTGTCCGGAGACCCTGTCAGATTACACCCATAGCAGCACGTTCCCATCCATCACAGCCATCGGTAGCACAGGCATGGGATAAAAGGCGCCCTTACTCGGCAAACCATCCCCGAGCACAGTCTCTGAATGCTGGCATTGCCAAACTTCTGGCAGTTGAAATGCTGTCATTCAGGCTGGTGGACACTGACACCTTCCGGGACTTAATGGCATTGGCAGTCCCCCAATACAACGTGCCCAGCCGCTTTTATTTCAGCAGGCGAGCCGTCCCTGCCCTGCAGAAACATGTTGAGGGCAAAATAAAACATGCGCTACTAAACGCCGTTAGTAGCAAGGTCCACCTGACCACCGATGCGTGGACCAGTAACCATGGACAGGGACGATACCTTTCCCTCACTGCCCACTGGGTCAATGTTGTGGAGCCGGGTACGGATCTGGAGAGTGGAGCTGTACGTGTTCTTCCAACGCCACGGATTGCAGGACTCCAGTCTGTACACATAGACTCCTCCTCCTACTCAAGTTCCTCAGAAACAGCAGAGCAGGAGCCTGTTACGACCGATATGAGCACAGCCGTGGCCAAACGTCAACAGGCTGTACTCAAATTAATTTCTTTGGGGAATCGAAGCCACACAGCGCAGGAGCTCTGGAATGCTATCAAGCTGGAGAGCGATGTGTGGTTTGGGCCAGCGAATCTCCAGCCGGGCTTGGTAGTGTGTGACAATGGCCGAAATCTGGTGGCAGCTCTTGGCCTAGGCAACCTCACACACATCCCATGTCTGGCACATGTTCTTAACTTGGTCGTGCAGAGCTTTCTGAGGGACTATCCGGATCTTGCTGCACTGTTGCACAAGGTCCGCATAGAGTGCGCTCACTTGCGACGTTCCAGCACGGCAAGATCGCGCCTCGCTGCTCTGCAGCGACGATTTGGCCTTCCGGAACATCGCATCATATGTGACCTACCCACCCGGTGGAATTCAACGTTACATATGTTGGAGCGGTTGTGTGAGCAGCAGGCAGCAGTCATGGAGTACCAGCTGCATCAGGCGCAAACAAGTCGCACTGTGCGCCGTTCACACTTCAGCACCATTGAGTGGGCCTCTATGAAGGACATCTGCCTCGTTTTGCGTGCCTTCGATGAATCCACGCGGATGGCGAGTGCAGATGATGCACTAGTCAGCATGACTGTCCCCCTTATCTGCCTGCTTCAACAAACACTGCAAGCACTAAGGGATGAGGTTTCAGAAGAGGTGGAGGATGAGGAGTCCCAAATGCCATCTGCTTCTGGACAGTCTGCGCTACGTGTTTCCTCACAAAGGCCTAGGCAGGGGACACTTTGTGAGGAGGATGAGGAGGAGTCGATGGAGGAGGAAGACATCTCTCCAGAGGAGGGAGGTACACAAACCTCTACTCAGTATGTACAGCGAGGGTGGGGTGATGCAGAGCAGGCCGAGGTCACGCCTCAAACAGGGGACAGCGGTTCTTTGGCAGTTGGGAGTCTGCAGCACATGGTTGATTTCATGCTGCAGTGCCTGAGAAACGGCCGCCGCATCGCCCACATTCTCGTCTCGGCTGATTATTGGGTGTACACCCTCCTAGATCCTCGCTACCGGGACAGCGTACAAAGGCTCATACCAACGTTGAACCGGGAGCGTAAAATGCGGGAGTACGAAGAGTCACTGGTGCAGTCCATAATGTTTTCCATTCCACCCGACAGCATAGTTGCTAGTGCTTTACAAAGCAGCTCTGTGCGTCGAGGCAGTGGAGGAAACTCTGCACAAAGAGGGAGCAGAGGCAGCGCCGCAGCACAAGGCAAGACCACTATGGCCCAAATGTGGCAAAGTTTTGTGTGTCCACCACAATTGTCTACACCATCAGCGACGCCTCGAGTCAGCAGGAGGCAACGCTTTCGTCAGATGGTGTCAGACTACATGTCTTGCCCTGTCGCTGTACTCCCAGATGGCTCTTCCCCCTTCAAGTTTTGGGTCTCTAAGCTGGATACATGGCCAGAGCTTAGCCAGTATGCATTGGAGGTGCTGGCTTGCCCTGCTGCCAGTGTATTATCGGAACGTGTCTTTAGTGCGCAGGTGGTGTACTAACAGACCGTCGCACGCGACTATCTTCCGATAATGTTGACCGGCTGACTTTTCTGAAAATGAACAAGGCCTGGATCTCCAAAGATTTGCCATTCCTCTTACAGACTAAATTAGTGGTTGGCAACTGTATCCAGGTCTGCTGGTGTGTTCATTTTTCTACCACCTGAACTATAATCCCTTTGCTTCAACACAGCCAGTTGTCGCTCAGATGTGTCGTCTGCACAGAGAAACACACTAGCTCCTGTGTTAGTGGGGTTCAGTAATGCCAGCTGATCCCCTGCTGTGTGGACGGCAAAGTCACCAGCTCCATCAACATTCAAACCACTACTGATTTTTAACCGTGCCCAACTTAGGTCTCTGGCTCCACTGTCTCTACTATTTCCCCTGACCTCCAACCCCGCCATCTACATCTCTGAAGTGGCGTCAGCACAATCTACACTTGTTCCTGTGTTCCTGTGGCTCAGTCCCATCAGTTTATCCCCTGATGTGTGTCCGGCAAGGTCTCCTGCTCTGTCCACATTCCCATAACCAGTAGTGGGAATGAGGACAGAGCTGGCGAACTTGCCGGACAAACATCAGGGGATCAACTGACGGGACTGAGCACCAGTAACACAGGAACAAGTGTAGATTGTGCTGACGCCACTTCAGAGATGTAGCTGGCGGGGTTGGAGGCCAGGGTAAATAGTAGAGACAGTGGAGCCAGAGGCCTAAGTGGAGCATGGTTAGAATCAGTAGTAGTCCACAACCTCCATAAAAACCGCTGCCCATTGGCCTCTGCATGCGGCATGCATAATCCTGGGCTCCAACAGCTTCAGTTGGTGTTCAGAAGTGTCGTCTCCACAGAGCCAAACACATTCGTTAGAGTGTTAGTGGGGTTCAGCACTGCCAGCTGTTCCCCTGCTGTGGAGATGGCAAGTCTCCTGCTGCCTTCACCTGCCAAAATCCAGTAGGCCCCAGCCTGCTCCTTGCCTAATCCTGGGCTCCAAAAGCGTCAGTTGGTGTTCAGAAGTGTCGTCTCCACAGAGCCAAACACCTTCGTTAGAGTGTTAGTGGGGTTCAGCACTGCCAGCTGTTCCCCTGCTGTGGAGATGGCAAGTCTCCTGCTGCCTTCACCTGCCAAAATCCAGTAGGCCCCAGCCTGCTCCTCGCCTAATCCTGGGCTCCAACAGCGTCAGTTGGTGTTCAGAAGTGTCGTCTCCACAGAGCCAAACACATTCGTTAGAGTGTTAGTGGGGTTCAGCACTGCCAGCTGTTCCCCTGCTTTGGAGATGGCAAGTCTCCTGCTGCCTTCACCTGCCAAAATCCAGTAGGCCCCAGCCTGCTCCTCGCCTAATCCTGGGCTCCAACAGCGTCAGTTGGTGTTCAGAAGTGTCGTCTCCACAGAGCCAAACACCTTCGTTAGAGTGTTAGTGGGGTTCAGCACTGCCAGCTGTTCCCCTGCTGTGGAGATGGCAAGTCTCCTGCTGCCTTCACCTGCCAAAATCCAGTAGGCCCCAGCCTGCTCCTCGCCTAATCCTGGGCTCCAACAGCGTCAGTTGGTGTTCAGAAGTGTCGTCTCCACAGAGCCAAACACATTCGTTAGAGTGTTAGTGGGGTTCAGCACTGCCAGCTGTTCCCCTGCTGTGGAGATGGCAAGTCTCCTGCTGCCTTCACCTGCCAAAATCCAGTAGGCCCCAGCCTGCTCCTCGCCTAATCCTGGGCTCCAACAGCGTCAGTTGGTGTTCAGAAGTGTCGTCTCCACAGAGCCAAACACCTTCGTTAGAGTGTTAGTGGGGTTCAGCACTGCCAGCTGTTCCCCTGCTGTGGAGATGGCAAGTCTCCTGCTGCCTTCACCTGCCAAAATCCAGTAGGCCCCAGCCTGCTCCTCGCCTAATCCTGGGCTCCAACAGCGTCAGTTGGTGTTCAGAAGTGTCGTCTCCACAGAGCCAAACACCTTCGTTAGAGTGTTAGTGGGGTTCAGCACTGCCAGCTGTTCCCCTGCTGTGGAGATGGCAAGTCTCCTGCTGCCTTCACCTGCCAAAATCCAGTAGGCCCCAGCCTGCTCCTCGCCTAATCCTGGGCTCCAACAGCGTCAGTTGGTGTTCAGAAGTGTCGTCTCCACAGAGCCAAACACCTTCGTTAGAGTGTTAGTGGGGTTCAGCACTGCCAGCTGTTCCCCTGCTGTGGAGATGGCAAGTCTCCTGCTGCCTTCACCTGCCAAAATCCAGTAGGCCCCAGCCTGCTCCTCGCCTAATCCTGGGCTCCAACAGCGTCAGTTGGTGTTCAGAAGTGTCGTCTCCACAGAGCCAAACACATTCGTTAGAGTGTTAGTGGGGTTCAGCACTGCCAGCTGTTCCCCTGCTGTGGAGATGGCAAGTCTCCTGCTGCCTTCACCTGCCAAAATCCAGTAGGCCCCAGCCTGCTCCTCGCCTAATCCTGGGCTCCAACAGCGTCAGTTGGTGTTCAGAAGTGTCGTCTCCACAGAGCCAAACACCTTCGTTAGAGTGTTAGTGGGGTTCAGCACTGCCAGCTGTTCCCCTGCTGTGGAGATGGCAAGTCTCCTGCTGCCTTCACCTGCCAAAATCCAGTAGGCCACAGCCTGCTCCTCGCCTAATCCTGGGCTCCAACAGCGTCAGTTGGTGTTCAGAAGTGTCGTCTCCACAGAGCCAAACACCTTCGTTAGAGTGTTAGTGGGGTTCAGCACTGCCAGCTGTTCCCCTGCTGTGGAGATGGCAAGTCTCCTGCTGCCTTCACGTGCCAAAATCCAGTAGGCCCCAGCCTGCTCCTCGCCTAATCCTGGGCTCCAACAGCGTCAGTTGGTGTTCAGAAGTGTCGTCTCCACAGAGCCAAACACCTTCGTTAGAGTGTTAGTGGGGTTCAGCACTGCCAGCTGTTCCCCTGCTGTGGAGATGGCAAGTCTCCTGCTGCCTTCACCTGCCAAAATCCAGTAGGCCACAGCCTGCTCCTCGCCTAATCCTGGGCTCCAACAGCGTCAGTTGGTGTTCAGAAGTGTCGTCTCCACAGAGCCAAACACATTCGTTCAAGTGTTAGTGGGGTTCATCATTGCCAGCTGATCCCCTGCTGTGGAGATGGCAGTCTCTCCTGCTGTCTCCGCATTACAAAGACAGTAGGCCTCTGCCTACACCCTCCTATTTCCTGGGCTTCAACACAGCCAGTTGTAGTTCGGAAGTGCCGTCCACACGGAAAGAGATACTTGCTCCCGTGTCTCAGTGGGGTTCAGTAACGTCAGCTGATCCCCTGCTGTGTGGATGGCAGTCTCTCCTGCTGTCACCTCATTCAAAATACAGTAGGCCTCTGCCTACACCCTCCTATTTCCTGGGCTTCAACACAGCCAGTTGTAGTTCGGAAGTGCCGTCCACACGGAAAGAGATACTTGCTCCCGTGTCTCAGTGGGGTTCAGTAACGTCAGCTGATCCCCTGCTGTGTGGATGGCAGTCTCTCCTGCTGTCACCTCATTCAAAATACAGTAGGCCTCTGCCTACACCCTCCTATTTCCTGGGCTTCAACACAGCCAGTTGTAGTTCGGAAGTGCCGTCCACACGGAAAGAGATACTTGCTCCCGTGTCTCAGTGGGGTTCAGTAACGTCAGCTGATCCCCTGCTGTGTGGATGGCAGTCTCTCCTGCTGTAAACTCATTCAAAATACAGTAGGCCTCTGCCTACACCCTCCTATTTTCTGGGCTTCAACACAGCCAGTTGTAGTTCGGAAGTGCCGTCCACACGGAAAGAGATACTTGCTCCCGTGTCTCAGTGGGGTTCAGTAATGTCAGCTGATCCCCTGCTGTGTGGATGGCAGTCTCTCCTGCTGTCACCTCATTCAAAATACAGTAGGCCTCTGCCTACACCCTCCTATTTCCTGGGCTTCAACACAGCCAGTTGTAGTTCGGAAGTGCCGTCCACACGGAAAGAGATACTTGCTCCCGTGTCTCAGTGGGGTTCAGTTAAGTCAGCTGATCCCCTGCTGTGTGGATGGCAGTCTCTCCTGCTGTAAACTCATTCAAAATACAGTAGGCCTCTGCCTACACCCTCCTATTTCCTGGGCTTCAACACAGCCAGTTGTAGTTCGGAAGTGCCGTCCACACGGAAAGAGATACTTGCTCCCGTGTCTCAGTGGGGTTCAGTAATGTCAGCTGATCCCCTGCTGTGTGGATGGCAGTCTCTCCTGCTGTCACCTCATTCAAAATACAGTAGGCCTCTGCCTACACCCTCCTATTTCCTGGGCTTCAACACAGCCAGTTGTAGTTCGGAAGTGCCGTCCACACGGAAAGAGATACTTGATCCCGTGTCTCAGTGGGGTTCAGTAACGTCAGCTGATCCCCTGCTGTGTGGATGGCAGTCTCTCCTGCTGTCACCTCATTCAAAATACAGTAGGCCTCTGCCTACACCCTCCTATTTCCTGGGCTTCAACACAGCCAGTTGTAGTTCGGAAGTGCCGTCCACACGGAAAGAGATACTTGCTCCCGTGTCTCAGTGGGGTTCAGTAATGTCAGCTGATCCCCTGCTGTGTGGATGGCAAAGTCTCCTGCTGCCTACACAGTCGTACCACTACTGATTTTTAACCGTGCTCCAATTAGGCCTGTGGCTCCACTGTCTCTCGTATTTCCCCTGTCCTCCAACCCTGCCAGTTACAGCTCCGAAGTGGCGTCTGCACAATCCACACTTGTTCCTGTGTTACAGGTGTTCAGTCCGGTCAGTTAATCCCCTGATGTGTGTCCGGCAATGTCGCCTGCTCTGTCCACATTCCCATTATGACAGACGCCACTTCGGAGCTGTAACTGGCGGGGTTGGAGGACAGGGGAAATACGAAAATCAGTGAAGCCACAGGCCTAAGTGGAGCTTGGTTCAAATTAGTAGTCTACAACCGATCTTAAAATTTCTTCAATGCAGCCTAAGCCTGCTCCGTGCTTGTCCCTGGGCTTCAACACAGCCAGTTGTTGCTCGGAAGTGCCGTCTTCACAGAGTAAAACACTAGCTCCTGTGTTTGTGGGGTTCAGTAACGTCAGCTGTTCCCCTGCTGTTTTGATGGCAATCTGTCCTGCTGCCTCCCAATTGACAGCACATCAGGCCTCAGCCTGCTAAGTGCTTGTCCTGGGCTCCAACATCGCCAGTTGCTGCTCATAACTGACTTTGGCACGGGTACTCCCTCCTGCCCAGCTTGGTTCCAGCCCTGCCTGCTGTTTCCGGGAAGTGTCAATGTCAGTTTGCCACCCCAAGTTGCCATGTCGTGTTGCGGTTGGGTTAGCCGAGGCTAGGGTGCCAGCAGTTTAGGTGCTTCCTATGTGGACTGCGGGTTCTGGTAAGAAAGGTTTGTTCCATAGTGCCAGTAGGACAAGCACCCCCTGTAGGACTGTGTGATTCGGTAACTGCGGCCAGCTTGCGGCATGCCAACTTTGCTTTTCAGGGGTAACTTCTGATACCCCTCCGGGTTCCAGCACCGTCAGCTGGTTCTCATCAGAGCCTTTGGCCTAGGTGCCTCCATCTCGGTATCCGAGTTCCGGCAACGTCTGCTGGTCCTTGGTAGTGCTTTGTAGCACAGGTACCTCCTGCTTAGTAACCGGGTTCCAGCACCGTCAGCTGGTCCTCGGTTGTGCCATTGGCTCTTATTCCTTCTGCTGCCCCTCCGGGTGCCAGCACTGTCAGCTGGCCCTCGCTATTTCCATTTGCTCTTGCAGCTTATGCTACCCCTCCGGGTTCCAGCACCGTCAGCTGGTTCTCGTCAGAGCCTTTGGCCTAGGTGCCTCCATCTCGGTATCCGAGTTCCGGCAACGTCTGCTGGTCCTTGGTAGTGCTTTGTAGCACAGGTACCTCCTGCTTAGTAACCGGGTTCCAGCACCGTCAGCTGGTCCTCGGTTGTGCCATTGGCTCTTATTCCTTCTGCTGCCCCTCCGGGTGCCAGCACTGTCAGCTGGTCCTCGCTATTTCCATTTGCTCTTGCAGCTTATGCTACCCCTCCGGGTTCCAGCACCGTCAGCTGGTTCTCGTCAGAGCCTTTGGCCTAGGTGCCTCCATCTCGGTATCCGAGTTCCGGCAACGTCTGCTGGTCCTTGGTAGTGCTTTGTAGCACAGGTACCTCCTGCTTAGTAACCGGGTTCCAGCACCGTCAGCTGGTCCTCGGTTGTGCCATTGGCTCTTATTCCTTCTGCTGCCCCTCCGGGTGCCAGCACTGTCAGCTGGTCCTCGCTATTTCCATTTGCTCTTGCAGCTTATGCTACCCCTCCGGGTTCCAGCACCGTCAGCTGGTTCTCGTCAGAGCCTTTGGCCTAGGTGCCTCCATCTCGGTATCCGAGTTCCGGCAACGTCTGCTGGTCCTTGGTAGTGCTTTGTAGCACAGGTACCTCCTGCTTAGTAACCGGGTTCCAGCACCGTCAGCTGGTCCTCGGTAGTGCCATTGGCTCTTGTTCCTTCTGCTGCCCCTCCGGGTGCCAGTACCGTCAGCTGGTTCAAGAGGACAAAGAACAGGAAGACAACCACCAAGATGCAGAACAACAAGAGAGAGAAGACAAAGAAGCATAAAAAAAACAAAGCAGAAGAACATTAAGCATAAGACTAATACTCTGAGCAAATGATATTATCTTATTTATAAGCAGAAGAAGACTAAGCAGTGTATGGGGGTGAGTCCGTTCCTCCTCGTGGTGCCCCTGGAAAAGGCCTGCTGCTGCAGGCCAAACTGAACGCGGACAAATCCTGTTGTAAATCTTTTGTGACAGGCAGAAGGGAAGGTGTAAACTTCTAACTTTTCTAGATAACAACTACAGGAATGCCTGACACAAACAAGAATATGATGAAGAAGAATAGGAAGAAGATGAAGAAGCTGAATATGTAGAATAATAATTGTTGAATAAGAAGAATATGAAGAATGTAAGAAAAGGAAGAAGAAGAAGAAGAAGAAGAAGAAGAAGAAGAAGAATGTAAAAAAAGGAAGTAGAAGAAGAAGAAGAAGAATGTAAAAAAAGGAATAAGAAGAAGAATGTAAAAAAAGGAAGTAGAAGAAGAAGAAGAAGAATGTAAAAAAAGGAAGTAGAAGAAGAAGAAGAAGAATGTAAAAAAAGGAAGTAGAAGAAGAAGAAGAAGAATGTAAAAAAAGGAAGTAGAAGAAGAAGACATACATGTCTGGCAAAATATAAATGAGGCTAACATAGTCAATATCTTTGTAACTCCTAACATCTTTAAAAAAAAAGTTTAATTCCTGCTATTCCATTTGATTGGGCTAAACCTCTATGGCTTTAATGTCTCCTCCACCTCCCACAATACATTCTACATTATTCTTAGTTGTTTTTCTTCATGTAGAATTAACCTACAAGGAAAGAAAGGGGTTTTTTTAATTCCGATATTTTGGCCCCATTGACTTGCATTGGTTCCCGGTATCGGAATCGGCGATACCGATACTTTTTTTAAAGATCGGCCGATCCATTCCGATCCGATATTTTCAAGTATCGTCTGGTATCGCTCAACTCTACTCCTAACGTGATCAATCAAACGCGGAACACCTTTTCCTGTTGTAATCGATTTAAAGTGTTCACGAAACCGAACAAATAGGGGTCTTATCGTTTTACCGATATAGTAAAAACGGCACGTACAAAAAATTACATAAACTACATGATCCGTCTTGCATGTGATAAAATCCATCACAGTATGTTTAACTGCGCCCATCTGTAATGTACGATCAACACAATGATGTTTACAATATGAGCAATGCCCACATTTAAAATTTCGCTTAGGGATACCTCGCTCCAGCCAAGTGTCTCGTCTGGTTACTATTCGATTATGAACCAATATATCCCTAATTCTTGTACTGCGTTTACATGAAATTAGCGGTCCTCTTGACACTACATCACTTAGTTCTCTATCCTGTTCCAAAATATGCCAATTCTTTCTAATTACAGATCTAATTTGTTGGTCCATAGGACCATACCGAAAACAGAATGTAAATCTTTTTTCTTTCTTAGTAGATTTACATTGCGGATACATCATACCTCTCTTTTTATCTACCCATTGTGATTTCACTTTTCTAAGTGTGGTTATCAATCTATATGAGGAATTTTTATCCCGCAGCTTAGTGGTTAATTAAAAATATGTGCTTCTTGGTGTATTTTGTGAATTGTATAGTGCACATGTTTTTAATTCACTTATAACTTATGTATCATCTGTAGCAGGAGGGCAGACGAGATGAGGCGAGTAGTATATGAGCCCGTCATTTCCTCCTGCTCTTTGACCCGTGGAAGCGCTAGAACAGCGCGAAATGGCCGTTGTCAGCTTGTGAACACTCTTGCCACTCTACTCTGACCTGACATGTAACTACGTGTCAATAAAGGAGCTATATTTCATCCTGTCGAGTGCGACCTTTTTCTTCATATGGATTCAAGACATATCTATACTCACCAGGCCATGTGTCAGAAATAGTGAGTTCATGATGTACAAAAACCCATCATCATGAATTCACTATTTCTTACACCTGTCCAGGTGAGTATAGATATGCATTGTATTACCTGCATCGTCTCTTCAGTCTGCGTCAAATAGATTATGCAAACTTAAGAGATACTGGAGGTGATACAAAGCATATCTATACTCACCTGGCCAGCTGTCAGAAATAGTGAATTCAGGATGCACAAAACCCAGCATCCTGAACTCACTATTTCTGAAAAATGGCCTGGTGAGTATAGATATGCCTTTTATTACCTCCATTGTCTCTCCAGTTTACGTAATCTATTTAAAACAGACTGAAGAGACGATGGAGGTCATAGAATGCATATGTATATTCACTTGAACAGGTGTCAGAAATAGTGAATTCATGATGCAGGGTTTTGGAGCATCATGAGCTCACTATTTCTGATACATGGCCTGGTGAGCATAGATATACTTTGCATGAACTCTATCATCTCTTCAGTCTGTTTTAAGTAGATAACGTAGACTGAAAAGACAATTTATATATTCACCAGGCCATGTGTAAGAAATAGTGAGTTCATGATGCTTAAAAACCCAGCATCATGAATTCACTTTTTCTGACACCTGTTCTGATGAGTATAGATATGCCTTGTATGACCTCCATTGGCTCTTCAGTCTGTTTTAAATAGATTATGTAGACTGAAAAGACAATGGAGATAATACAAGGCATATCTATATTCACCAGGCTAGGTGTCAGAAATAGTTAATTAAGGATGCTGGGTTTTGTGCATCATGAATTCACTATTTCTGACAGCTGGCCAGGTGAGTATAGCTATGCCTTGTATTACCTCCATTGTCTCTTCAGTCTGCATCACATACATTAAGCAGACTGAAGAGATGCTGGAGAAAATACAAGTCATATTAATTTTTGACAATTCATAGCTCCACAGACACAAAAAGCAAAGCTTCATTTTTCAAGCTGTGTCATTCCTGGAACTATGTGGTGTCAAATACTTAAAATGTATGGTGCAGTGTTTTTACGGTGCACGGTGTGTGCTGCCGGAGGTGAAATATACAAATAACCAAACAATATTGGGGGCAAAAAAACAATAAATTTATTTACAGAAAATTAACTGCAGCAGCTGGGGGTAGAGTGAAGTAACCGGGGGGTGTAAAGATGACACAGGGGTTGCAGGAGAAGGGGTGATCAAACTAGTGGGGTCAGGGAGGTCATGGATGGTACTGGAGGCATGGGACAGGAGAGACACACTGGAAGGGACAAACCTGATATCACAGACACATTGGGAGGAGAGGGGGAGGGAGTGCGAGAGTCCTTGGTTTTTATTTCCTCTTTTGTTGGAATCTGTGCTGGTTTCTGGGGAGCATGGGTGTGTTGTTTTCCTGCAGCCTGGTCCTGATGGATGGCCTGGCAGGGTCCGGGTGCTGCTGCTGTAACATAGTGATGAAGTCTGGCTGATGCATGCTGGTGGTGGTGGTAGTGGTTGTGAAGGTCCTGACTGGGTCCGGGTGCAGCTGTTGCATGCTGGTGGTGGTGGAGGATGTCCAAGCAGGGTCTGGGTGCTGCTGTGGCATGCTGGTGGTGGTGGAGGATGTCCAAGCAGGGTCCGGGTGGTGCTGTTGCTGCATGCTGGTTGTGGTGGAGGATGTCCAAGCAGGAGCAGCACTTGGCATGGTGATGCCGGTGGGCTGTCCAACAGCACTCGGCATGGTGGTGGCGCTGTAGTGGTGTCCGACAGGGCTTGGAATGGTGGTGGCCATGCAGTGAAAAAGGGGAGAAGCCAGCGCTGCTTGTGGTCAGAACGCAATACATAAAGTGCATATGCAGATATTAATTTCTAACTGTATTTCAAAATGAGACATTTAGCAAAAAATTGATCAATCATTTGAGCTACCCAGCCATGCCAAGGCAATCTCATGTGGGGCAGTCCTACTCTACGTTTTTTATATTCGCTGTGCCATTGCGGCCTCCTAAATGTTTTAAAAGCAAGATCATATTAAATGCACACTATACCTGAAGCATTTCTGAATCACTCCCATGGAGCCAGAAAAGGTGAGCGCAGATAAAGGCCAATCAGGTCCAGACAGACATTTCAGGTTTAACCTCCACACTCTCTTGACCAGCAATTACAGATGAAGGGTGATGCAGGCCCAGACACAGGTGCACAATTAAATAGAGCCCTGGGGCAGGGCTGGGCTGCTGTGTGTGCACAGCAGCCTAGATCAATCATAATGAATACAGAAAAAGCGGCAAACATAATCCACTGTTGCCATGAGTGCTGGGTTTTGTTCGCCGTTCTTTCTGTGTTCATTGTGATTGATCTAGGCTGCTGTGCACACACACAGCAGCCCTGCCCTTCCCCTAGCTCTGTTTGATTATGCACCTGTGTCTGGGCCTGTATCACCCTTCATCTGTCTTGCTGGTCAGGCAGTGTGGGGGTTAAACCTGAAATGTCTATTTCCGGACCTGGTCAACCTTTATCTGCACTTGCCTTTTCTGGCTCAATGGGAGTGATTCAGAAACACTTCAGGTACAGTTTGCATTTAATATGGTCTTGCTTTTAATACATTTAAGAGACCATAATGGCACAGTGAATATAAAAACGTAGAGTAGGACTGCCCCATATGAGAATGCTTTGGCGTGGCTGGGGCAGGATGGTGTGGAGAGAGAACAGCCCTGTAGTAGTGGGGTAATTTTCCTCCTTTAACGAATGGCGCTTGAATGTGCTCCGTTCTGTGGTATGTAATGGCTGCCTGGTGAGGAGGACGCTGTTCTCTCTCCACACCATCCTGCCCCAGGAGATTCCATAAGTACAGCCCCATGGTGTAGAGCCGCTCTCCTCATCAACTGGACTCCCCAGTCCATGGATGCCTTTAAGACATCCCTTTCATTCTTACATGTCATCCAGCCTGCTTTTTTTGCCCTCCTGTGGATACTCTGCTTCTCCTATTTGGATATTACCACAAGAAATCATTTCTCTAGTAACAAGAAAATTCTGATGAAGGTCCTATGTTGGGACTGAAAACGTTCAAATATATGTGTCTGGATGCACCAAGAATAAAAAAAGGAACTATTTTTCACACACTGAGTGCCAAGTTTACTACTTTATTGGCACAGGTGGAAATGCCACAGCTGACTGCTGAAAATTCCGACTCTGCTGCATAGCCAGCATGTAATCAGCATTGCAGGCCTGCATGACATTCAGCTAGAGATCAGGAGTAAGGTGTTCCAACATGCCCTGTACAATTTGATTGAAAAAGTGATGTGCTGGCCTCTGGAGGTCGGCTTTCACTTGGTCAAGGCTTCGGTTGACATCCTGGATAAGTCTCTTCATAAGGTTGAAGCCATTATCCAGTCTGTCTCCCATCACCTTGAGTCCATCATGAAAGATCAAGCTCAAGTGTAAAAACTCGGGAGTGTCCTGTTCGAGGCCTTCTGCTGCTGGCGGGGATATGCCAAAAAAGAAATGGCAGAGGCCTGGGACAGGGGAACACCTGATGGACCAGATTCCTGGTCTCCAGTCTGTGTTGCCGGCTCACTTGCTGCTTCGATGGTGGATGGCTGGGACAGGTCCGTGGCTGTTCGATGAAGGACCGCTCCAGAACTAGGCTCAAGGGTGCTGCTCCAGGTGATGTGAAAAGAAAAAAAAACATTAGCACCAAACATTTACAATAGTAAAAGCGCCAACTCCTGTGGAATAGAAAAATACAGATCAGGCAATACAACACAATCCAATAGACCACAAAAATACTTACGTTCTCTGGGCGAGGACCGGTCTCAAAAATGCCTGCATGCGGTGGTACTTATATTTTCTGATCCTTGCTCCAGAACCACTGGGAACCCGGTTCTCCTGATGAAGGTCCATATTGAAGCGATCCTTCAACGAACGCCAACGTCTTTTGACTTTGAGCACTGTAGAAAAAAAAATGGTTAGACAATGCACTTTTGGCCGGGATCACACAAGTGTGTGTGATGATAGAAACTCTCAGGAGTTTCTCACATCACACACAGTTGTGTGATCCCGGCAAAGGTCACTGCTGCATCTCACAGCATTGCAACACTTACGAAATGCCTTGCGTACCCTATCTGGGACGTTGTCCCATCCATCCATCATCGCTTGGGCCTCCTGATTCCATAGTCGTCGGATCACCACGTTGTCCGAGTGCTGCGGAACCCGAGTGTCCCACAACGGGACTCGCTCATGGACCAGGGAGATGAGGATGTCATTATATATGAGGTCTTCATCTCGATCTGAAACTTAGAAAAGAAAGAAATACATTAGTGTTTGAGAGATTAAAAAAAGGAAAAGAAAGAAAACTGCAGAGACAGAAAACAGGCAAGAATAAGTAAAGTCAAGAAAAAAAGACCAACAGTAGTCAAGACCAAAAAGGTACAGAAATAAGCAAAGTGAAGAAATGAACAGGCAAAAATAGTACAGTCAGGATACAATAAACAGAGTACATTCAGTCAGGTATACTTACACACCGCCTAGCCACCCGAACTTGTCCTTGCTCGCCCTCTGCTGCAGTTAAAGAACTGTTCTGAAAAAGAAAAAAAAAAATTTTTGCCACATGTGTAGGTGTGACAGAGAATACTTACCAATCTATAGAGGTGAGTACTCACTTCACTTTCCTGTCCAGCATGTTCAGGGACAGGGCGCTCCTCTGAAGAAGAAGGTGAAGACATTCTGATGAATGCTGCAAGAAAAAAGAGACAGAAATTATTAGTACATATAAAGAGAGATAAAAGAAAATACAGACATCGGCTTTATTACTTACATTGTCCAAAGTGGAGATTCTTCACAGCTTCAGAGATTCTTCTTTGCTTGTTTGCAGTCTGCAGAGTTGTGTACTGCCAATGCACAGTCCCTCTTTTTATCTATCTTGTGTGGGGGGTGGCTAATTAGTGTCTAGACAGGTTTATTCAGGAAAAACATATGCATTCACAAATGCAAACGAACGCGAGTGCTTGTGAACGCATGCATTTGCATAGACTGCAATGCAATGTTTCAACGCATTACTTACGCAAACAACCGCATTTGTTTCTAGGCGGCAAAATGACGCCTCCAAAATTGCTATATTTTGCGTTTAACGTTCTGAGACGAAACGACGTATGCGTCGTCAAACGTGGCAAAAAGCATCTAATCGCATGTACCTGCATCCCCAATGTTTAAGATAGGAAAACAAGACGCATGTGGAAATATGCGGTAGAAACGCTGCAGACACAACCGCAAATGTGAAACCAGCCTTAGATGTTCTGATATTGTTTTGATGTTTGAAGCCAGTCTGAGTTTTGAGCTAAGGATTTTCACCTTGTTGTTTCTTTATTATACTTTGCAACTCACTTCTGTTTAACTTTAGTAAATAGTCTGTATATTTGTTAAGTGTATTTGCATTATTCTTTAGTATTTCGTTATTTACTTCACTCATTGTAAAGTCTTTTCTTTGCTCAGCATGCTTCTCCTTTTGTGGTTAATTCACACTTTTGCTCTGCCCTTCTGTTCTTTAGGAGGAGCATGAAGCAACTCGATGGCCATTTAGGGAGTTTATGTCCTGTGAGAATCATGTGGGAACAGTGGATGAGAGCAGGTATATCTCGCCCAGATACCTTTCCTATGTGGCCTAGTCTGGTGGGTATCTCACCTGGTTACTAATGAATAATGGGAGGCGGATATAAAAGGATGCCAGGTGGTTGTGTGAGTGTCTCAGCCTGGGGACACAGAGAGCCTGTCTGTGTGAGAGACACACGTGAGTGAAAGCAGTGCCCACTGTAACTGTGGTTTGGCTGGATGGGAGAAGCCCGCCAGTTGGTAGTTAGGTTGTACCTTGTTTAGTTAGTGCCGGAGAGGCAAGGATTTGTTTTATGTTTTTTTTCCTTTATGCATTGCTTTCACCTTTAATAAACCTGACCCAGTGTCAGTTATACCCGGACCCCGGCTGTGCGCCTGAGTTTCATGCTGAACGCATGTGACCTTTGACCCCAGCAAAGGCGATCCCGGAGTGTTTTATCACATTGTGGTGGAGAACGCGGGCATCACGTTGGAAGATGAGCATGGATGACGTGGTGAAAGTGCTGGTACAGTCCACCGCCGTCCAGCAAGAAGCTAATCGGGTGATGATGGCCCAGCTGAAGGAGTTGGTGGACATGACAGCTACCGATCGTTCGCTTCTCCAGCAGGTGGCGCAGCGCCTGGCAAGCTTACCTGAGGTTCACCTGGAAGCCGAGTCGAGAGTGATTCACATGAATCGGTACTGGCAGATGATGACGACCGAAGATGACGTCGAGGCATACCTGACCACGTTTGAACGGACGGCGGTGCGAGAAAAATGGCTGAAGGCATGATGGGCCGGCCTGATTGCCCCGTTTCTTTCCAGTGAGGCCCAAAAGGCTTATTATGACTTAGAACCCGAAGCCACGCAGGACTTTGACAAACTGAAAGCGGGAGTGACGACCGCTGTCCATGCACAGAGAGTGCATCAATGAACTTATCAGCCAGATAAACCTCCGCGGTCACAGATGTTCGACCTGATCCACGTGACGAAGAAGTGGCTACAACCCGAGGTGCTGACAGCGCCAGAGATAATCCAGAGAGTCGTCATGGACAAGTACCTGAGAGCTCTACCGCCAGCCCTGAGGAAGTGGGTAAGCCATGGAAATCCTACGACGGCAGATCAACTGGTGGATCTGGTTGAACGTTACTCCGTGGCGGAAGGACTCCGAGACGACGCTACCCCTCCTCTTTCTTCATCATCTCCACGTGGAACCGGTAAGACTGTTCCAGGGAGTAAGGGAGAAGGAAAAATCCCTAAGACAGTGAGGGAGGAAACCGGGACTGCCCGCAATGCGAGGCCGAGAGTAACAAACTATGGTCTAAGCAAGGGGCCCGTTAGGTGTTTCCGCTGCCAAGAGATGGGCCACATTGCTGCGAACTGTCCGGTCACTACTGAACCCATGCAGTGCGACGTCACAGATTCTAAAAACCGCATGTCTATGGTTGCACGGGTAGTGAGTGTGAATGCCGGTCAAAAGGATGTGGAAAAACACTTGTGTGATTTAACTATTGATGGCAAAAATGTGGTGGCATTGTTAGACTCGGGAAGTGTGGTGACTCTGGTGAAGGCCGGTCTGGTGTCAGCCCCGACTGGACCATCAGACAAATTTTCTGTAACGTGTGTGCATGGAGACACCTGTTCGTACCTCTCCACGGTCATATGCATTACTACTTCCTATGGGTCTGTGCAACATAAAGTGGGACTCGTCCCTGCGTTATTGCATGATGTTATCTTGGGCCGGGATTTTCCCCACTTCTGGCAATTGTGGGTGAATCAGTTGATGCCCCCGGGTAATAGTGTACATGATTCTTCTCCCAGGGCACGTGTGGGTCCCGAACCCCTGGAAGAGGTCCCCCCCGGTAGACTCGGGGGAAGAGTCTGCTGGAAATGACCTGCAGTTCCCGTTTTCAGTCATGGCGGGTGATACGGAGGAGACCAGGGCAGAGGAGGAGGCCGACAGCCGTCCACCTCCCCATTTGCCGGATTTGGAAGTTCAGAAAGATGACTTCCAATGCTTTTTTCATTTTTATTGCCCAGATGTAGTACTTTGCATTTCTCCCTGTTAAAAACCATTCTGTTAGTTGCTGCCCACTTCTCCAGTTTATTTAAATCTTTTTGAATCCTTTCTCTCTCTTCTCTAGTATTAGCTATCCCTCCTAGCTTTGTGTCATCAGCAAATTTAATCAGTTTACCCTCAATTCCTTCATCTAAATCGTTGATAAAGATGTTGAACAATACAGGGCCCAGGACAGAGCCCTGTGGTACCCCACTTGAGACATTCTTCCAACTGGATGTGCAGCCATTTACGACCACTCTTTGGGTCCGATCACTAAGCCAGTTATGAATCCTCCTAACAGTTGCCTTGTCCATTCCATACTTAGTCATTTTTTCAATAAGGATTGTATGAGAGACTTTGTCAAATGCTTTGCTGAAGTCAAGATATACTATATCTACAGCATTTCCTTGATCCACCCAATCAGTGATACCATCATAGAAGGAAATTAAGTTAGTCTGACATGACTTATTAGTTAGAAACCCATGCTGACTCTGTTTAATCACTTCATTCTTATCCAGGTATTGACATACATGTTGTTTAATAATTTGTTCAAAGATCTTTCCTGGTATAGAAGTCAGACTCACCGGCCTATAGTTGCCTGGGTCCACCTTCTTCCCCTTTTTGAAGATAGGAACAACATTTGCTCTTCTCCAGTCTTCTGGCACTTCTCCTGTTCTCCAAGAATTTTCAAAGATTATGGAGAGGGGTTCAAAAATTTCTTCTGCTATCTCCTTCAGTACTCTGGGGTGTAATTCATCTGGACCTGGAGACTTGAATTCATTTAGGTTAGCTAAGTGTTTCCTCACTATCTTTCTGTTTATAGATATCCTGGATTCTTCTATTCCCTTAATAGGACAGTGAATAACAGTTGATGTTGCATTTCCTTTCTGAGAGAAAACAGATGCAAAATAGGAATTTAAAAGTTCAGCCTTCTCAACATCCTGTCTTACCATTTCATCATTTTCATCCTGTAAAAATCCTATAGCATCTTTGACTTTTCTTTTACTTTTGACATATCCCCAAAATCCTTTATTATTGCTTTTGACATCTCTTGCAAGCCTCAGTTCATTTTCAGCTTTAGATAATCTGATTTGTGCCCTGCAGGTTCTGCAGACAGCATTATATTCTTCTTTAGATATGCCTCCCTCTTTCCATTTTATAAACATTTTTTTCTTCCTTTTTAGCATGTGCTTAAGTTCTGTGTTCATCCATCCTGGTTTCCTTAAATGCTTCCTATTCTTCCCTCTTTTCGGAATTGTTAACAACTGTGCTTTGAGAATTTCATTTTTCAAGATTTCCCATCCTTCCTGGACATTTTTGTCTTTAAGGATATCCAGCCATTGGATCCCTCCAATTCTCTTTCTGAATCCCTTAAAATCTGCCTTTCTGAAATCTAACCTTGACGTCTGAGTCTTCACAGGTCTTCCACCTCTAGTTATCCAAAATTCTAAAATAGCATGGTCGCTACCTCCTAGGGTCCCAGCCACTTTTACCTCCTCAACCATTTCCTCCCTGTTTATAAGGATTAGATCCAAGGTAGCAGTTCCCCTTGTTTTCTCCCTTACCTTTTGGAAGATAAAGTTGTCAGCAAGAGAGGATAAGAATTTCCTTGACCTGTTAGTTTTGCCTGAGAGAGATTCCCAACAAATGTCTGGATAGTTGAAATCTCCCATGACAACTATGTCATATTTTTTGGAGAACTTGGCCATCTGATGCATAAAGAGTTCATCTATATCTTCGGCTTGCACAGGCGGTCTGTAGTAAATGCCTACAATGGTGTCCTTTCCATTGTTCTGTCCTTGTATTCTTACCCAAACAGTTTCCACAGAACTCCCAGTCTCTGAAGCTTCAATCTCTGTGCAGATATACGCGTTTCGAACATACAATGCGACACCCCCTCCTCGTTTATCAAGTCTGTTTCTTGCAAATAAGTTGTATCCTTCTAGTCTTGTATTCCAATCATGTGTATTGTCCCACCAAGTTTCAGTGATTCCAATTACATCATATTTCTTTTCCTGTGTTAGTAGTTCCAATTCTCCTTGTTTGTTGCCATGCTTTGTGCATTAGTATAGAAACATTTTAGTTTGTGATTGGTTTCTCTTTCTCCAATATTTTTATTAATTAGATTCTTTCGTCTTTGTTCTTCCTTTCCACTTCTAATAGCAGAGTTCTCAATAGCATTTGTCAGGTGTATGGCTTTTTCTGGTCTTTTGCTTCCCTTCCCATGTTGTTCTAGTTTAAAGCTCTCCTTACAATTGTAGCAAGGCGACTTCCAAATACATGCTTTCCAGTCTTCGTAAGGTGCACCCCATCTCTAGCAAGTAGTCCATCGTATAAGTAGTTCACTCCGTGATCCAGAAATCCAAATCGTTGCTGACGGCACCATCGACGTAGCCAGTTGTTCACCTGCAGAATCTTATTCCACCTCCTTGTTCCATGGCCATCCACTGGGAGGATGGAAGAGAAGACCACCTGCGCTCCCAGTTCTTTCACTTTCTTGCCTAAGTCTTCAAAGTCTCTGCAGATGATTTCCAGGTCGTTTCTTGCGGTGTCATTTGTCCCCACATGTAGTAGCAGGAATGGGTAGTCATCTGTAGGTTTGAAGAGTCCTGATATCCTGTCAGACACATCTTTAATTTTTGCACCTGGAAGACAGCACATTTCTCTTGTAGTTATATCCGGTCTGCAGATAGCGGCCTCTGTTCCTCTCAGCAGGGAATCCCCCATGACCACCACTCTCCGTTTCTTCTTCACAACATTTTTCTTTCTCCATCCAGGAGGACTCTGAGGGCGTACAAGGTTGCTGTTTGTTGGCAAAGTCTTATCCTGATGTATTTCTTCATCGTTTTCCTGCGTGAGAGCCTGGTACTGGTTTCTGAGCAGTATGGGTGCTGACTGCCTCCTGATCCTCCTGCTTCTCTGGGTCACATGTCTCCATTCCTCTGTTTCTTCAGGTGCACTTCGAATTTCTTCTCTTTCTGTAACATGAAGAGATAATTCTGCTCTGTCCAAGAACTCTTCACCTTCCTTAATGATCTTCAACGTAGCTAACCTCTCTTCGAGATTTTGCAACTTTTCCTCCAACAGGGACACAAGCTTGCATTTGTGGCATGTGAAGTTTGGCTTTTCCACTGGTAAATCTGTGAACATGTAGCAAGAAATGCAGCTCACCAAATGGCTCCTGGCCTCTTCCATCTTGAGATTTCTTAAAAACGATGAAAGATGAGCCAAATTTCGCTCGCCTCTCGGCGCGCGGTTTTTCCGATTTCCTCTTTTCAGCTGCAACCGCCAAAACCCAGTGATCGTTGAGCTCGCGGAGACTCTTCACTTATCCCAGAAGGCACTGGGAATATGCAAATGATCTCCTCAAGACTCTTCCCCTGGTTTTCCGATTTCCTCTTTTCAGCTGCAACGGCCAAAACCCAGTGATCGTTGAGCTCGCGGAGACTCTTCATTTATCCAAGAAGGCACTGGGAATATGCAAATGATCTCCTCAAGACTCTTCCCCTGGTTTTGGAATGATTTACTATATCAGATAGAGAAAAAGGGGAAGACACGGTGCAACTATTAGTAGTGCCAAAACCCTACCGGCGGCAGGTGCTGGACCTGGCCCACAGACATGTGATGGGAGGTCACCTGGGTGTCCAGAAAACCACCGAAAGGATATTACACTGTTTTGTTTGGCCAGGCATGCATCACGATATTTGTGTATATTGTGAGTCTTGTCCTGACTGCCAAGCCTCTGCGCCTAAGCCCCGGTTCTGTAGCCCTTTGGTACCCCTACCTATTATTGAGGTCCCGTTTGAGAGGATTGGGATGGATTTAGTTGGGCCCCTTCCACGGTCTGCACGTGGACACCAACATATCCTGGTCCTCTTGGATTATGCCACTCGTTACCCGGAGGCCATCCCTTTGCGTAACACGGCCACCAAGACGATTGCCAAGGAACTGGTGCATGTGTTTAGTCGGGTCGGGATACCAAAACAGATACTCACTGACCAGGGGACTCCCTTTATGTCCAGGGTAATGAAGGAGCTCTGCCGGTTGTTACAAATCGAACCGTTATGCACATCCGTGTATCACCCTCAAACAGACGGGTTGGTCGAACGGTTCAATAAAACTCTGAAGCAGATGCTGAGAAAGGCGATAGACAAGGATGGGAAGAACTGGGACTATTTACTTCTGTATTTGCTTTTTGCCATCAGGGAAGTGACCGAGTCTTCCACGGGGTTCTCGCCTTTCGAGTTATTGTACGCCCGACCTCCTCGCGGACTGTTAGACATTGCCAAAGAATCCTGGGAGGGTCAGGTCACTCCGTTTAAAACGGTGATAGATCACGTATCCCAAATGCAGAACCGTATTGCGGCTGTTATGTCTATTGTCAAAGAACACATGATGCAGGCTCAAGGAGCCCAAAAAAGAATCTATGATAGGGGCGCCAAATTCCGTACATTTGCACCCGGAGATAGTGTTGATCCTGGTCCTCACGGTGGACAGTAAGTTCCTAGCAAAGTGGCAGGGCCCCTTTGAGATTAAGGAAAGAGTTGGTGAAGTAAACTACAAAGTATACCAGGCAGGTAAATGGAAACCTGAACAGGTTTATCATGCAAATCTGATAAAACCCTGGAAATATCGGTCTGCCTTGTCAGCAGAGCTGGCCCGTCCCGTCTGCTCGCATACTGTGCCAGAGGTATGGGTTGCAGAGACTCTCTCGGAGCGGCAAAAGACTGAGGTCAGGCAGTTTCTACTTCACAACCAAAAGTTTTTCTCAGAAAAACCCGGGCAGACTATGCTAATGAAACATGACATCGTAACGGAACCTGGTGTCACAGTTCACGTGAAACCCTACAGAATTCCGGAAGCACGCCGTGAAGCCGTTTCCCGAGAAGTGAAGGCAATGTTAGAGTTAGGTGTCATTGAGGAATCACACAGTGCTTGGTCCAGCCCGATTGTGTTAATTCCTAAACCGGACGGCACAATCCGGTTCTGCAATGACTTCAGGAAACTGAATACGGTCTCAAAATTTGATGCCTACCCTATGCCCCGGGTCGACGAGTTAATAGATCGGTTAGGAAAAGCCCGACCCTAGACTTAACAAAGGGGTATTGGCAAATCCCTCTGGCGGAGGCGGCCAGAGAAAAGACGACATTTGCTTCGCCGGAAGGTCTATTTCAGTATGTGTATATGCCGTTTAGACTGCACGGAGCACCGGCGACCTTCCAGAGACTGATGGATCGAGCCCTGAGGCCACATAGGCAGTACACTTTGGCCTATTTGGATGACATTGTCATTTACAGCTTGGACTGGGAGACTCATCTCCAGAAAGTCCAAGCTGTGATTGACGACCTGTGGGAGGCAGGTCTAACCGCGAGCCCCAAGAAATGTCACATCGGGCTAGAAGAAGCCCGGTATTTGGGGTATGTAATTGGGAGGGGTGTTGTTAAACCCCAGGTTGATAAGATAAAAGCGGTTCAGGACTGGCCACAACCTGTCAACAAGAAGCAGGTGCAAGCCTTTTTGGGGATCGCCGGCTATTATCGCCAGTTCATACCCAATTTTGTAGCCATCGCTACCCCCCTGACGGATCTTACCAAAGGGAAAGACTCCGTCATGATTAAATGGAATTTAGCGGCTGAAGAAGCCTTCCATAGCCTAAAACGGGCACTTTGCTCTCAACCCGTACTGGTGACTCCGGACTTCTGCAGCGAGTTTGTGGTACAAATGGATGCCTCGGATACCGGTATCGGGGCCGTACTGTCACAAGTGAGGGACGGAGTGGAACACCCAGTCCTCTATCTCAGCAGGAAGCTGAATAAACATGAGCAAAAGTATGCAGTCATAGAGAAAGAGTGCCTAGCCATTAAGTGGGCTCTAGAGGCCCTCAAATATTACCTGGTGGGCCGAAAGTTCAGGCTGATCACTGACCATGCCCCTCTCAAGTGGATGCACTTTCACAAGGAACGGAATGGCCGGGTGACCTGGTGGTTCCTTGCCCTGCAGGCCTACACTTTTACGGTGGAGCACCGCCCCGGGGTACAGATGGGGAATGCAGATGCCCTGTCCCGAGTGCACTGTTTGGCGGGTCTCATTGCTCGACCGGAGTGGTCGGAGCAGAGGGGGGGATATGTGAGAATCATGTGGGAATAGTGGATGAGGGCAGGTATATCTCTCCCAGATACCTTTCCTATGTGGCCTAGTCTGGTCAGTATCTCACCTGGTTACTAATGAATAATGGGAGGCGGATATAAAAGGATGCCAGGTGGTTGTGTGAGTGTCTCAGCCTGGGGACACAGAGAGCCTGTCTGTGTGAGAGACACACGTGATTGAAAGCAGTGCCCACTGTAACTGTGGTTTGGCTGGACGGGAGAAGCCCGCCAGTAGGTAGTTAGGTTGTACGTGGTTTAGTTAGTGCCAGACAGGCAAGGATTTGTTTTATGTTTTTTTTCCTTTATGCATTGCTTTCACCTTTAATAAACCTGACCAGTGTCAGTTATACCCAGACCCCGGCTGTGCTCCTGAGTTTCATGCTGAACGCACGTGACCTTTGACCCCAGCAAAGATGATCCCGGAGTGTTTTATCACAGTCCGAATTGCCTTCTAAGGCTAAGTGTACACATTGCAGAAAATTTCTTCTCAAAAATCTGAATCCCTACCCAGAAACCGCACCTATTTTTCCACTGCGGTTTTTGCACGTTTTTAGCGTGGTTTTGATGCGTTTTGATGCGTTTTTTTCCGCAGCGGTTTCAAACTGCATGGAAGAAGCCGAAACCGCGAAAAAATCTGCAAAATTAATTAGCATGCTACGGTTTTTACCGCGATGCTTTTTTTTCGCGGTAAAAAACGCATCAATGTTCACAAAAAGTGCAAAATGCATAGAAATGACTGGGAAGCTTATTTTTAGCGGTTTTATAGTGAAAGCCGTGGTAAAAACCGCTAAAAAAACGCTGTGTGTGAACACAGCCTAATAGTTCTTTGGTTAGGGCTCTTTCTGTACCTCCAGGCACCACTAGTGACTGTAGTGTCAGGGTATCTAGTCTGTACAGGAACTGGCAGGCTCAGTTGGGTTTTTTAGGGCTCAACCTTTTAATCCTGAGTGAGTTGCTTAACAGGCATAACCTAAATGCTGGCTCCTGCTAATACGGACCATATCATATGGTGGGGCTGGATGCTGAGATGTGCTGAGTAAGGATTTCCAAATTTCTGCCATGCTAACTGTTCCTTCCGTGGTGGTGCTGGTGACCCAGCTGCTCTAGTAACTTCCTCCTCCACTGACGTGTGCTTCTACTGAACCCCCTGCTGTCAGGGAAAGACGCTATCAGTAGTGCATCTTTCAATGTGCGCTTGTATTCCCACATTTTCTGATAATGTTCTAGTGATGGAAGTAAGGATGGCATGTTGTGCTTGTAGTGAGAATTCAGCAGGGTGGCCGCAGAGTAAACAACACATGTAACAATGCCGCCAACTCGTCGATCATTGCACAGCGGCAGAGGCGTATCTAGGGGGGGCAGCCGAGACATGTGCCCCGGGAGCAGTCGGCAAGGGGGCTCAGTCGGGCCGCCTAATGCGGTGGTCCGCAATGTCTCCGGCGGCTGCATTCTGCCGGTCCCCGGACTGGGAGTCGGCCATTTTCTGTGTCAGCTGTCAAGCTGACAGCTGGCACAGAGAAGCTGCAGCATGCTGGCTCCCAAGGATCAATTTTACTCGCGTCTGTACAGACGTGAGTTCATTTGAAGCTCTGACCACTGGGTTAGGGTGATGCCAGGAGCGTGATCAGGACATGTGATCATGCTGCTGACATCACTCGCCAGCGCCAAGAAGTGCAAAGAGCATCGTTGGTAAGTGCTCCAGTCTGGAGCTGAAAAAATCACTGAAAATTAATGGGGGAACATAATGTGTGAGGAGATTTGGAGTGGGGGTATTTAATATGTGGGGACATTTGGAGTAGGGATGGGGGTACTTAATGTGTGGGGAGATTTGGTGTAGGGATGGGGGTACTTACTGTGGGTGTGGGATTTGGAGTGGGGATGGGGGTATATAATATGTGGGGACATTAGGAGTAGGGATGGGGTACTTAATGTGTGGGGAGATTTGGAGTAGGGATCGGGTTATTTAATGTGTGGGGAGATTTGGAATAGGGATGGGGTACTTAATGTGTGTGGGGGATTTGGAGTGGGGATGGGGTTATTTAATGTGTGGGGAGATTTGGTGTGGGGATGGTGAATATAATGTGTGTGGAGGGATTTGGAGTGTGGATGGGGGATTTATTATGTGTGGAGGAATTTGGAGTGGGGATGGGGGATTTAATGTGTGTGGGTAGATTTGAGGACAAAATAAGGAGCATGTATGTATGAGGGTATGTATGAGGAAACAGTATGGGGGATGGGTACAGACACAGTATGGTGAGTGGGGGGATGGGTGCAGATAGTATTGGGAGCAAACGAGTGACTGTATGTGGACACAGTATGAGTAGTGATGGGAAAAATTTATGTGACACAGTATGGGGAGTGAGGGTGATGGGATGTGTGCAGACACAGTATGGGGAGTCGGGGGTATGTGTGAACAGACAGTATAGAGAGTGAGAGGGTAAATATATGAGGAGACAGTATGGTGAACAGGGGGATGTTAGAGGAGACAGTATGAGGAGGGAGGGGAATAGTGTGAGGTGACAGTAAATTGAAGATATTTTTATTTAAGAGCATTATAATGACACTTCTATCTTTAAGGGTATTGTGTGGAGATTTGATGCAGAAGACTGGAGAAGATGGAAGTCTGCAGAGACAGCTGTGGATGAGAAATCTCATCATGGGGTCAGGACAAGAAGAAGAAAAGAAGGAGAACGACTCCAGAGACAACATCATCTATAAGGTACCTGGATGTAAATATTATTTGTGATACTGACTAATTCTCATGTTTTTGTTAGGAACATTAAAGGGGTTGTCCAGGTTTGTACTGAGTCTGCAGACATTCTATGTGACTGCAGACTTCTAAATTCTCACAGTGCTCACTGAACGCTGTTAGGATTCACTTGTGCTTGTGATTTACCTACATGTTGTCATGTGCTGGCTAGACATGTGTGGCCTCACTCAATGAAAATGAACGGAGTGAGGCCGGGCACGTATAGTCGGAATGTAGGTAGAAGTATATAAATCACATGCATGTGCTGACATGACCGTGTACTCTTGCCACCGGTACAGGAGAATCCTAAAAGTGTGCAGTGCATTCGTTGTATGAATTCAGAAGCCTGCAATGTCAGGATTTAGCTCTCCAGGTTCAAGTAGTCATCACACGGACACTTCACACATATGCGACTCTCATTCTTATGGTCCTGTGACAATGAGCTCCTCTTCCTGCTTCTCTCAGTTTTTTCACTAAACATTGAGAGCATTAGGGAGAGCAGCTCGTTGGTACATGACTAAGTGTGCAAATCACATGTATGCTTGGGGGGGCCCAAACCAAATTCTTGCCCCAGGTGCCAGAAAGCCTAGAAACACCTCTGCACAGTGGCATATATTGCCTCATGTGTGCCAGGCTGTCCAGAAGCAAGCTGTTCTTGGTGGGAGGTGTATCGTCTGGGTCCTCTGGATTGTCTGTATCATCCCCAGCTATGCTCCAGTGAAGCCCATGAGCTGCTTTGAGTGCCACCCTGCTGTGAACACCGTTGTTCCTCATCCTCCTCTTGTGTGAATGGTCCCTGTTCCTCCTCCGGCGCCACCACCTCACCCATCATCTTTTGAGACTTCGTTATTCTAGGAGGCATAGATGTGGATAGTAATGCTGATGATAGGCTCATTACTACTGGCCATGTTCGCGTGCGAAAAACAGCACAAATTTCCCAAATGGAGGCACACTCTTTGGTCGTGAAGTGGTGTTGTTCCATAGAGTGATTCATCCATGCGTGCTGCAGCTCAAACTCCAGTATCACCTGATGAGGAGGCAGATGAGAAGGCAGTGGAAGAAGAGGAGGCATCATAGACACAGAAACATCCAGCAATCCTTGATGGTGGGTAGGACATGCACCAAAACACTTTCTGCCTCAGGCCCAGCTGCCACTACATTAAGGGTGCATGCACACGTTGCAGATTCTGATGTGGATCCGCAGCGGATTTGGCCCTGCGGATCCGCAGCAGTTTCTGCTGCATTGTACAGTACCATTTAAGTCTATGCAAAATGAAAAAGCAGTGCACATGTTGCGGATTTTTCCGCAGCATGTCAATTCTTTGTGCGGATTCCGCAGCGGTTTGGCACCTACTCCATGACAGGTGTCAAACCGCAGGGGAAAACCGCAGGCTAATCCGCACTAAATCCACAGATAAAAAGACCTGCGGATTTACCTGCGGATTTAGACAAATCTGCGCGGAAAAATCCGCAGCAGAATCCGCAATGTGTGCACACACCCTTAGGGTACCGTTACACTTAGCGATGCACCAGCGATCCCGACAACGATATGGATCGCTGGTGCATCGCTAAGTGATCGCTAGTGAGCTGCCACACAGGCAGATCTCACCAGCGACATAGCAGGGGTCGGGGGTCGCTACTTATCTGTCAGACGTGGCGATCCTGACGTCCTCCCGCCCGCGTCCACGCGTCGCTCGTCGGCGCCACAAGAAGCGCCCGACGAGAAATGGTCCAGGACGTTCTCGCGCGACCAGCGATGAGCAGCGGGGGAGCCGGTCAGAGGTAAGTATCAGACATAGCGATATCGCTAGCAATATCGCTGCTACGTCACAAAATCGGTGACGTTACAGCGATATTGCTAGCGATATCCCTATGTGTAACGGGGGCTTTACTCAGTGGGCAGTTAGGGAGATATTACCTCCCTTATCAAACAGTTTGATGACTTATCTGATTTATCTTCTACAAGAATAACTTACAGCACAAGTCTTGCAGAGATTGAACAGCAGGAATAGAAATCACCCATAGACTCGAATCATATGAATCATTTCTATTTGTTTTAACTACAATGGATTGATATGTACAAATTTTTCTATAAACCAGGTGATAATACTCAACAAATGTGTAGGTGCTATATTGCTCCTCATAGCAATACCAGATACAGTTGTGGCCAAAAGTATTGACACCCCTGCAATTCTGTCTCAGATAATACTCAGTTTCTTCCTGAAAATGATTGCAAACACAAATTCTTTGGTATTATTATCTTCATTTAATTTGTCTTAAATGATGTCTGAGGACTTGAGAAACCAAATTGTGAGAAGCTTGAGCAATCTCAAGGCTACAAGTCCATCTCCAAAGACCTGAATGTTCCTGTGTCTACCGTGCGCAGTGTCATCAAGAAGTTTAAAGCCCATGGCACTGTGGCTAACCTCCCTAGATGTGGTTGGAAAAGAAAAATTGACAAGAGATTTCAACGCAAGATTGTGCGGATGTTGGATAAAGAACCTCGACTAACATCCAAACAAGTTCAGAGTTTAAAGGAGAAAAAAGTGGCATTCAAAGAAAAGAACACGGTCCCTACAGTCAAACATGGCGGAGGTTCCCTGATGTTTTGGGGTTGCTTTGCTGCCTTTGGCACTGGACTGCTTGACCGTGTGCATGGCATTATGAAGTCTGAAGACTACCAACAAATTTTGCAGCATAATGTAGGGCCCAGTGAGAGAAAGCTGGGTCTCCCTCAGAGGTCATGGGTCTTCCAGCAGGACAATGACCCAAAACACACTTCAAAAAGCACTAGAAAATGGTTTGAGAGAAAGCACTGAAGACTTCTAAGG
Organism: Dendrobates tinctorius; assembly: GCF_039654945.1. NCBI lineage: Eukaryota > Metazoa > Chordata > Amphibia > Anura > Dendrobatidae > Dendrobates > Dendrobates tinctorius. The sequence goes on along the minus strand of NW_027361680.1, from coordinate 6,323,524 downwards.
TGGCCAGCAATGAGTCCAGACCTGAATCCCATAGATCACCTGTGGAGAGATCTAAAAATGGCAGTTTGGAGAAGGCACCCTTCAAATATCAGGGACCTGGAACAGTTTGCCAAAGAAGAATGGTCTAAAATTCCAGTGTCATGATCTCAGTGCGGGTTTGAGTCGCACACGTGGGGTTAATGTCTGGAACCAGTGCTGATGACTGGCATTTCTGGGGTTAAAGGTTGTGATCCCGGTGCAGGCTTACCTGCACACCTGGGGCTATGATTGTGGCCTCTCCCTGGTTCTGGGGGAGGCTTCTTATAGCCTCAGGACGCTCCCATCCCTGTCAGTTATACTTTCGCCCTTGGCATTGTGTGGTGACCCCTGAGTGTGTTAGTGCTGTGTTCTGGTTACTTGATTCTCTGTGTATGACTCGGTCTGTTCCCTGGATATCGCTTTGGATTCTGCCTGGTACCTCCTATGTCTGTTTGGTTTTGATCTCTGCTCAGCCCTGATTATCCGCTCTGTCTCATCCCTGGTACTGTACTGATATCTTGTGTATGACCTTTTGCTTTGTCTGACCTCCCGTCTGTTTATCCCTCCTGTACCTCGCTGGTCTGTACTGAGCATGATTTCTGCTTTGCCATAATCTGAGTTCTCTGGCTTCTCTGACGCTAAGCCCCGCCCCCTTGCAGTCACATGACCATAGGTCCTGTGCAAGCTTGCTCATTTTCAGTGTCCGCAGTCCCGTGCCTCTTTACTTTCCAGCGCTGACTGGACCCTGACACTATTAGCTTGTAGCACGCTTTGTCACCTCTGCTGCCCTGCTCCCCAGGTAACTCTTAGCACTGCTTCTGTACTTAGGACACGTGCACTGGCTCTATGAGCAAGTGTAGTGCGGTGTCTCTGACATCCAGCAGAGCATTGTAAGAAACTCGTTGATGGTTACCGGAAGCGGTTGGTCGCAGTTATTTTGGCTAAAGTTTGTGCAACCAAGTATTAGGCTGAGGGTGCCAATACTTTTGTCTGGCCCATTTTTGGAGTTTTGTGTGAAATGATCAATGTTTTGCTTTTTGCTTCATTCTCTTTTGTGCTTTTTTATTTAAGGCAAATTAAATGAAGATAATACCAAAGAATTTGTGTTTGCAATCATTTTCAGGAAGAAACTGAGTATTATCTGACAGAATTGCAGGGGTGTCAATACTTTTGGCCACAACTGTAACAGTTTATAAAAAACCTCACTATTTCCTGCTGCAGCTAACACAATCTCTCCAGCATATGAAAGGTGGAGTTCTATCTTATGGGTATGTTGCACATGAGGCGGAGAGTAGGAAGACAGAAATTAGGCTGCCTCACAGACAGGTGAGCAACAACAGTGTGAGAACGCCAAAAGCGCGCACAATCTGCTTGCACTTTTTGACTAGATGAGGAGATGGTGGAGGAAGTAGAGTAGGAGGGGGAGGCAGCATGGACACACAAAAGACTAGGGGCCAGCTGTGGTGTACAGTAGCAACCATCTCACTGTCTAGGGGCTGGCTTTTTCACCCTCCTCCATTGTTTGCTGTGCACCTGGGGCACCGTAAACACCACCTCTTCCTCCAAACTGTGGAGCTAGCGCGCATTTGGGTGGTACTACTACACACGGTGGTGCCTTGTGTGTGGAAGTGGTAGGCAATGCGACAACATGGGATACTATGCTTCCCACTGGTTTCATTGCCCAGAAGTCATGGGCCACTTTGTCTCCCGATTGCCAGGCAACGGAGGATGCTTCATTGCCAGGTGTTAATCCAGTAGTGGGGATTTGTGAACTCTGCTGTTCAGGTGAGCAGGGAGTGGCTCCATGGACATAACCGGGAGAAATGCTTCACCTGATTATTACCCTTGGATAAGGGCTGGATTTAAAAGGCCTCCTTCTAATCCAGTTTGGTTCTGTGTACTCAGTTCCCTTGCACAGGTATGTAGTGAGTGTTTCCTGGTTGTAGATTCTCAGTAGTTACTAATGGTCATTTTTAGTTCTTCTTTATTACTGTTGAATATGAATGATGGCACCAAAACTTTTTCTCCACTCATGGTTAGTAGTCGGGTGAAGCCACTTATCGTCAAACTACTGTGTTTTATCTTTTTAAATCATAATGACAACCCAAAACATCCAAATGATCCTGATCAAAAGTTTATATACCCTGGTGATTTGGCCTGATAACATGCACAGAAGTTGACACAAATGGGTTTGAATGGCTACTAAAGGTAGTATCCTCACCTGTGACCTGTTTGCTTGTAATCAAGAGTCCCTTTATTGTTGTTAGAAGGCCATCAGGCAGCCATCACTCTATTTGAAGAGGGCTAGCAGATAGCCCTCACAATTTACAGATGTCCTGCAAGCGGCACCCACTAATTTTAGAGGACCAGCAGGCATCTTGTGGACAAAGGAGAACAAGATAAAGCTTTTTGGCAAAGCACATCATTCTATAAATAAAAACACAATGATTACAGTCAAATATGGTGTAGGTTCGAAGATATTTTGGGGTTGTTTTGCTGCTTCTGGCACTGGATACCTTAACTGTGTGCAAGGCATCATAAAATGTGAAGATTGCCAAAGGATTTAGAGTCACAATGTAGTGTCTAGTAGAGATCAGCGACTTTGCCTTTTTTCTGGTCGAGTCGGGTTTCATGAAACCCGACTTTCGCAAAAGTAGGGTCGAACGAAATCGGCAGAAGGCCGACTGAAACACGAAACCAAATTCAAGTAAATAGGGAAGCAAAGTCGGCAGGGAGTGGAGGACAGAAAACACACCTACAGTGCCCTTTTGAATGCCAAAAACATCATTTCTGATTACTGAAGCTTTACAACCTTAATTTACTTCATAATACTAGTTATGCACTGAAAAATGGGGGTTATTTGGCTAAATTTGTGAGGGGGTAGGGCTGGCTCCAGGTTTTCATGTGCCCTGGGCAAAAGAGCACCCCTTTAACACATACCACAACTCATGATGCTCCGATACCGCAGAGAAATAGCGGCATAGTACAATGAAAAATACTTCACTTTTTACATCTCATGACTGATACCCATTTTTAATAGCTCCAAAAACGGACAGTATATTACCCCATACAGTATTATGGCCACCGCATAGTGCGCTATACAGAGTAATGAGGCCCATATATTTCTCCATACAGAATCATTGGTCCCATATAATGTTTGAAACAGTATATGATGAGCTCCACATAATGCTACAGTATATGTTGGTCCTCATGGATGAAGCTCCACTGTTTTATGGGCCCAAATAATGCTCCATACATAATGGGCCCCATTTCTAGTGCTCTAGTGTATAATGTGCCCTGTAAATGCTGCTCCAGTGTCTGATGTCCACCTTTGGAATGCTCCAGTGTATGGTGGGCCCCATATATCATTCTCCAGAGTATAGTGCTCCCCAAAAATTGCTGTCCCAACATTGAAAACAATTAAATAAGTCTCCTCGCTATGGAATCCCTGTACTAGTCTGGACTCCTCATCGTCCCCATCGTCCATCTCACTGCACTTGGCTGTTTAGGCAGAGGGCGTACAGATGTGATGTCATTGCTCTCTCTAATCAGACTATCACTGTCAGGAAACGCGGAAGACGTCATGGCGGTAGAGCAGGGAGAGGTAAGCATTTCAACTTTGCAAGTGCTGTGATCCTGAGCAAGCAGGGAGGGCCCACTCGTTGGCGACGGCAGTGGCACAGGACCCCTCTAATAGTACGGCGGTGTGTGGCAGGGTGGGGGTGGGCCCTGCCGAGACGCTTTTGAGTACTATGAGGGGCCCTGTGCCAGTGCCGTCGCCCATGAGTATGCCCCCCCACCAGCTCAAGGAACCTGCACTTTCATCTGCACCTTCCTCTTTGTCACCGTGTAAGGTGGTATAGTATGCGGGAAGGGGAACCTGAGTTTCCTCTGGGTCAGATTCTGGCTGTGTAGAGTGTGAGGGGAATGTAGTGGTCTGGGTCAATGTACCAGCAGAATCATCTAGCAGTGGCTGGGCATCAGTGCACTTGTGGCGTCCCCAGGAGTACGGTCGCCACAGTGGCATTACCTTCCTCCTAGGGAGTGTGATGTCATGCTTGGGAGCAATGAAGGATCTCTCTAGCAGTTAAACCAACAAACAACACATTTCCCACTCCACGCCAGCAGGGAGACCTCTGGACATGACTGCTGAGGAGCTGCTCTCTGTGGTCGGGAGGAGGTAAGTTAGGCCTTTCTGTGCAGGGAAGGGGAAGTGTGTGGATGTGAGAAGGGGAGCTGGAGGATGAGCAGAGTTAAGGCTCACTCCTAGCTGGAGCGCAAGGTCTGGATTCTGGTCTCCGAGTTTGTAGGGACACTGACGTTCCTGCAGCAGATTCCGGAGGAAGTAGCAGCTGTAAATGCTCTGTACCCAACTGAGGCTCGGAGGCCCCAGAATCGACGTGTGTGAGCCAGAAGGAAAAGGCTACGGCTGCCAGCCATACGAGAAAGTTCCAAAAGAGAGTCAACAGGGGGAACTTCATTGAACTCAGCACTGCGAGTACCTCAGATAAGCGCTAGAACGGAGGCCACACTACCTATCTGCAGAGAGAGAAATCCAAATTGGCTTCCAGGCTGACCAACTCCTTCTCCATCTGTACTCTGGGTCCTGGACAGCACCTACCAAGTACAGGTAAAGGAACTGCACGACTGTGTCTGTCATCTTTCTCCTGCGCCTGGCGCACGGCTCAGCTACATCCTGCACTGCACACCATCTCCCAACTCTTTCATCTGCCCTGCGACTACGGCCCTACCTGTGCAGGGCTTCTACATCTTAGCTGCACCACAACTTCTGTCCCACAGAAGCGACACTGCAGCGCTGGTCAAACTACTCAGAAACCAGAGGTGGCGTCACGTATCATTCACCTATAAACGTAATTCACCCCTTTGCATGGACGCCAAGGGCCACGGAACGAGTCACCACCACCGTGACACATCCCTGTGAGACACCGGCACAGTACCGATTAACCCCACTGCCCTGGCTGGCCACCCACACTCCATGTCAGATTCATCTTGGACTGGGGAATTCACGATTTGACTTGATAACCCAGGCATGGTATGATAGAAAGAGCTACATAGACTAATGTGAAGTTTGGCCTGCTCCCTCATTCAGTTAGGGTGGGGGTGCAGGACACAAGGAAAGGGGTTCTTCCTGACCAGGAGCCAGCACTTGACCACTCAGTGCTTGCATTTTTTGAAACTTCAGAAGAGGCGGGCATATTTGATGGAGTCTGCTTCGGCAATGTAAGCCAAAACCAGTTCCTCATGCTCCGCCTTTAAAAGCGGTTAACCTACTCCCAGAAAATGTATCATTCCAGGTGTTCCAGAGCCAGACCATGATGCAGGCTCAACACCTCCTGCCTTAGCTGCTATTGTGCTTTTGCCACTACCAGCAGATGCACCACCACCATCATCACCAGCTGGCCCCCCCCCCGCGCCCACATCCGCGGCCTCTTCCACCAAACTTCAAAATTTTGCACAAAATAGCATCATATATATGGCACTGTATCAGAAATGTACAGCTCTATTCAGTCAAAGGATAATTGTCAATCTCCATATATATTCCATCAGTCACACAGAGACGCTCACAGGCTCAGTATGGATTAGACAAGAATATAAAAAGTAGACAAAGTGTACAGTATCATCAGATAGCAGGTATATATAGCATAGTTTAAACATTAACAATGTACGTCTATATATCAGGAGTAGTGTTGAGCCACCACGCTAGTGTTTTGGTTTGTCACACAGGAGGCAAGTTCGTCGAATGTTCGTCGAACCCCATTGAAAACAATGGCTGGCAAACACAAACACATACAAACACATAGAAAACAATTACAAAACACCTTAAAAGGTGTCCCAAAGCAGAGAAAATGGTGTCAATGATACACTTAGAGTGTTGGTTGGAGGAGGACTTCCTGGCAGAAAGGGTACAGTATCACCAGATACCAGGTATACAGTATATAGCATAGTTTAAACATTAACAATGTAATTCTATATATCAGGAGTAGTGTTGAGCCACCCCGCTAGTGTTTTGGTTCGTCGCACAGGAGGCAAGTTCGTCGAATTTTCGTCGAACGTTCGAAGAACACCGTCAAACCCCATTGAAAACAATGGCAGGCAAACACATACAAACACATAGAAAACAAATACAAAACACCTTTAAAGGTGTCCCAAAGCAGACAAAATGCTCAGAAGACAAAAATTACATATGGAAAAGGGCAACTACATTTAGAAAAGAGGTGGAGGAGTAAAAGGAGGAGGTGGAGGAGACACAGATATTGGCTTGTCATTCCCTTATGAAGTCAAGAAAGGCTGGAATAAAAATGTAAAATACCAACAAAAAAAAACAAATTCTGAAATCGAACACGATCATATACCGTCGGACTTCCCACCAATAAATTATGTCAACTGGCGATTGGGCGGCGTTATTCCCACGAACCTCCAAACAGCGTCCATGAAGGCAAAGTGTTTGCTTTCCGGGGGCAGTATGATTGCAAAGCTGAACCTTAAAGGAATGTCCAAAAGGGCACCACCAGGAGTGGAGCCTGCGGCTTAATTGTACTCCACCCGGGAAACCACAACCATGCCACTTCAAGAAAAGATGCACACATTGAAAGCTTTGTCGATTGTGTGTGTGGTGTGGTATGTCCGTTTGTAGTTGTGCTAGCAATCTGTCAGCTTTATTCTGTTAATGAACGTGACTCAGGCATGCCCCCGTGGTATGCATCAAGCTTACTAGAGGGATACGCGAGGCTCTGGCACTATCATGGTCTATCATGGCGTTACATGTCCGGGGCTGCATGCGCGCTACATTGAAAGGACCAGCTTTTGTCGCTTACAGGTGCAGATAACCAGCAGAACACCGTTAGTGATGGGGATCTGTGATTCCAATTATTCTCCGCGAACGATGATTTCCCAGTAAGTGCAGGTCAACCGCAATTCCTGAATTAGGCCTAACCGGTATTCCTGAAAAAATGCAAAAAATTACGTGTCCAAACCACAGTTGCTGTAGCTTGCTTAACAGCTCGGCAGCCGTTCTCAGGCCCAGTATGGATTCGACAAGATTCTAGAAAGTTGATAAAGGGTACAGTTTCACTGGGTAACACGTATATATGTAGCATAGTTTACACATTAAAAACCTATGTCTATATATCAGGAGGCAGGCTCAGACGGTCTCAGGCCCAGTATGGATTAGACGTTATTGGACAAAGGTGAGAAAGGGTACCGTATCACTGGATAACAGGTATGTATAGCATAGTTTACACATTAAAAACCTATGTCTATATAACAGGAGGCAGGCTCAGACGGTCTCAGGCCCAGTATGGATTAGACGTTATTGGACAAAGGTGAGAAAGGGTACCGTATCACAGGATAACAGGTATGTATAGCATAGTTTACACATTAAAAACGTAGGTCTATATATCAGGAGGCAGGCTCAGATGGTCTCAGGCCCAGTATGGATTTGACCAGCTTGTACAAAGTTGAGAAAGGGTACATTATCACTGGATAGCAGGTATATATAGCATAGTTTAAATATTTAAAATCTCCATGCTCTCAGTATGGATTAGATAACAATCTGAAAAGTAGAAAAAAGGAAATGTATTTGAAGCGTAGACCAGTATACACTTTTGGTGGTATTTTTAAATCTTCATATATATTTCTGTCTCAGTAAGACAGTCCAGACTCTCCACAATAGGAAATGAGATGCATACAATTACTGACATAAATTCTAGTGATTGCAGAAATCTAGGAATTCCTATTCATGGGATAAACTTCCGTCACAATTCTCAGAGGCGATGCAGACCCTCAATTAATTATTGTGTGGAGACAGCGAAAACCTTTCTTTGTGAAGAAAGTGTTGCTGTATCGCAGTACCGTTGATCCCATCGCCATTACTCATATCCATATAATTTTGATCACAGGGAGAGATGTCAACATGGTGCTCACTGCCTATCATGCTCTGTCACGTAACTTTGGAGTGCAAAAGACAGAAGCCACAGGCCATAGGCGATTCATTTGGATTGGCATGAGAGGGCACATTTAAAAATGTGCGCTGGAATGTCACACGTCTGTGGGTAGGAAAACTGTGAAAGCTGATGAGAAACCACCACTGCATCTCATTGTGAGTCGACGTCCATAAGAAATGGAAGCCATTGATCATCTGAAGCTAGATCCCGGCCAGCGGGACAGGGCATAGCTACGTCTTAACCATCATCTTCTATCAGTTTACCAAATTTGTAGTGGCAGTCCCAGTGAAGGATTTGACAGCCCAGACTACACAGCGGAGGAGCAGGGAGAGGTAAACATTGCAAATGCTGGGGCCCTGCCCAAGCAAGGTGGGCCCACTCGTGGGTGTCGGTACTGGCACTGGGCCCCTCATAGTACGGCGGTGTGTCTGACGGCGAGTGTGCACCACCACCGTCAGAGACACTTGATTGCACTATGAGTGACCCTGTGCCAGTGCCTGCGCCCAAGAGTTGGCTCACCCACCTGTCCAGGGCAACGGCACTCGCATGGTTGCGTGCGCTAGGTGGTAACCCCGGCCATGGGGGGAGGAGGCAGCCCAGTTAGGGAGGTTTACAAAATGGCATATGTTGATGTGGGACATTCACCTGCTGCTAAAGGCAAAATTGGTCAAGTCCCAGGAAGAGGTGGACCAAAGAAGGCCATTTTTCTGTCAAACTATGTGTCATCAGGGTAAGGTGTGACAAAATCCTTGGAAACCCATGCATGGTTCATTTTAATGAAGGTTAGAGCATCCACATTTTTGGTCGACAGACGGGTCCTTTTTTCTGTCAGGATTGATCCAGCAGCACTGAAGACTCTTTCCGATAGCACACTTGCAGCTGGGCAAGCGAGCTCCTGTAAGGCAAATTGTGCCAATTCAGGCCAGGTGTCCAGTTTAGCTGCCCAATAGTCAAATGGGAATGACATGTGAGGGAGAACATCGATAAGGGAGGAAAAGTAGTTTGTAACCATAGTTGACAAGTGCTGTCTCCTGTCACTTTCAATCGATGCAGCATTACCAGTCGTGTGAGCGGGCCTTGAAAAATCAGTCCACAACATGGTCATGAAACCCCTGTCTCCAATGCCACTTCTGATGTGTGTACCACCAACACCTCTTCCAAGTTGCCCCCGGCCCCTACGGTTCGTGTGACAAGCATCACCGCTGCTGTGTGCTGGGAATGCCTCAACCAACCGGTTTACCAGAGTTATATTCAATATTAGTCAGCCTAAAAAGCAAACAGCTTCAATGAAAAATCATCTAAAAAGAAAAAAGAAGCTATGCTTAAAAGTAATAATCTTTATTAGGACATAGTTAAAACCATGAATATAAAATTCACAATAATTATAAAAAGTGGGGGCACTACAAAAAATGCCACATCAAAGATAATGAGCACAAAAAGTACAAGATGTATATGCAAAAAATACTGAAACCAATGCTGAGGAACAAATATAAATGCATAAAAGAGGAAATAAATATTTAAATAAATGCCAGTGCATTCCTTATTTAGTATAAAGCATTATAAATCTGCATATAAGGTATTTAAAGCATAATGCAATTACCATGCAGATAATAAAATCCCCTTAAGCATTGCACAAAAGTGTGTTAGTATAAACAAATCACTTAGCATGGGCAAATGTAAATAAATAGGGAGCTACATAGCCAGTATATGCTAATGCTAAATAAGGCAGCAGCAAACCCTGAAAGACATGTGCAAATAAGAAATAGACAAAGGTGGTCAGTGCATATTATCTCAAGGTGTGGATGGAAGGACCCCGACGCGCGTTTCGAGGCAGCTTTTTCAAGGGGCGCATGGAGGAGCTGTCTGATAGTCCTTTTATATGGTAACAAGTTATGAAAGACAAGCGTTTATCGGCACTTCCGGTGGGCAGCCCGGATCATGGGCGTCACAGGTCAGCGTCATGTAAGCCGCGCCTCCCCCCTGCTTGACGCGTCAGAGCAGGAAGAAGGAAGCAGCCACATGGAGACGCGTCACCATGGTGACGCTCAGGCCAGAGAGCTGACGGAGTGCACTCTGCTGTCAGGAATGGAACATTGCTACAACAGCACTTGGGCTGCGTGAAAGGCAAGATCTAGGCTGCCAATAATAAAGGAATATGGGAATAAAGAAAAAGAAGTGTATAATATAAAGTGAAGGAAAGAGGGAAAAAAAGGAGTAAATAAATACATATAATAAATATGCAAAGTGCAAACGGAAATATGCATTATTATATTAAAGAATGAAAGTGGAACCATATAAAAAATACATATAAATAGAAATACATAAAATATGTGCATATGAAGTGCCATACAGAATCGGTATATATAGAAGACCGACAAATGGGCTTCCCATAAATATTAAACATACAGAATGTTGAATAATAATAATAATGAGAGAATCCATGTGATGAAAATTCCTTAGGAAGGGCAGCCACGAGCAGGGTGCATCAATATGGAAGATGAGTAAAATGTTGATTCATGCTTGAAATGGGAACAAAACCAAACAGCGTCTCATAAATAAGATAGGAACCCATCTATAAAGATAAAATAATATTAGTTGTGCAATAAAAAATTAATTAAAACAAAACAGCAATTAGAATAAAAAACAGAGCTATAAGAAAGGTGCAAAACTAATAACCTCGTTGATACCATTAGGTTGTAATGATTTAACCTTGGAGATCCATCGTGACTCCAATTGCGCCAACGCTTTCCTCCAATTACCGCCTCTAATGTCAATATGCATTTTATCAATCCCAAAAGCCTTTAATAGGCTAGCATCACAATTATGCATCTGTTTGAAGTGACGCGGTAAAGATTTTAAAGAAGAAATGTCCTCAATATCCATGGCATTGATAATGTCCCGATAATGTTCCCTGTTATGATTGAGTCACCGTAGGAGGCAAAAATAGAAATGCTAGCTAAGTCCAGAAAACCAGAGAAGTTGGCAACTATCAGATTGCAGACCCCTGAACCTATCAACACAACTAGCAGTAGCCGTGGGGGGTTCCTACGATGACCTAGACCCCTCGATCACAGCCGGAGAGATACATAGGCCTAAAGAAGGAAAGGGGAAATCTAACTGCCCCAGAGCAGACCCCAAAGCAATAGGCAGCCCCCCACATATAATGACGGTGAAGCAAGATGAAAACACTTACACAGACAGAAAGACAGGCTGAGCAAAGACGGGGCCCAAAAACTACCTAGATAGGAACGGATAGGAAGGCTGCTGTCTGCAATCTCCCAAAACCCTATCAGAGACAAAAGCCAACAAGCTGATATAAAAATGGCCCTGAAGCAACTAAGCTTCAAAAACTAAATCAGCACTCAGGAACTTTCAGAAGACAGAGCTAACGGAACACTGCACACTCCAGCAGGGAGTGGCAGAATCCAAAAGCAAGAAAAACAAAAACAAATCTTAAATGCAAAAAGGCAAAACAGAAAACTTAGCTTTAGGAGAGCAGGAATCAGACTGGTGTCCAAGAGTCCACAGAGAAATCACCCGCAGGGCAGAAAGGGTGTAGGCTGCCTTAAATCCAGTCAGTGACTCCACTCAGCCAATCGTCTTCATTAGTCCCAGGTGCCTGATAATCAGGCTCACTACCTTCCTTCACTAGAATAGGGAGTTCACCAGGCCTCAGTGACGGAGGGGAAAATGAACTCACAACAGTACCCCCCCTTGAGGAGGGGTCACCGAACCCTCAACAACGCTACCAGGGCGATCAGGGTGAGCCCGATGAAAGGCACGCACCAATCTTTTGGCATGAATATCAGAGGCAGAGACCCAGGAATTATCCTCCTGACCATAACCCTTCCACTTAACCAAATACTGGAGTCTCCGTCTAGCCAGATGGGAATCCAGAATTTTCTCTACCTCATATTCCAAGTTACCTTCAACCAATACAGGGTCCGGAGGTGCCACCTCAGGCACAACTGGCTCAACAAACCTCTTCAACAAGGACTTATGGAACACATTATGGATCTTAAATGTGACAGGAAGAGCCAAACGAAAAGAGACCGGATTAATAATCTCCAAAATCTTGTAAGGTCCAATAAATCTAGGCTTAAACTTAGGAGAAGCCACCTTCATAGCAATATTTTTTGATGATAACCACACCATATCACCAATCTTAAACTGGGGACCAATGGTCCTATGTCGATTGGAAAACCGCTGGGCCTTTTCCTGGGAGAGAGATAACTTATCCACCACTTGGTCCCAGATCTGGTGCATTCTCTACACCAGAGTGTCAACACCTGGGCAGGCAGAGGGCTCCACCTGCCCTGAAGAAAATCGAGGGTGAAACCCAAAGTTACAAAAAAAAGGTGATATCAAATTGGCAGAACTAGCTCTATTATTTAAAGCAAATTCGGCCAAGGGCAAAAATGAAACCCAATCATCCTGATCAGCGGAAATAAAACATCTCAAATACGACTCCAAGGTCTGGTTTGTTCTCTCTGTCTGCCCATTGGTCTGAGGGTGAAAAGCAGAGGAGAAGGACAACTGAAATCCCAACTTGGAACAGAACGTCCTCCAAAATTTAGACACAAATTGAACTCCTCTGTCAGATACAATGTTCTCAGGAATCCCGTGCAAGCGAACCACCTGTTGCAAAAACAGGGGCACCAACTCAGAGGAAGATGGCAACTTAGGGAGTGGTACAAGATGAACCATCTTAGAGAACCTATCACAAATCACCCAAATAACAGTCATTCTTTGAGAGACCGGCATATCAGAGATGAAATCCATTGAAATATGGGTCCATGGCCTCCTGGGGACCGGCAAAGGCATCAACAACCCACTAGAGCGAGAACAAGATTTAGACCGGGAGCAAGTCCCACAGGACTGCACAAAATTCCTGACATCATGAGACAAGATGGGCCACCAAAAAGAGCGACTCACCAGATCTCTAGTACCAAAAATACCCGGATGACCAGCCAATGCAGAGCAATGAACTTCAGACATCACTCTCTTCTTCCACTGGTCAGGAACATACAACTTTCCACTGGGGCAACGCTCAGGTTTGTCCTCCTGGAACTCTTGCAGAGCAAGTCTCAAATCGGGCGAGATGGCAGAAAGAACTACTCCTTCGCCTAAGATGGTAGCAGGCTTGGTCACCACAGGAGAATCAGCAAAGAAACTCCTTGAGAGGGTGTCTGCCTTGACATTCTTAGTTCCAGGAAGGAAAGAGACCACAAAATCAAAACGTGTAAAAAACAAGGCCCACCTAGCCTGTCTAGGGTTCAGGCGTTTAGCCGACTCTAGGTAAATCAAATTTTTGTGGTCAGTGAGGACCACAACTTGATGTTTGGCTCCCTCCAACCAATGTCTCCACTCCTCAAATGCCCATTTCATGGCCAACAGTTCCCGATTCCCCACATCAAAGTTACGTTCAGATGAAGAGAACTTTTGGGAAAAGAAAGCACAGGGACTCATTTTAGATGTTACCGGATCCTTTTGGGACAACACTGCTCCTGCACCAATCTCAGAAGCATCCACCTCTACCTGAAACGGGAGTGAGACATCAGGTTGCCGCAGAACCGGGGCGGAGGTAAATCTACGCTTCAGCTCCTGAAAGGAAGCAACCACCTCCGGAGACCAATTCAACACATCCGCACCCTTCCTGGTCAGGTCAGTCAATGGTTTGGCAATACTAGAAAATTTTGCTATAAATTTCCGATAAAAATTAGCAAAACCCAAAAACTTCTGGAGGGCCTTCAAAGAAGTGGGCTGAACCCAATCATAAATGGCCTGCACCTTGGCCGGGTCCATTTCAATAGTTGACGGAGACAAAATAAATCCCAAAAAAGAAATCCTCTGTACTCCAAAAAGGCATTTTGATCCTTTGACATACAGAGAATTCTCTCTCAAGATCTGGAACACAGTCCGAATATGTTCCACATGAGCATCCCAATCCTTGGAGAAGATCAAAATATCGTCCAGATAGATAATCAAAAATTTATCGACAAAGTCTCGGAAAATATCGTTCATGAAGCACTGGAAGACAGAAGGGGCATTAGTGAGCCCAAAAGGCATCACCAGGTACTCAAAATGTCCCTCCGGAGTATTAAACGCCGTCTTCCATTCATCCCCCTGCTTAATGCGGATAAGATTATACGCCCCCCTGAGGTCAAGCTTGGTAAACCAGCAAGCACCTCTGACTCTAGAGAATAGATCCGAAATCAGGGGTAACGGATACTGATATTTAATAGTAATTTTATTGAGGGCACGATAATCAATACAAGGCCTTAAAGAACCATCCTTCTTGGCCACAAAAAAAAAACGGCACCTAAGGGTGAAGAGGATGGTCTAATATGACCCTTCTCCAACGCCTCCTTAATATAGGACCGCATAGCCTCGTGCTCGGGTACAGATAAATTGAAGAGCCGACCCTTAGGAAATTTACACCCCGGGCTTAGTTCAATTGCACAGTCATAACTCCTATGAGGAGGCAAGGCCGCAGACTCATTCTCACTAAATACATCATAGAAGTCCGCCAAATAGTCAGGAACCTCATGTGACTGAGGAGAGGTGGAAAAAAACGGAGCCTCACTAAAGGTACACCGGCAACCCCAACTCACCACAGACACAGACTTCCAATCCAAAACTGGATTATGAATCTGCAACCAGGGAAACCCCAGAACAACGGCATCATGCAGACCATGCAACACCAAAAATCTGCAATTTTCTTGGTGGTCTGGGGCGACCCGCATGACCAACTGGGTCCAAAACTGAGGTTTATTTTTAGCCAGAGGGGTAGCATCAATCCCCCTCAAAGGGATAGGCGTCTGCAGAGGTGTCACAATCCACAACGTTTAGCAAAATCCAAGTCCATTAGGTTTAGCTCTGCTCCCGAATCCACAAAAGCCTTGGCGGAAAATGTGGACAGGGAACAGATCAGAGTAATCGCCAAAAGAAACTTAGGCTGAACCCCACCAACAGAAAACATGTGTGCAAAGCGTTTCTCACATTTAGGACAAACAGAAATAATATGTGAGGCATCTCCACAGTAAAAACACAGCTTATTGCGCCTTCTGAATTCCTGACGTTGCGCCTTAGACAAAACTCTATCACATTGCATAGGTTCAGACGTCTGTTCAACCGGTGGCAATACCTCTCGTGTAATCCTGCGTTCACGTAAACGCCGATCAACCTGAATAGCTAAAGACATAGAATCGTCCAGACCAGAGGGAACAGGAAATCCCACCATAGCATCTTTTACGGCTTCTGACAAACCCTTCCGAAAGAGAGCAGCCAAGGCACTATCATTCCAGGTAGTAAGGACCGCCCACTTTCGGAACTTTTGACAGTACAACTCTGCAGATTCTCGACCCTGGTTCAATGCTAACAGGGTCTTTTCAGCCTGATCAATAGCATTAGGTTCGTCGTACAGCAACCCCAAGGCTTGAAAAAATGCCTTTACATTATTCAGAATAGGGTCATCTGGTTTCAAAGAAAACGCCCAATCCTGGGGATCGCCGCGCAGCAAAGAGATGACAATTTTAACCTGCTGCGTGGGGCTCCCTGACGAGTTAGGCTTCAAAGCAAAAAATAATTTACAATTATTTTTGAAACTCAAAAATTTAGATCGATCCGCAAAAAATACATCAGGTGTGGGGATCTTTGGTTCAACAGCATGTGAACGAGCAAGATAGGCGGAAATTCCTCGCACTTCAGCAGCGAGCTGCTCCACACGATCAGACACTTGCTTTATCTCAATTGAGAGAAAAAAAATTCCCCCTACGGCCTCAGAGATATAGAGGAAAGAATATACACACTCACTTTTTTTTTAAACACAATTCTTTCCTGCTATTGAGTACCCCAGGATCTGCGGTTGGGCGGGTGATTCTGTTATGATTGAGTCACCGTAGGAGGCAAAAATAGAAATGCTAGCTAAGTCCAGAAAACCAGAGAAGTTGGCAACTATCAGATTGCAGACCCCTGAACCTATCAACACAACTAGCAGTAGCCGTGGGGGGTTCCTACGATGACCTAGACCCCTCGATCAC